>NC_082692.2:80243775-80578418 GCF_949987515.2 Delphinus delphis | reverse complement strand
TTCAAGCTTTCATTTAACATTTCCTGGAATACCTAGTATGAGCCAGGCACTGCTGTGCTGCTGGGAGCACAGGAGTGAATAAGACAGGCATACAGGGCTAGGATTAGGGCTGGCAAATGAGGCATTCGCCTCAGGTGCAGAATTTAAGGGGCCTCTAAAAACTCAGCATTTGAGATAAACGATACCTTAATGCAGTATTTAAAACATCACAATGAATGCCCAAGAAACCCCATGGTCGACAAAATACAAGAAGTTTTGGTAAAGTCACGATCAGCTTTACTCATCTTTCCTTTGCCCCAGGCTCCAGTCTGGCTTGACGCGGCACTGTTGCCAATCCTGTCTTGGTGTGAAAACTTGGATACTCTGTTCTTAATGAATTTTGTTTTTTGTGTTCACTTTGATATTTAAAAAACACTGCATTCAGATATTCTTATCCTGGCTCCGGAGTTTTTCGACGGCCCCTTAAATGCTGCTCCCCTTCTCCCCCAATCCTGGCGCTGCAGACAAACCTCGCCTCTCACAGGACTCACGTTAAGATGGGGCACGACCTAGGGGTAACAAGGAAACCAGTAGGACTCACTGGTGGTAAGTGTTAAGGGGGCGTAGGACAGGGTCACGGGAGGATTTTCTTCTTTTGTGATTTTGGAGTGGTGAGAACGGAGCCAGCGTGCTTAGGATGGTGATGATCAGATCAAGCAAATGTGAACGGTGTGGACAGGACAGGCTGCAAATACAGGCCCCCAAGGAAGGAAGAGGACGAGGGCCGTTGTGCCAGGAGTGCATGAGGGGTGGGGTGTGTGGCCAGCGCCTGGGTCCTGCAGGGCCCTGGGGGTCATGTTAGGTTATGGTTCCAAAATCATTGGCCCTGCCGTAAATTTGGGGCACAGTAGATGCTCCCATGAGCCTTTTCTGCATTATTCTCTCTAGTTTTCTTTTTCCATTGGTTCCTTCCCCAGACAGCCTTTCAATTTTCATTTGGTTTGGTTCCCTTGACCTCCGGCTTCTAATCCCCCTTCTACTTGGTGCTTTTTTGGAACGTAAACCCCACCCAGATCTAGAGCTGAGAGCATCTGACTTGCACCTGTCCTTCACTGGGGATGCTGGTTAGTCTTAAAAATAAATTCCCCGAGTCCCAACGGCCACAGTCATCACAGCAGCACCACATTCAAACTTTGGGGAAGACTGCCTCAATTCATCCTGACACCAGTTCTATCTGATTTAAATTCTTTCCTTTACAGTTATTTTCTCCACTTTACAAAGGAGGAAATGGAAGCTCGGAGAGGTTAAATAAACCTGTGCAGTGTTGCCTAGTTGGTAAAGCTGAGAGCTGAACTCAGATCTGTTTGATTCCCCGAGCTGTGCCTTTAACCCTGAAGCTGCACTGCCCTAAATCCCCATACCCCCCTCATCTCAACCCACAGCCTTCCACCGAAGATTTTAAAAGGACAGGAAGTGCAGTGTTTCTCTCCTGTATCACTCGTCCTGCACCACCAGTCTTCTCTCTCTAGGTACCGGGTATTTCCTCTTAACTCCTCCAGACCCCTTGTCCAAACCCACACTCCCTCCAAGCCCAGCCTCCCTTCTCCCCTCCCAACCTGCCTTTTCTCCCTCCCCTGAGCTCCTGTTGAATTTAGGGACAGGAGGAGGCTCCTCACCCACTCCTCTGCGCTCTCTCTCTGCTGTGTGTGCCTTCTCTCCTTTTTCCTGCTAATGCACGCAGGAATGTTGACACGTGTAGCTGGCCACTGTGCCCAGCCGTCCACGCCTTACGGACATGCTACCTTTTTGAGACGGTTGGAGGAGTCGAGGCCTGGGCAGCTGGCTGCAATTGCACAGCTAGTACATGGGGGAGCTGGGCCTGCAGTCCTCAGTCTGACTCCTGTCCCAAGCTCTCCATGGCACCACTGCCTTCCTGGGTGTGCGAGGTGTAAAGACACGGATTCCCCTTTATGGATGCAGTAGGGGGTACTGGGGAAAATGCACATTTGGTAGCAAGCAGACCTGGATTTGAGTTCTGGTTCTGCCCCTTATGGGGACTGTGTCCCTGGGCAAGTTACTTACCTCTGTGCCTCTTTTCCCTCTCCTGGAACATGGGCATAATGACGCGTTAGCGAATTATAATAATTATTCATTGGAGCTGATGTCCAGAGCCTTGCCCATGGGGAGGGTTCCCTGTGTGTTATTTCTCTTCTCTTCTGCTACTCTCAGAAGCACACAGCGCACGCCCCTCGCCCCGAGCTGGGCGCCTTGTTAAGAAACAAATCCTTGAGGGCCGATAGGTTGAACCTTTACCACCGTGACCACCTCTGGTCCCTGGTGTCACACCGTGGGATGGACGAGACAAATTCCCCGGGGGCCCAGAGCAGTGGAACTTCTCACTGATAAGGATCGGAGCCCTTCCCGAAGGGAATTTTAATACATGACGGAGGCAGAAAGAGGCCGTCAGGAGTGCAGGGTGGGGAGGTGGAGAAGGATATTGAAGAAAAGAAAAAAATCACAGCCGACACACAATTGCTTCTAAATTAACTGGGTCTCCCGGGAGCTGTCAGTTCCTCCTAAACCCTGCACAGCCACTCGAGTCTGGAAAGCTGAGCGCAAGGGGAACCACAGGCTGGCAAAGCAGCGGGCGGTGGTTTAGCAGTGGTTTTATTTTGGAGGCCGGAACCACAGAGCATCGCAGGCCAGTGGGAGGGAGAGAGCGAGCCGGCGGAGGCCCCCGGAGGACGTGAGGATGCTCGTGCACCTGCTGCCAAGCCACCTGGTCCTCACTGCCCGCAGCTCCGAGGAAAGCCCACCAGGGAGGGCTTCCAGCCAGCGGGCCTGGACGGCGAGGCTCCGCTATTAATAAGAGGGGCTATTTATACCGGCCTCTTTCAAAACGGCACTCGGATCACGTTACTGCTGCCTGGCCCGGGAATGCTTCATATGGGTGCTGTCGTGTGCTTTCCAGGGCTGTTGACCTAAAATGTTCCTGAAGGCGGCGAGGAAGGCTGAGTGTGCCCTGCCGCTGGGTATTTATGGCTCACCCTCTGGTGTCCCAGGCTTCTGCTCTCCCCCCTCCACGTGTGCGTGTGCGCGGTGTGTTTAAGGGCGGGGTGAACTCCCAAGGGGGTGTCCTGTGAGGCACTGCTTTGGGGCTATGAATTACCCCCACCTGTTAAGCATGTACTATATATCTGGCTCTCTCCTAGGCTGTTAGATTTAATGATTTCAGCCAGATCCTGCCAGAACCCTGTGAAGCTGGTGCTCGTACTTTGCACACACTGGGGAGATGGAAGCTAAGGCACAGTGAGGCTAAGTGACACGCCGAAGGCCATTCGATCGGTAGGGGTGGGCTCGGGGTAGAATGGACCCGGGTCTGTCTGATGTAAAAATCTGAGCTAATCCCCTCCAAATAACCCCTGCTCTGCTGTGCCGCAACTGGGCCTCAGTTTCTTCTTTTAAGGTGAGGTGATGATTTAGTGCCTTCCTTAAAGGGTTGACATGTCATTCAGTGAGACGTGGCACATAAAGCCCTCAGCACAGAGCCTGGCACGTAGAAAAGCGTTTGCCCTTGTTGTTTATAAGTGCTGACTTCAAGTAACTATATCCTATGTCACGATATTAAAATAACTGTATCCGGCCAGCTGGTATACACACTATATCTATCGTAAGTCTTGCCAAAGTCGTTATGCAGTCTGCCTTATTCTCAAGTAGCTGAAAACACTAATAACAGTTATTGATTTGGAGTCTGTCCCTGACTCCAAAGTAGCGTGCTCCTACCTGCTACTGACGACTTTCTTCTGCTTGAGAAACAAAACGAACTGACGTTCCAACCCCCGGCCCAACTTTGACTGTTAGTGGCAGCTCCCTTTGTGTTTGGAAACAACCAAACTGCCTACGAATTGGCGGATCGGCTAAATAAATTATGGTTCATTCATACCGTTCATCCCAGCCGAGGAGCGGTCCACCGCTGGTTAAAAGAATTAGGGAGATTTCCGAGATCTCTTACTAAGGGGAAAACTGGTACTGAACAGTCTGTATAACACACAAGCATCTGCGTGAAAGAAAAACACGTGTCCATCCCTAGTAGCCGGCAGCCGGAGGAGGCCGACCAGCGGCCTGGAGGGCAAGGAAGCTGTGTATTTCAATATGTATTCCTGGTGTTCTTTTTTGAAACAGTTTGGAATTTTACTGTGTGCTTGTCTCAGCTATCAGTATATAAATAAATATGGCCAAAAATTTTTTAAAAACCAGAAAGCGCTATAAGTCAGAATGACCTGTGGGTTTGTTTTTCGTTGTTTCTTGATGCCTAATTCGACTGAGGCAGTCACAGTAGTGAAAGTCCTCAGAAGCATCCTTTTTTAACATTTTGCATCTTGCAGAATGTAAAAGCTTCCTATAAAGCAAGTTGAGGACGTAAATGGGAGTTTCAGAGAGAGCTGAGGGGGCCCAGGAGGGTGGGAAAGGCCCACCTCCGTGTCTGCCCAGGGGGGACCCCCCGCCCCCACCCCCATATCTTTTTCACACCTTTTCCAGCTGCAGGGTTGGGCCACAATTCGCGGTCTGATGCTCCTGGAGCACTTCTCGGTCCTGAATCATCAGGAAAAGGTTCAGTTATAGAAGCCAGATATTTTAGAAGGATGTTTAGGGCCTTGGATGGAAGCAAATTTGGGGGGGAGTCCAAAGTGGGGGAAGATTGCACAGCCCGAGGTATTCAGAAGATTTCATCAAACACAATCCTAAATTCCGACAATGTCTTTACATGTGGAGACTGTGCTGAACTTCCCGAGGGCCCTTCCCCGCCCAGCTCTGGCTGTGCTATTTTTGACCGGTCTCTATTTCAGTCTGGCAAGTTGGTCGTGTCTCAGCGTGAGTTGGTCCTCCGTTGCCTTCTGAGGGTAGTGTTCTGGTTTCAACCAGGGGCAGCGTGAACAAAGAGAGAGCCAGCAGTGGTGGAGCTGACTCAGATTTACTAGCGGTTCTTTTTAAGTAGAAATGATCCAGAAGTAAGCTAGCCTTGTAGATCTTCTCCTTTGAGCTCCATCTGACCTTTTCATAAATCCAGCAGCCCTGCTGAGATCAGAGCCTGCGATTTCTGCCTCATCCTGTTGACTCCGGGCTGCTGATCCAGACCTAAAATGTCCTGTTCACCTTCAGCACTGGTCCACGGCACCTGCACACTCTGCTTCCAGCATTTGGGTCAAGATACGAGATATTATGATGATGCCCCTTCTCCTTGTTCATTTATTATTCTGTGAAATTGGGTGGAGCAGTTTGTCATATGTGCAGCAGGGGTGGCCCGAGACCGAGCTCATTCAGCCAGAGTTCCCCTGCAGTGAAGTCCATACTGTTCATTTTGGATTTAAAATCAAGTCCAGTCCTAAGCGACTGCAGTGCAGTTACCATGTTACCCAAGGAATTATGGGCTTTCTGCCTGCTGGCCTTTTCGCTTGGTGGCTCTCCTTTGATTTGAAATTTAGAGAACTTACCTGTAAGGTGGGGAACAGTACTAGTACCTGGTTCCAACCTCAGAGGTGTAGCGATGCAGTGACATAATACTGTAGGGTTGCTACCGTCGCTATAAATAAGTAGAGGTGATGGTTAAGAACCTAAACTTTGGGGCTAGACACACAGGGCCACTGCCTTTTACTACTGGTGACCTTGGGCAAATTACTTAACGTCTTAGTGATTCAGTTTCCCCATTGGTACAATGACATTGTTCATGGGGCCTGCCTTGTAGGGCTCTAAAGACGGGTCCGTGTACTGAAAGGCTCTTAGAGTCGTACCTGGCGCATAATAAGCCCTCAGTAAGTTAGCTGCCGCTATTATTATTATGACCCCCCAACACCTGTGTTGGAGAGTAAATCTGTAAGAAATGAAGAGTTCTTAAGCAAGCTGCCTTCTTGGCAACAGGCCCCTGACCTTAGTTTCCCTTGCTCTGATAAGATCTGAGGCTGTCTTCTAGTGATAACGTGCATTTACGGTACTGTGAAGATTTATTAGTAGAGATTCATACTGATGGAGTGTTTTCAGCATCCCTGTACCGAGATAGGAAACGGATCGCAGCAGGGGTGGAGAGATAAAAGGTGAAGGAGAAGCAATCTGATTTAGGGGGCGGTCAGATAAGAGACTGTTAAAGTAATTAATTGTCTCCTTCAACACACAAACAAGGGCCCTTTAAGTGGAGAAGGGATTTGCCGCATGATACAGATCTGCTTTCTCTCTGCCAGATGCTTCAGTCATGAAGCTATTGAAACAGACATGCTGTGTCCCTCAGCCCAGTAATTGCCAAGCTTCATCTCTAACTAGCTTTGGCACTGAAGAAGGCAAATGGGATAATTCAAGGCCTTTTCCCTTTTTTTAACCCTATTCATTTCTATAAAAGATGGCAGACAACCAGATTATTCTATTCAAGCAAACACTAGCTGTAAACTTGTATGAATACAGCTGTCATTTCAGTGGCCTTGTCTTCAAACCATAACAAGATGCTCTGTGTAAGACATACTCTCTGCAAAAATGAGAGTAAGATAACCTAGCTTTATCCTTGATTCTGCGTCCCAGATGCAGTTTCTTTCCAGCCCGTCACCCGGCAAAAAGCCTGAGCACTGCTTTGGCTTTCTTAAGGATTTTTGCACTCACTGTGCAAGCCTGATTTTCGATTCTCTTCTCAGATTTGGAAATACATGTCCATGTAAGGAGGCCAGATTCCGGAGCCTGTGGGGGCGGACCAGGCGAGCTGTGTTCTGGTTCTCGGGCTTCCCCTTCCATTCAGAGTCATGAACTATGGAAATACAGATTTAGAATATTCGAGCGGGAAGGGAGCTTGGGAAGCATCTGAGGTCTGAGGAGGATTTTCCAGTTGTCTGTGTGCAAAAGTGTGTGTGTATATATCCGTTATACGGATATATTCCTGGGAAACGTGTCTGGAGACTTCATCAGAGTTCAGAGAAGCTAGAATCTCAAATAGATGAGAATCTCCAAGTCCAGCTCCTTTGCTGTTGTACAGATGAGGCATTGGAGTAATTGAACCACGTGTCCCAGCGCCAGGAACCCAACGGGAGTGCGGGAGTCTTTGGCCCTGGGTCCGAGCGTGTTGCCCTTTGGTGAGGGCAGAGCCGCGTCAGGGATGTGTACAAAACAACCAGGAGGGGGCGGTCTTTCCTCCCCAGATCCTTTTCTGACTGTTTCAGCCCCCGAGGAGCGCTCTCACTGGGGGTCTTGAGGGCGCTGTCGTTCTGCATCACGCACCTTGGCCTGCGTTCGCAGTTCGCTGTCTGTTAGTCTTGATTTCTGAGCTAGATTGGAAGCTCCTAGAGGACGGGAGACATCTCCTGAGTGTTTATTCACAGACTCTGGGTGTGGTAAATAATTGGTTTTTGTGACCTGGCATAAATTCTCTCCCGTTAACAACTTGCTTTTAAATTCTTTATCTTGTATTCAGCATTACAACATAGCAGTCTTCCCATGGCCAACTCAGCACTGTTGGTTTTTTTTTATTTCCCTTTTATGTCTGTGATTTCTTCCTATTACTTTGAATGATTCGTTTCTTCTTGTTGTCATTACAGGTACCTCAATAACAATGAGTTGACAGCCATACCGTCGCTGGGTGCGGCCTCATCTCGTATCCTCTCTCTCTTTCTGTAAGTGGTGCCATCTGGGGGACCCTGGACTGTGTGGGGAGGCCATGGTATCATCTTGCTGACATTTGGTGGCAGGGCAACTCGTGTTTGTGGGCTCACTGGTAAAAAAAAAAAAAGGGGGCCTTTCTCTATGTAGCTCTAATGATGATAACAAAAGCCTTGCTTGCTGTTTTGGGGTGTGTAGAATTAAAACCCAGAAGTTTTGCCTCATCTCTAATTTGGGGGAAAATTATCTTTTTAATGCCCAGGGGTACGTAGAATTAAATTTCTTTGTCCTAGCGGTTAAGCTGCAATTTGAGTGAATAAACTCAACTTAAAAGAAGCTGTGTGCATGATAAGACAGTAGGCTCATCTTTGTGGTAATGAATTTGGGAATGTGACTCCACTCACTTTCATGGCTTAAAAAAAAAACAAAAACCACCAGCCTTCTGAAATCAATATAAAAGTAAGGAATTCGTTGTCATGGTCAAGTGTTAGACAACATACAGCGTGTCGATTATTATAGACAACACACTGCAGATGAAAAAGGGTATAAAGAAACTTAAATGAGAAAGAAAGGGAGGTAACTGAGAGCTACCCCACTTCTTCAGCAGTCAGCTGGAGGCGTTTGCTTGTTTGAAACTCGCCCAGAGGTCTTTCCAGATAAACCAGTCATGAGTCCAACAATTTTCTAGGCCAGATTTTAGTGACAGCTCCCCCAGCAGAGCGCCTCCCTCTTCACACCTAATTTCCTGTTCCCACACCAGCCCCACTGGTTTTTATTTGATTTTGATTTTGCTGATGTTGTAACTGGTCTGCTCACCTGTGGGTATCTCTTGTCGACCCTGAGCCAAGCAGAGGGACCTGGTGGGAAGGAGTCATCATCCGTCTGATGGCTGGTGCAGCTTTTAGATCTCCGGGTTTTGCTGGCCACAGGCCCTGCGATCCGGAGATGCCCTGTCCTTGTGAAACATGGTCTCGGGCTCAACCCTTTTCAAGGCACTGTGGGGTTGGGGAGCAGGGGGTTAGAATCGTGGCCCAGCCTTGTGTCCCGGACAGACAGATTCACCTCTCTGAACCTCATTTTCCTCATCTGCAGAATGTGTTCTTGGCCCGCTGTACACATAGGGGCAGTGGGCCCGAGCTTCAAGGCGAGTGTGATGTGTATGAAGCTCCCCGTCCTGCACAGCCAGAGTAGGTGTTTGACAGATGACGGCTGGCTGCTGGCTGGTAGCTAGTTGTCACCTGGCCCCTTGGGCCTTGGCATGATCTCACCTTTAAGGGTCTGTGAGTCACTTCTTGTACCTGTGAAATGCTGGCACAAAGGACGTAGCTCTTTGTCCCAAGATGGACAGTCAAGGATCTGACTCTCTTTTTGTACCCATCTGGCCTGCAGGGTCTGGCATCTGGAAGGTGTCTCATTGCTCGTTAAATTAAATGAGTCACCCTTACCTGAGGCCGGTTAGGGACATGTCAATCCCTGGTATGTGTATAGAGCAATGCACCGGAAGACGCTTTTAACTCCTTGCTATTTAAAGGACGGTCCTTGGACCAGCAGAGTCCTATCGGCACTGAGCTCGTTAGAAATGCGGGATCTCAAGTGTCATCCCAGCCTTGCTGAGTCAGAAGCTGCCTTCACAAGCTCCGCTGGCCACCTGCCTACTTGTTCAAGTTTGAGAAGCACTGCTTTCCCTCCCCTTGGTTGGGAAGCCAGGGCCAGAGAGAACATCTTTGTGTTACCAGACAGGAAACCAAGGCTGCCTGAGTTCCTGTAAGGTGCAAAATCGAGAGGTGAACCAAAACGGGACCCAAATGCTCGTTCACTGCTCCTTTCTCTTCCCCCCGGCACAGCAGGCAGGAGTGTGGCAGGTGACCCGTCCTTGCCCCGAGGGCCCGTGGTGCTCTGAATCAGGCCATGCTCTGCTCACTAAAAATACATTTCTGTTCCTTGGCCGAAGTGTCAGGAGCAGTGGGGCTGGTTGGCCTTGTTCCTGCTATTCCATTAGACAGCATTAAAATATGTAAAGTAGGACAGAAAAAAAAAAAGACTCCCTCCTGGTTTTAATTCAGTTTGGAAAATGGAGGTTCGTATTGGCAGATACTACCTTTGGCCTGAAGCTGGTCTCCATCTGACTTGGTCAGTGATTTCTCTGAAAATACAGACACTGAAGGGTCTTTATCTTCCTTCTCTCTGAGGGGCCTGTGTTCTCCAATCTTAGACCCCTGGATCTAGTGCCTGCAGAGTTAGGCTAGCAGGGTGACATCGGGGTAGCAGGATTATAGATAATATTGCTCTCATCCTTCATGCCTTCCTGTATTTCCCGAGTGGGTCGTGCAAAGGACAGGGGAGAAAATAGCAGAGCGGGCAACAAATGAACATGATTTTCTCACCTCTCCATCCACATGATGATTGCAACCGTCCAGGCTTCGAAGAGCATGTTTTGCTGGTGTGTTTGTGGCTTTTCAGAACCATAGCGGTAAAAGGTGTCACATGTTCAACAAACATTTAGTCGGTACCTTCTGTGCCCGTGCAGTTGGGGCCCAGAGTGACCTCGGAAAGATTCAGTACCATCGCGTGTGGGAAGTTCCTGACATGATGTCTGCAAATGTGGTTCGTCAGTTAGCTTCATCAACGTTGACGCTGGTGGCCCTTCGTCTCCATATTCTCCCCTTTGTGGGCAGGAGGAGGATGAGAAGAATAATGAGAATGTGCAAAGGGACCAGATGGCTGAGGCTGTCTGAGTGAGAGGAGCTGGGACAGCTTTCTGGGGACAAGGTTGTGGGCAGGCGGGGCAGGGAACAGGGGGGACCAGGCACATATCCAGCTCTGTCTCTGATGGTGTTGTGACGTGGGACAGGGTGCTTTTTCCTCATCTGGTGAGTGAAGGGGTTGAAACACGTGGTACGAGTACACTTGCAGCTTGTATATTCCTTCTGTGACTCAGAAACTGAGAGTTGGGGCGGTAATGTCACAAAAGAAATACCCCTGTCCTGTAAGCACTGTTGCTGCCTTACGTCTTTCAGAAGTCGCAGCTTTGTGTTCCAGCTCAGACACCTGTAATGAGGGACTTTTGCCTCTGGATTTTGTTTGCCTGTAGAAGTCGGCTCTTCATCTCTGTGTTTGGTTTCCTGTCTCCCGTGTCCTTGTCAGTAACCCTGGTTCCTCACTCACAAGACAGTGTTCTGATCCCCCAGACACCAGTGCCCTTCTTTGCTGAGGTCACACTTGGGAGGGCTGTGTGGGAAAAGGGTTTGTTTCAAGTCCGGCTTTACTATCAGGGCCTCAAAACAGAGTTTTCTAGAGTTTGGGGAACTGGAGTCCTTCAGGAAAATTTCAGTTGGTTAATACTTTCTGATTAAAGGAATCAAATTCAATTAAAGTATTTGTCAAAGAGCGGATTTTTATTTGCATCGCGTTCTGCAGATAATGCCAAAGCCATTTGTCCTTAATAACCAAAAAGCATTAAACTCGAGGAAAGCTTTTAATAGGATTGGGTTGGAGCGAGGGAGCTAAATTTGATAAAATAGTTCTCTGAAAAAGAAACAGACTTTTGTTCAACAGGGACAGAATCTGCTGGTAGATTTTCACGTTTGAGATTTTTTTTTTTCTAATTCCAAGTCCAGGAAACTCAAGTTATGATTCCCACAGCAACAGTAATTTCGTGTGATGCATAAGTGACGTTTCTGGGGAAGAAAAATTTCCAGTTTTCCTGTGGTGTTACTGCACTTGTATCACTGAGGAGATTGGTTCCAGTGGAAATGGTTGCGTTTTTTTTGTCACTCCTAGGAGTAAAAAACTTGCTGTAAAATCGACTTTAGTTTTAAAGCACAGCAGCTTTGTCCCAGGTGTATTAGCTGTAGCATGTTTCCCATATGGCCCTTGGCTTTGTCCACGTAACTTCTTTTCCAGTTGGTGGTGTGTTTTGGACCCTGTCCCCTGCCCATGCCTTGCCGCTCCCCCTCCCCCAAGCTGTGGCCTTGATCAGGTAGGAGATCTTGGCTAAGATTCCGTGCACACAATTACCTGTGACTTTGTCATTGTGCTGTTAAAATCCTTAGGTTCTATGTTGCATTTGAAAACACATCAAAATACCTTTTACTTCGAATCTTCGGTGGGGGGGGGGAAACTTTTCTGAAAACTATATATATATATATTTTTTTTTTTTTTTGAAAATAGGATTACTCTTTTTTTTTTTTTCTTAATTAATTTATTTATTTAGGGCTGTGTTGGGTCTTCGTTTCTGTGCGAGGGCTTTCTCTAGTTGTGGCAAGCGGGGACCACTCTTCACTGTGGTATGCGGGCCTCTCACTATCGCGGCCTCTCTTGTTGCGGAGCACAGGCTCCAGACACGCAGGCTCAGTAGTTGTGGCGCATGGGCCTAGTTGCTCCGCGGCATGTGGGGTCTTCCCAGACCAGGGCTCAAACCCGTGTCCCCTGCATTAGCAGGCAGATTCTCAACCACTGCGCCACCAGGGAAGCCCCTATATTTTTTTTATTGAGAAAAAACTAACATAACATAAAACACTGTTTTATCGGATTTAAAGTGTATGGTCAGAAACCTTTAGTACCTCCTCAGTGTTGTGCACCCCTCAATGCTGTCGAATTTCAGAACGTTGCCATCACCCCCAGTACAAACCCCCTACCCCTGAAGCCGTCACCTCTCCTATCCCCGTCCTCCCAGCTTCCTGGCAACCAGTAATTTGAAAACTCATCTTTTCTTTTTTTTCTTTTGAGAAAAGTATCTTTCTCTCCTGTTAGCAAAGTACCTGGAGGACTTAGAATATGAAAAATTTAAATGAAAACATCAGAGGCGGGTTGAACTATGTGGTTCTGTATTTTGCTGTGACCTCTTAGCTGAAGAAAAACTGATGAAATCAAAGGGATGGCGTATTTAACATCGCTTTATGGTAACTTCCGGAGAATAAAACCTGGAAGGAATGAAACCTGCTGCCCCGTCTGTGACCCCACTGGGAGCCAGTTAAGTGGGTGCTGCTGAGGGAGCATGAGGCGAGGCAGGGAGGGATGGAGGGAGCTCTTCTGGGCTGGGTCTGCTGGGGAAGTAAAATCAACAGCAGTATTTAACTCTCCGTGTGCCTAGCACACCCTCTAGAAAAAAGGGGCCAGATCAGTCTTTTTTACAGGCTCATTAATGGGAAGATCAATTCACATTAAAGCGTAATTAAAGAGTGAGCCTTAGGGCTTCCCTGGTGGCGCAGTGGTTGAGAGTCCGCCTGCCGATGCAGGGGCCACGGGTTTGTGTCCTGGTCCGGGAAGATCCCACATGCCGCGGAGCGGCTGGGCCCGTGAGCCATGGCCGCTGAGCCTGCGCGTCCGCAGCCTGTGCTCCGCAACGGGAGAGGCCACAACAGTGAGAGGCCCACGTACCGCAAAAAAAAAAAAAAAAAAAAAAAAAAGAGTGAGCCTTAGCAGGAGGCAGTGAGGATCTGGGCAGCCTCTCGGGAATGGGGAGAGGAATCCATTTCCCCGAGGGCCCAGCCAGGGAGAAAGGGGCCCCGAACTCAACTTCAGAAAATTAGGTTGGGCTTCAGGACCTGAGCTGAGACTGTTAATTTTCAGGTGAAATTACTCTGAGTAATGAATAGTCGCCTAGCATTGCTAAAACGTGTGTGTGCGTGCGTGCGCGTATGTGTGCGTGCGTGCGCGTGCGTGCGCGGTCTTACAAAGTTGAGTGGTAACCTTGGACGGTGGAGCTCTTTGCCTCCTGATACAAAGGTGGACCTATGGGGACTACAAGTATGTGTACAAGGGGAGGTGGACGTTGAAATTCTCCCTAAGGTAAGGATTGTCCGTCCTTCCTGTGGGGGAATTTGCTGGACCATCCACGAGTCATCAGGTGAAGAGTGGACTTAATCAAGTTTAATAGAAAATGTGGCGATGGGCAGTTCTTTCCGCATCCTGCTTCTGAGCGGCGTCCTCCAGTAAGAACCCAGGTTAGTCTTGCTGGTGAAGGAAGGCCAGTCGGCTTGGGCGTTGGTGTAAAAGTAAACCCCATCTGGGCTGTTGACATCTTATTCGCTGCAGGCCTTTGGACACACTCTCATCAGGATCGTGGAGTCAGTAGTGACTGAAACGCTTTAGGGAGAAACTGGGAACAAAGCTGTGTTTAAAAGGCCCCGAGTCAAGTGTGAATGAATCTCCGTGTTCCCTGAGCAGCCTGTAGCCGGTTCAGATCCCAGATGCTAAAGGGAAGCCAGGGCCCTAGTCAGAAAGCAGCACAACAGGAAAATAGATGTAAACTGGGGGCTTCGGTTCCTCTCTTCTGTGTCTTCAGAGACGTGCTCCCTTTCTGCCTCGTTTGCCCAGATTTCTGTGGGTGTGAACGGATTCTTTCCTCTGGGTAAAACGTCACACCCGTTCCCTTGGGAGATCATGGCTTCTCTCCATCACCTGTTTGGTTCTCAAACTAGACCATTTACCAGCATCACCTGGAGGGCTCGCTGGGCCACAGGATGGCTGGGCCCCAGCCCCAGTTTCTGATCCGGCAGGTCTGGGTGAGTTGTGACTGAAGAATCTGCTTTGCTCACAAGTTCCTAGGTGATTGCTGTTGCTACTGGTCTGGGAACCTCCCACCCTTGGAGAACCACTACCTGAGCTTCTGTAGTACTGTGGTGGGGGGCAGGGTGGTGTCCTTAGCAACCACGCTGCTGAGCCTTTGGAGGGCAGTCAATTATTTAGACAGATTCCCCTTGTCACCGGTATGGGCACAGGCATTTCTTTGGGACAGTGGGGCTCCAAGCCCTGGTTAAGGTATTTATTTCCGAGCAAAGTGCTGGGGGCAGTGGACTGGGAGCGAGCGTGGGCAGCACGGCTCTGTCTCTGGCCGCGGTTTGAGGCCCACGGCTGTTATCAATTTGTCTCTGCTTAATTGACTGTTGACTGGCGATCACGTAGGCCTCCCCATCAGACCTTCACGAGTCCCTGGGAGGCAGGGAGCCTCTTCTGGCAGGAGATCTGTACCCATCTCCACGTGCAGGTATCAGCAGCTCTGCTTACAGCTGTGCCTCCCTGCCGGAGCCGCTTTCAGCACCGCTTACCTTTCTGCTGATTATCGGTCACTGTTATCAGATACAACTTGACCCTCGACTGAGACTGGAAAGGTGCTGCTTTGTTCCAGGCGAAGCATCTGGAAGGTGAGCACAGCCATGCTCGTCTGCCCTGATGGGGGAATCAGAACTCGGGGCCCACAGCTGTCCTCCACCCTGCGTCCAGTCGTGGCCCCGATCCTCACCTCCTGTTTTCTGGCCTTCTGCCCCTGGGAGGCTGACCTTCTGGTTGTCAGTGAGCGCCAGAAATCAAAGGAAAGTGGAGGAAGCTGAGACGGGGGCCCAACAGGGAGGTGTGCCAGCGCGCGCTCCACCTGAAGCCCAGGACAGACAAACGTGCCCCACGGGCCAGAGTCCCTGCCCTCAAGGGACTCGCAGTCTAGTTGCAGAGAAGGATGAGTAAACAGGCAGTTGTCATACCAGCCAGGGCCTGGGAAGTTCTCAGGGGCTCCTGGCCGCCGTCGCTGATGGGGTGCAAGACGGGGAAGGTTCCCAGACAAAGAGACCTGTAAGGTGTATACCTCCTTTCTCTCCCCGCTGCAAGATGGGGCCGTGAGGTGCTCAGCCAGCACGCTGGCCAGTTGGAGGAGCGCTGGGAGAAGGGCTCATAGGACATGGCTGCTTCCCTTTTAAGGCCAGTTTGCTCCCCATTTACCCCTTTGTCAACAGGCAGGCTGCTCTGAAGGGCCAGGAAGCTTCTGTTGGAAGGCAGAGCGGGACCCCTGGTTCTCAGACCGGCAGGCTCATTAGACTCTGGGCACCATGAGTGAGCCTCAAAATAGAAAGTTTACTGGAAACCCAGTACACAAAGACAGCAGCTCTGTGTCCCGGAAGCTTCCCAGGACTTCTGTAGTGCGGACTGCCTCTTGCCCCAAGTCTCAGGGAGCCTTTCGCTGGGAAAGGAACCGCTGAGGACTCCGCGGCGAGCCTGCCAAATTACACACAGTCCTGACTTGTCATTTTCCTTCTCTCTTTTCTTTCCTTTTTTTTTTTTTTCTTCTTTCTTTGAGACTGGGGGTGGTAAGGCAGCCAGATGAGCGGTCCATCTGCAAACCATTTGCTGCGAAAGGGAAGGGAACGCCAGCTGTGGAGTCTGGGGAGCTGAGGGAGGGGCGCACCCGTGGAATAGGAACTTGGTCACGGAGGTCATTGCCTTTTTTGGGAACTCGGTAGCTTAGGGTCTGTCGTTGAGAGTTGGCCTTTGTTGTGTGTTTGGGTTTTTTCTTCCCCTTCTCTGTCTCATTTTTTCTGATGACCGTGTAAGTTTTAAATAGAGTCCAAGACCCAGTGGGAATGGGGATGCTGGTGCAGCATGGATGGTCTTGGAGGGAAGTACCTCCTTCCAGCAGTGGGTGCTGAAAGCACGGCAGGGCTGTGTGACCCGGCAGCACGGGGAAGGGAAGCGGAGCTGCTTTGTCCGTTGCACAATCTCCCGTGTGAAAGGAGCTGGCCCCCGCCCATATCCACAGCCTCCTTCCAGCCAGGCCGTTTCCTCCCCCTCCCCCTGCACTCCCACTTCCTGCAGGTGGCTTCTGTAATCCACTTACCCTGGGGGAAGCTTCGCCAGCCTGTGCACCTAATCCGAAAATGGCCAGCTCGACTTTGACCCCTGTGGTGACCTTGCAGAGAAGGCCAGGCCAGTTGTGTCTGCTCACACCTGGGAGCCATTTTCAGCTTTTACAGCCCAAGTGGAAGAAATGTGTTTGTATTTATGCCAGCCCTTCCTTTCATAATGCCTTTCGTTGTTGGGCAATACGGAGGGAATATTAGATTCCCCCTGCCTGTTCAAAGGCAAGGGTTTTTAGAGACAGGTTAGTTTACCCAGTGAATTAAATCGAGTCATGCAAAATGACCAGATTTTCTAGTTCAAAAATGGTCAAAACATCAGTAGTCTCATCATGGTTCAGCCTCTTGAGATGGAAAATTGCAGCGGTCACTGTATGTGGTACACAGTCGTTGTCAGGCATTGCTCTGTGTGCCTCCCCAGGCCTCACCTCATTATATTGCCTCTGCAGTCCTAGGAGGCACAAGGTCTGTTGTTACGCACTTTTTACAGATGATGCGCCTGAGGCACAGAGAGGGCAAGACACTTCTCTGAGGTCACACAGGAGGTGGTAGAGGTGAGTCTTGGTCTCATTTCTCTGCACCTCTGGGGTTTGTGTGCTCACTGTACACAGGGAAATGTGTGGTCTGGGGGCCTGGGAGGGTCTTGTCATTTTCACGTGCTGACATATCAAATTGTGTTAAGAGGGGTGCGCCTTGGGACTGCGGCCAGTAGGCTCTGGTGTGGATAAGAGGCTGCACCCCACGCATGGGCGTCTCTTCAAGTCGCGTGCCTGCCTCGGAACATTGGGCAGCCCTCAGTATGATTTTCATTAACTGATGCAGAGTGACGGGAAGTCCTCCTGCCCTGAAGATTAGCCTGACCGTCCCCTCACCCCCCAAACACACCCTGCTGGGTTATTCTGACTGATTCTGGTCGCCCGTCTTGTAAGGGTGCAGGGAGGAAGACTCGCCTTGCTGTCAGGTCTCTGCAGCGCCCAGGCCTGTTCAGTTGTGCCAGCAGCTCTTCAGACAGTGGCCCTCTGCCCTCCAACACATCACTTCGAGGCGAATTCCTCCGCAGTTTCCTCACTTCCTGGACGCCTTTCAAACCCAAACGGCTGAAATAAAGGTGCCAATTTGTAGTTCTTTCTTCCCAACCCCTTCAACCAGGAGGGGGAATTGTGTGCTGCCAAGGATGGCAGGGCTGTGGGATGCAGCCAGGTGGCACTCCCGGGGTGTCCTCTCTGGGGGCTGCTGGTCTCTGCTCAGCTGTATGGCTGTAGGGTCTTTGAGGGCAAAGAAGCTCTTCATCGGTGGGTAGGGCTGTGAGAGGCGGGTTGCTGTGAATCAGTTTGTAAAGACCGGGGCTCCTTCCCCAAGTAATACAGGGAGAAGGCAGGTGCCAGTGGATGTCTTCCCCTTACAGTGCGTCCGACATCATAAGCGCCTTATAGAGAGGGGGCAGTTCTGCACAGTGGTTAAGAGGAGGCTCTGGATCCACCGCATCTGGACGTGAGTCCTGCCTCCGTCGCCTGTGCTGGTTCTCTGGGGCCTCAGTTGGCTCCACTTGTGCAATGGTGTTGGCTGTGAGGATCCGCTAAATACTCCGTGTCTCAGTACAGGGTCTGGTGTCTACTGAAAGTGCACCAGGTTGGAGACACCGTTCTATCCCTGACCCATCAAGGGCCTTCTGGGCGTGGATGGAGCTGGCCCTGCTTTGCGCTGCTGTGTTCCAAGGGGCATTGGTGGGTATTCTCCACCCTGAACTGGGAGGCCTGGTGTGGGAAGCAGGGGTAGAGGCTCTTCACGTCCCCTGAAAATGGACTCTGCTTGCAGATACCTGTTGTGGTGTGGCTCGCGCTCTTGTGATAGACAGATCCTCTCCATCCTTGCGTGTGTGTATGTGTGTGGGATTTAGCTTAGCTTTCTCGTGTATTAATTCCCTCTATGGGAACTGTTGCGTGCATCAGGAGAGTTGATTTCCCTCCTCTCTTCTCATTGCCCGTTCCTCTAACTGGGACAGGTGCAGCAAGGCGCAAAGCACTCTGCAGATACCTTAGCAGTGGCCCCCATCCTTGGCCGCACCGTAGAAGGACCTGGGGAACTTGAACAAGCCTAGAACCCCGGGCCGCATCGCAGGGCAGGTTAAAGGAGAACCTTGGGGCTGGGGGGCTGTTGCGGGAGGGACATTGGTGTTTTTTTGGTTTTTTTTAAGCTCACCAGTTCCTTTCAACATGTAGGCAAAAATTTTAATGAGCCACAGCTGGGCACATGCAGGTGAAAGGTTTAGTCCCCTTCTCTCCTTCCCTCTGATACCTGTCACTTAACATACTCAGGCTCCCCTACCTTCTTGACTTTCACACCTTCTTTCTTTCTTTTTCTCTCCAAGTAGAGGAAAAAGAGATACTAAGGCTGACCTTTAATTTAGCGCTTATGATTCTCGGGGCGGGGGGCCTGTGAAAGGTTTTAGTTACCACTTTTACCACTGATTTAATGGGAAGATACTGCAAAGTTAGCCATTCAAAATGACTGAGAGAGGCTCTTGGCTTTGTCGTGTGTGGGGCAGCGTGTTTCGCCTGGTGAGGCATGACCACCTCGTTGGGTGATCACAGAACTTGATTGTGGATTTGCCGCCTAAACTGGGGTATCTTCTTCCCCCCCCCCCCCCCCCCCCCCCCCCCCGAGAGGCAGACCACCCACCTCTCACTTGCATTCTGCCTATAAATCAGAGAAGAAGCATTTATGATGGTGGGGGAAGAAAACCCTCTTTATAGTGAAACAATAGGCAAAACTTACCTCAGACTCTTTAAAAACCTTTTTCTTTATCATTCCGAAAGTCAGGCTTTGCTCTTCTTAAAAACAAAAAGAATACGTAAATATAAGCCATAGAAAGTGAAGCTTTCCCTCTAACCCCACCCAAAGGCTGTGCTGTAATACGGCAGAATTCTAGTGCTGACATTCAGCTCGGATAAGTATCTTGGTATTTTGTGAGGGTTGTTTTGGAATTGGCCCCTTCGACAAGGCCCCTTCGACAAGTCACAAAGAGTAATTAGAATTTTGGAAATAAGGGGAAAAATTCCCTTGGACTTTTTGGGAATGTGACGTTTTCTCCAAATCATGTGTGGTTCTTTTTTGTATGCGGAAAAACAGTGTTTATCAGCACGCAGAGTGAAGTTTTTCTGCCTGGTGATTGTTGTTTGATTTGGGGAATCCGTGTGAGGACTGGCCATTCCAGGGGTTCCCTCTCCTCCTGGCCTTGCCGACAGCAGTGATAAACCCTTTCACCACCCGAGGCTCCTTGTAGGCCAGGCCGGCCCCTGCCTGCCTCCCTCATTCTCTAGTGTGTGTTAGCAAGAGCCGTGATTTGGGGATGCTCCAGCAATTATGTGGTTCCAAATCGCCACACGCCTGTGGTTCTCACGCCTGTCTTCACTTTCCTCCGTTCCCTGAAAAACAGTTGTAGCTCCTGGGAGGCTCAGTAAATTGTCCAGGGAGAGAGAGGGCTTCAGAAAGCAAAGTGCTGGGCTTCCCTGGTGGCGCAGTGGTTAAGAATCCGCCTGCCAACGTAGGGGACATGGGTTCGAGCCCTGGTCCAGGAAGATCCCACATGCCACGGAGCAACTAAGCCCGTGCACCACAACTACTGAGCCTGTGCTCTAGAGCCCGTGAGTCACAACTACTGAGCCCTCGAGCCGCAACTAGTGAGCCTGCGCTCTAGAGCCCGCGAGCTGCAACTACTGAAGCCCGCGCACCTAGAGCCTGTGCTCCGCAACAAGAGAAGCCACCGCAATGAGAAACCCGCGCACCGCACCGAAGAGTAGTCCCCGCTCGCCGCAACTAGAGGAAGCCTGCATGCAGCAACGAAGGCCCAACGCAGCCAAAAATAAATGAATAAAAGAAAAGAAAATAACAAAGAAAGCAAAGTGCTGCTGTGCATTGTGGGTACCATCAGACCTTGAGGCCAAGGTTCATCTTGTCCCTGCCTGGTGGTCCCATGGGTCACTTTGGGGAAGAGACAGCACATTGGTGAGGACCCTGCCTGCTTCTCATACAGCTGCTCCTTTATGGGCATTTGAGCAGAGAATATTGGTCCAGTCTCTCTTCACCTCCAGCTGGACACGGGGTGTTAGGGTGACTTCTGTGCTGGCAGGAAAACCCCCCTACACCATTCTCTTGTCAGGACATCACCCAACAAAGTGCTTCCTATCTCTTGAACTCAGAATGCAGCAAGCCATTCTCAGCGAAGTGGGTGCTGGCGCCCGAGGAACGGGGAGAAACCATCCCTCCCGTGAACTTGGCCTCCCCCTCAGCTTCTAGCCCTGCCTCTGCCAGATATACCCCTACAGGGTCTTTCACGAGTCACCTCTCCACTTTGGGTTTCTGTTGCCTCAGCTGTAAGGAAAGGTCCTGGTCCCACATCAGCCCCACTTAACCAGGGTCAAGGACACACGGCTACTTCCTCTCCTGCAGGCCTGGGGCGGCACCTGGGCTGCGTGTTCTCTGGAACAAACGTCCATCTCTAGTTGAGAACGTCTCTCATGGCTTCCTGGCAGAGGCTCAGATGCTTGTGAGTTCTGTCTAGTGGGCCCACTGAGCCACCCGTGTTGAGAAGCTGCTTAATTAGCACCCTAGCTCATCCTGGCCACTGCCAAACCTGGGACCCACACCTTGTTTCTGAAGGGGTCCTCACGGCCTTGGCTCCAGCGGCGTCCAGGCTTGGTCCTTCTCTTCCTCTCCATCCTCCCTCCCACATGAGCCCCGTAGAACTCTACCCTCATCGCCTGCCACTGCACACCTACCACCCGGTGGGGTGCCTGCCTTGTGGTGGCCCCGCAGTCAGTATTTGGTGAAGAAATGAAGGAAGGAGCCCTGTGGCTTCCGTGTCACCTAAGGAATAAAGTCTTGGGCTCTTTCAGAGTTGGCCCCTGGTTCCCTTTCTTCCCGGCATCTCCCCACTTCCTGCCTCGAGCTTTCCATCAAGCTGCTCGTGATGGGAGCCCACACAGACCGGGGGTCTGATTCCAGGCCTTGTTCATGCTGTCACCTCTGTCTGGAATGGCTGTCCCTCCCCCCGCCACCTCCACAGCACTGTGGCCCCATCTGTTAGTGTGCCCGTCACGTCTCTGTCTTTGTGTCTCCAGGGTGTGTTTTTTGGGAATTGGGGGGTGGGGAAAGGGGGTCGACCATACTACGGTCAAGTTTACCTTTTTCTTTGAGCAGCTGCACCTAACAGGCACCCCATACACGCTTGGCTGGATAAATAAATGAAGGACTAAGTGAATGGGTTCGTCGAAGCACAGGGCAGATACTGGATAGTTTGAGACATGTATCGTCAAGGTAAAGGGACTCGTTTGGGACAAGTAATAACGGAAATGATCTGTTGTGGCTTCCTAGAGGGCCTGGCTCTTTTCAGCCAAGAGAGAGGACTCGCTGTCCCTGATTTATTGAAAATCTGGGCAGCTGTTACAGGAGGGAAAGCAGGTGTCGACACTACCCCGTGGAAGGCAGCGTGGCTCAGGGGCGGTGTGCGGGCCCCGGGGTCCCACTGTCCAGGTTGGAATCCTTACCTGTTGCTTTCTAGCAGCAGCTCTGCAAGCCTCGGTTTGCTTAGATGTGAAACTGTCCTTAAGCTGGCGTGGGTGTGTCAGGAGAAGGGCTCTCCTGGCCTCTGCTCACCTGTGAGTGGCCAACAAGTAGATCGGGGAATAGGCTTTTTCCAAGGTGAAGGTGGAGAGTCACTGCAGATCCCTCTGTGCCTCCAGCCCATCCTGACTACTCCTCTGTAGTCAGGAAGTTCAGAAAACCCAGAGCTAAAGGTAAGCGGCCTTCTTTGCTACAGGATGTGTAGGGCCTTTAGTCATGGGGGGGGGGTGCAGTGTGGTGTCTCCCACATAAAATGAGCCTACCTGGACCCCTCTTCTATGAGACCCTAACAGTTGCTTCATAAAGAAGGGGGTCTTGTGGTCACGTAAGTTTAGCAAATGCAGAATCGAGCAGAATGAAAAGGTCCTTTTCTTGGACCTACTTTGGGCGTCTGCCAGGGCTGACAAGGGAGGAATGTATGCGGCTGTTGCAGAGCCTTTTCATGGAACTCCTTCCAAGGCTGGTGTTCCAGGGATGGTGTTTTGAGAACCCCATGTCTGGCAGTGCAGGCCTGACCTTCGTCCACCACCATCTAAGTCTAGACGCCCAGGAGGCCCTCCTGCTTGGCCACATAGTGCTGCGGTTCAGCTGAGTTACAGGGCACAGAACCCAGCAGCCACTCCTGATACGTCACCACTGGTGGCCACGGGTCTTCCAGTCAGCTTTATCAGCTACACCTTTCTCACTGAGTCCAACCCCCCCCCCCATTCCTTCCTAATCGGTAGAAAGTAATTAAACGGTTCATGCCTATCCCTAGATTTCAGAAATTTCACAAAGCACAGCAGTATTTGGTGCTCGGCCCTTGGAACTGAGTTGTACCGGGTGGATTTCTGCTGGAGACCCAGTGAGGTAGCAGGTTGGCTGGCTGACTGCACCGTGCATTCCAGCAGCACTGCTGTCTGATTCCACTGTGAATGTCTTGCTACATTTTTTGTTGTTTTAATTAATCTTTCTATTTTGAGCTCATGGTGGATTCTCGTGCTGTTGTAAAAAAATAACGTAGAAAGATCCTCGTATACCCTTAACCCAGTTTCCCCAGATGACAGCCTCTTGCGAAATTTCATACAACCAGGATACACATCAGTACAGTCAAGGTAGAGAATATTTCCATCCCCACAAGGATCCCTTGTGTTGCCTTCTTACACCCACACCCTTTTCCTTCCTTCCGCCACGCCCTTGGCAATCTCCAGTGTGTTCTCCATATATATAATTTTTCATGTAAGGAATGTTATACATAACAGCATCTCACCTTTGCGGACTGGCTTTTTTTCATTCAGTATAATTCCTTGGAGATGCATCTAGGTTGTTGTGTGTATCAGTAGTTCATTCCTTTCTACTGCTGAGTAGTAGCCACGGTATGAAGAGACCACACTTCGTTTAACCGTGCCCTTCTTGAGGGACATCCGGGGTGTTTGCAGGTTTGGGCTAATACGAATAAAGCTGCTGTGAGCATTTTTGTGTGAACGTAAATTTTCGTTTCTCTGGGAGAAATGCCCTGGGGGGTAATTGCTGCATTGTATGGTAGTTGTATGCTTAGATTTTTTAAGGAAGTGCCACAGTTTTCCAGAGTGGCTGTACTGTCTTACACTCCTGCCAGCAGTGCATGAGCAGTGTGCTTCTCCGCGTCATGGCCAGCATTTGGTGCTGTCAGTATTTTTTATTTTAGCCATTCGGTAGGTGTGTCTTGCTATTTCTTGGTGGTTTTAATTTGCACTTCCCTAATGGCTAGTGATGTTGAACATACTTTCACGTGCTTATTTGCCATCTGTATATTCTTTTTGGAGTAATATCTGTTCATGTCTTGTGACCATTTTCTAACCGGATTGTTTGGGCTATTTTTGCCGTTGAGTTTCAAGTGTTCTTTGTATATTCTAGATAGTAGTTCTTTGTTGGATATGTGGTCTGAAAATATTTTCTCCCAGTCTGTAGTTTGCCTTTTCATCTTAATAGGATCTTTCCGGGAGCAAATGTTTTTAATTTTGGTGCAAGTCCAATGTGTTGATTTTTCCATTTATGGATTGTGCCCCTAGGGTCAGATCTATCTGGCCCGAAACATAGATTTCTCCGACGTTTTTTTCTAAAAGTCATTAATTTACGTTTGACATTGAGGTTCATGATGATACATATTTTAATTATTTTATTTATTTGGCTGCGTTGGGTTTTCGTTGCTGCGCGCCGTCTTTCTCTAGTTGCAGCGAGTGGGGGCTTCTCTTGTTGCGGAGCACGGGCTCTAGGCGTGCGGACTCAGTAGTTGTGGCTCACGGGCTTCGTCGCTCCGCGGCATGTGGGATCTTCCCGGACCAGGGCTCGAACCCATGTCCCCCGCATTGGCAGGAGGATTCTCAACCACTGCACCACTAGGGAGGCCCTGCAAAATGACAAAGGTTCGGCGCTGTTTGCAGGTTTTTTCCGACGGCATGGCGCGGCAAGCTGGGCAGGGCGGTGCAGTGGAGGGTCCCCGCAGCTCCAGGAGGTGGCCGCGACGGCCGATACGTATTTTGAAACCTGAAACAGAGGCGAAAATCGAAGCTTGTTGTTTCATGAAAGGAGCAGAGCAAGAGTTGGCTCCTGTAGGAACTCAGAACAGGCAAGACAAGAGGATGGCGTGGTTCCGGGGTGGAGAAGAGTCGGTGCCGCTTTGATGTTGCCGTGGGTCTTATCATCTCAGGGTGGATAAGAAGGACTGCATTAGAGAGCCGACTCCTTAATCCCGCCCATGCACATCCTTAACCCTCCCAGAGTGCAGTCAGGTCGTATGCTGAAGGCTTGGGAAATTGCGTGATAAGAGATACCCTGAATCCTATGATCGGGAGATCAGAAGTCTTCCAGATGGGGCAGGAAGCAGGCCTGGTTTTATTTTAAAGACATGTCAGTGGTATCACTCCCCAGAGGCGGGGAGGATCTTGGCTCGGAGGCTGCAGCCAAGTGCTGAAACAGCTTCCTCCACGCTGGAGCTCCAGAGGTGCCGGGAAGCTGGCAGGCGAGGCGGGGAACATGCTGGCAGTGGCTGGCGGGGCGCGGGGGGGGCAGTTACGGGAGCGCCCCAGCACCCCCAGTCCCGTCTCTGTCCTCGTAGCCACAGGCCGTCTCCAGAAAGGAGCGCAGCCGGGAGCCAGAGGGCACCTGGGCTCGCGTGCTGTTTAGCTGGGTGACCCCAGAGCAGCGTCTTACCCTCTCTTAATCCGGCCGAGCGGTGCCTCTGTAGTGTGGTGTGGAGCAGAGGGTGAGCAGGTTTTCTCTGCTCCCTGAAAAGTGCCCGGTTCAGTCTTGTCATACTTACTGCCGGAGGATAGAAGAGCCACTCTGACGCTGCTATTTAGGGCCCGCGCCCGTCATCTTAAATATAAATAGCGAGAGGTCTGGCTGGGCCCTGCAGCAACTGTGCACTGACACGCGGTGGGCCGAGGGTCCGAGAGGCCCACGTGTGCGTATGGAAGGGCGGGGGGTGGCAGGATGTGCCCTTCCTGCATCTGCAGGCGGGTCCTGCCTCCCTTCGGGTCACAGGATCCGGGGGCGGCCCTGGTGGATGCTGAGAAGAGGTGGGAGACACAGGGTACTGTCCAGAGAAGCCCTCTTCCCCGGGGGTGGTTCTGCCCACTTCGGTTCCACGCAGGAGTGTGGGACGAGGCTTCGTGCCTGGGCTGCAGCCCCAGCTGCGCTGCTTCCTGCTGGTTAAGCTTCCTACAGCTCATCACCCCCGTCTGTAAAATGGGGATGGTAACAGTATCCGCCTCTTGGGTCGTCATGGGGGTTAAACGAGCTGAACCGGAGCCTGGTACCTAGTAAGCACGAACTACGAAACGCTCGATTTGTTAGCCCTAGTCCGGCTTGTGTATCTCGCGAGAAGTGTGCGCATCCTCAGTGGCTAAGCGGCACGGGCCCGCTTCCTGGGAGGGTCCGCCGCCCTGTGCAGCCGACGCTAGCGTTGGACCCGTTCCCTGGAGGCTGCAGAGGACCCCAGGGCTCATAGCAGGCCCGGAGCAGGCTGTGTGCCCGAGCATGCAGGGGTTCGGGGGGTTCCAGAGGAGACTCTGGAACTGGCGTCATCCCTGGCTAGGTGAGGGATGCCTGATAAATGAGGGGAGGAGCTCTGAGTGGCGGCCCTGGGGCTCCTCCCTGCTGGTACCCTTTGAAGAAAGGCCCGCTGCTCCTTAGGTGGGCCTCTCAGCTGTGCCCCACCCCAGGGCCCTCCGCTTGGGGGCTGTCAGGCAGGCCAGGTGTTGGTACACTTAAGGATCAGGTCCCAAAGTTAAGTGTCTAAGGTCGAGTTAACAGCTTTGTAAAATATCTATTTAATTTATTTACGTAATTGATAAGCACATTAAAAGAATAGGCAAAAGAGAGGGAGGAAATTCCAGTGTCCTCCTGTTCTGTCGCAGAGCTACGAGTTATAGGGTTACAGTTCTCCCTACCTTTCCTGCCTGTGTGGTTTAGAGAGTGCGCATCAGCTCTGCGTCCCACCTTTTGCTTTGGCAGATGGTGTGGACAGTCTCCTGAGCGCCTGAGTCCTTTGGGCAGCTTGGTGGCCGAGGCTGCAATGCGAGCCCGGCCCCGAGAGGGATGAGGTTAGGTTTCCTTTGCAGATGTTGAGTGGAGCCTCTATGTTGTTTCTATGTGGTGGTTACATTTTTTCAAGTCCTGGGTGGTGAGGTCCGTGAGAAGCGAAACCGCCAGGTCTGTGAGGAGCTAATGACACAGCCTGTCAGTCTTAGATCCCTGGGTGACCCCCTTGCTCCCCCAACCCGCCAGCTGCCAGCCAGCATTTATGGACCCTGGGGAGGGGTGTTTGCTCTGCGCAGCCCAGCAGCTTGATCGTGTCACCCGGCCGGGGGCTTGCCCACCTAACCCTTGTTGGTGGAGAGCCATCAGTTAGAGGAGAAGTACCCATCGCAGCTTCTTCACGTCCTCCAGGAGGGGCTGTGTGAACACCGCTTGGTTGAGCCTGGCCTTAACAGGTGCTCTGACCACCTGGTTCCTGATCGCTGCCATGTCTCCATCTTTCCCACCTTTCTTTGCCGGGAATGGTGGCTCATCCCCTCGAATCTGGGAGAGTCTGTGCCTCTAGCTCTTGGATAGGCTTGTGGCTGTCCTTCCCTGCAGAGCCGCCCTGAAAATTGTAATGAGAAATCGGGCAAGTCAAGTTCAGCCATGGGCTCCCTACTGGTACCAGGGTGTGTGGTTCCACGTGACGTGGCCTGACAGCTGGGCTCCCCACCCCCACCAGCCCCCGAGGTGCAGAGGATAGGGTGTTCAGGGAGCCCGTTGCCAGGGCGAGGGGAGAAAAGAAGAAAAAAAGGGCTGGATTGACTCATTTAAGGGAAGATAAAGCCGAGAGTGGCCATGTCAGCTTTGACCAGGAGAGAGAAACTCTCCGGGCTTTTCTGACCCGGGATGCCCCTCTGTGGATGGGAGTGCAGATGGAGTGGCTCGCTGTTCCTAACTTAACATCTCCTGGCCCGACTTGGTGCCGCTCTGGCCTGCCCACATGCAGGGCAGGTTACCTCCCCCTGGTCACGGAGCTGAGTGCCCAGCCAGCCCTTAGAAGTCCCTGCCAGTGTGAAATGGCACGGCCCTTCTCCCTGGGGAGCGCAGTCCAGACGTGGCTTAAAGGGCTTCCTTGAGTCAGCGTGTCGGGTTGGAGCTCCCCTGGTTGAATTTCTCCTCCTCCTTTTCCACCGTGGCTGAGGCAGGAGTGGGGAAGCATGTGTGTGGCTATGGGGACCTGGGTTAGGGCCGATCTGCCCTCGCTGCTGCCAGGGATGGGGTGACGGGGGGACTGGTGGCCGTTGCGTGGTGAGTAGAGCCACCACTTCTGCCAGCCCCGGCTGATCAACGAATGTCCGTGTTCGGGGTAACATTGAACTTGGGAGTTGCACGATCAGCCTGAAAGTCCATTGTGTTTGACATGTTCTTCTAAGGCCGTCTGTCAGCTTCCCTGCCTAAAAAAGTGAATTCTACATTACACTTCTCATTTTTCTCTTTAAAAGCTTTGTTTAATTGAATGGTTGATTTTGCCTTTTTTTTTTTTTCCTGAATAACATTCCTTTGTTCAGGAATGTGGTGGCAAATACAGGAGACTGAACTGAAGTTGTAATTCATTTGTTTATTCAACAGATTTTTTTTTTTAATTTTTACTTTATATTGGAGCATAGCTGATTCACAATGTTGTGTTAGTTTCAGGTCACAGCAAAGTGATTCAGTTATGCATACACATGTATCTATTCTCTTTCAAATTCTTTTCCCATTTAAGTTATTACAGAATATTGAGCAGAGTTCCTTGTGCTATACAGTAGGTCCTTGTTGGTTATCTATTTTAAATATAGTGGTGTGTACACGTCAATCCCAGACTGCCAGTCTGTCCCTTCCCCCCGATAACCTCTTAAGTTCCTTCTCTAAATCTGTGAGTCTTATTGAATGTCTTTTATGTTATACTCATGGCTCTATACTCATGGTGCTAAGGATATATAGCAGTAAAGAAGACCAACTAAACTTACATTCTAATGATGTAATGATCTTGGGACTACTTAACACCTTAGGAGGTTTTGTTGTGTTCTGTTTACAATTAATAGACTTTTAGAGCAGTTTCAGATTTACGGGAAAATGGAGCAGAAAGTACAGAGACTTCCCTTATACCCTGCGACGTGCCCCTCTGGTTTCCACTGCTGTTAACATCTTGCATTAGTCTGGTGCTTTGTTACAATCGATAGGTCAGTACTGAGACATTCTCATTAACCAAACCTATAGTTTTCCAGGGTTCACTGTGTTGTACATTCTTTGAGCTTCTGCAGATGTTCCGTGATGCTTATTCACCATTACAGTATCACACGGAATAGTTTCATGGCCCTAAAAAACTCCCATGTGCATCACCAATTCATTCCTTTCTCCTCCCAGACCCCTGCTGACCACCGATCTTTCTGCTGTCCCCACAGTTTTGCCTTTTGCAGAAGGTCGTGTGTTCGGAGTCATGCAGTAGGTGCCTTTTCTGATGAGCTGCTTTTGTTCCGCAGTGTGCATTTCCTCAGGAGGGCTCGTCTTCGTCTTGTGCTTGTAGTTGGGGTTGGATCCTGATGATTTGCAGCGCTTCGTGGCTCGGGTCGCTCTTAACTTCACAGAATCATAGTGGCTGACTCTTGACTGTGCCTAAGTTTCTTCATTCCAGATCTCGGACTTCCAGCTCGAGGTGTAGAAGCCCGCGGGAGGGAGAACCAAACGGGATGTGGTGCATCAAGGCGCCTTGGGGACCCCGGGTCCTCTTCATATGGAGTTCATCAAAACGGTCCGTTGAAGACCCCAAGGGGAAAGTGACCCCGAAGGAAGTGAACGGGTCGGGAGGTCGGTTGACACAACCCAGTCCTGCCTTCGGAGGGTCTGACCCCGCCTGGCGGAGGCTGTTTATCCCGCCACTGGGCCACTCTTGTTTTTTGTCCGATCTCCACCTGAATAAACAGATCCGGAACGTCATCTGCAGCCAGGCTGAGAATCGGGCCAAAATTCCCCAGGGAACTGGTGATTCACCAGCAGCGGGTGTGGGGAGAGGGAGTGAGCAAGAGACAGAAGGAGACCTGCTTATTCGGAGTCTCATTTCCTGTCCAGCAAATAACCCAGGCTGGGCCGTCCTTATGAGGCACTGGTTTCTTAAGGCAAATTGTCGATTTATGCAATAGAACAGATGGTTTTGGTTTTCATTTTTAAGAAGACGAATGCAAAGCAGCCCTAGTGAGAGGGTGATGCTTTCAACTGTCATTCTGAGAAGAGAAACTTTTCTTCCAGTTGGCCTAGGAAAGCTCTCCTGGATTCATGAGTTGTTTTTAAAATCTCCTTATCTTTATTTTCAAGATGCTTATGGGCATTGGTCCCAATAACGGGCACATTCACAGTTTTCTTACCAATTTTGGACTTAGAATTATTTTTTTTATTTTTATTTTTTTGCTGTACACGGGCCTCTCACTGTTGGGGCCTCTCCCATTGCGGAGCACAGGCTCCGGACGCGCAGGCTCAGCGGCCATGGCTCACGGGCCCAGCCGCTCCGCGGCATGTGGGATCTTCCCGGACCGGGGCACGAACCCATGTCTCCTGCATTAGCAGGCGGACTCTCAACCACTGCGCCACCGGGGAAGCCCCTGGACTTAGCATTATTAATTCTCTTTTTTTCTCTTGTTTGGTGCTTCTCAGGCCCCCCACTGATAATACAATTACTCTGTTTGACACCTGGACAAGATTAGATTGAGCTTTTTCATGCTCCGTGGTTCCAGGCTGTATTCCTAATGCTGTTTGTGGGGGAATGGTACAGGAAGGAGGGACACACGGGGGCGGTGGCATCAGAGAATGTGGTTGAATGAGGCAGCGTGAGATATGGCCTGTGGATCAGATGACTTTCCAGATGCATTTCAACCCTGAAGGATTTGGTTAAAAGGAATCTACCGGTGTCTGCCGAGGCTGCACATACGTGGGCCCCATGACTGTGTACCAGCGCCACCCTAGACATCGATTCCTGCCCGAAATGCAGGCAAATGTGCACGAAAAGATATGCGCAAAAGGCATGTCCCTGTGCATGGCTGTGGTTTTTGCAATAACCCAAACTGGAAATGACTCAGTGTCCAGCAGTAGAATGAAAAGTAAATTGCCCTATGTTCCCTCGAGAGAAATAATACACAGTGATGAAAAAGACTTAAGTCCTGCTAATGCAACCACATGGATGAGTCTCATGTGTGGAGTGAAAGTAGCCAGATACAGAAGAGTATATATGGAACGATTCCAGGGAGAAAAAGCACAGCAACGGGCAAAATTAATCATAGGTGGTAGAAGTTAAGGTTCCACTGGGGAAGAACAGATGACAAGGAAAGTGACAGGAGGGAGCCTGCTGGGATGTAGAAAATGTTCTGTATCTGTCATGTGGTTACACGGGTGCAGACATTTTGTAAAAATGCATTGAGCTCTACATTTATCATTGGTGCCCTTCTCAGTATGCCTGTGATATTTCAGTAAAAACATTTGCAAACAAACAGAACGACTGTCCCCCTGCCCCGACCGCATGGTCTGTTGGATACTGCTGTGTTTTGCAACAAAAGAGAAATCAATGTCTTCTTGTGTGTCCTTGAAATGATTAATGTTTTTTAGCGCTTGCAATAATACAGTCGAACCCCCTTAGGTAAACATCAGGGCTACTCGGGTTATTAAATCATTAATACCGTGTACGGCCTTCATCCTGATCATTTTGATCACCTGCTACCTGGGCCAGTGGGGTTAGGTGCGGTGGTGCAGGGCCGTAGGAAGAATTCCAGAGCAGCACAGTGATGGGCCAGGTGCAACATGCTCTGAGGTGCTCAGAGGCTGCAGGGTGTGGAGTTTGATTAACCACGTCTGCCAGGGTCACTGTGGGGAATGGCGGGAGGGGGAGGGATGGGAGTGGTGGCAGGTGTATTACATTTTTACCCCCATTTCTGGGCTAGATTGTGTGAAACTATTTCTTAGCCAGAGGTTCCGATGAGGCAAGAGCTGTAAGTGGAGTTTTGCTGATTATTAAAAGTTTGATGTTGAGGTAACGTGATGGAAAGTTTGCTGTATCTAGTAAGAGTCAACACTGCAGGAGTTGACCGCGTGCACTGCTGTGAGTCACCCTACTTGTCTGGGAGAGCTGGGGGCACGCCTGCTTAGATATTAGGACTGGTGTGATGGCCGGCTTCGGTGTGTTTCTTTCTGTGTCATTGGAAGAACTAAAAAGAGCGAGGATACACAGTGTGAATGTCTGTTCTCTGTAAGATCACTCTGTTTGCCAGCCTGCCTCCACTGGCCCCGGTCAGGAACCTGGATCATCTTCTGAGGAGCGTGAGAATGATGTAAACCTAGGTTCCGTTTCACTTCCTGAAGGGGTAGGAGAGCCGTCATTGGGAAAGATGGTGATGACTGATGTCTGACCTGGGTTTTGGAGGGAGCACGGGAGGGTTCTCTCTGCTGCAGAGAGGTGTTTAGCCCCATTTTGCAGGTGGTTAAACCAGATTCAAAAAGAGTGATTTACACACGGTTGGAAAGCTGCATCAGAGCGAGAATTAGAATCTGGGTCCCTGCCTCCCAGAAATCCAGACCGGTTGCTCTGTGGTGTAGACCAGGGGCCAGATCTGCCTCACAGCTTGCTCTGGTCAAGCAAGTTTTCTTGGGGTACAGCCACACTCGGCTCACATAGTGTCTGCGGCTACTTGTACACCCCACCTTCAGGGTTGAGTTGGCATGACAGAGGCCGAATGACCCACAGAGCCTAAAATATTTAAAATCTGGCCCACTATAGACTCCATGGCTGACCGCTGGTGTAGACAGTAGGTGCCTAATTTCAGCAACCAGCTGTAATCCACTTGACCCACCTTGACTCCTTTGATCCCCTCGCCCTTTCTTCCTGGCTGTTATCTGTGACACGAGATCTTTTCCACCACTGACGGCACTACCTTCTAAACCCCAGTGTACAGAACCACAGTGGAACAATCACTTATGATGAAAAGCTTTCAGTGTTGGCTTCAAATGCCGCCGGGTGTTTCACTGTCTAATTTAACATCGACTCTGAAAATGTAGCCCAGTGGAGAGAGCTTATCTTTCCCGCTGCCTGCCTTTGAAGCCGGATTTTATTTGTGAAGCCTTTAACAGGTGTTGGTTTAATAGACTTCTGCCGTATTACAGTTTCCGCACCCCAGAGGACAGCCTGAGGGTTACACCAACCCAGGGTGGAGGCACAGGCTGCGTGATCTGGCCGCCACCCCTCCCCCCAGTCCCTGTCACCACAGAGTTGTTCTGCTTCTGTTTGGTGGCAGAGAAAGGGCTGGGCTGCTCCCTGGATGAGACCGGTTAGAGAAGTACTCCTCTGACACTGCCCTCTCCCCTGCCCTCTCCTCACTCTTGTTTTCTAGCCCTAAGGGCCTCCCTTTGCAGCTTGTCCTGGACTGTTCTCTTCTCTCCACCCGGAGCTTCCATCACTGTGAGCCGGAGCTTTCGTCCGCCGTATTTGCTCAGCGTGGCCCTCCGCCGCTCTCTGCAGACTTGTCGCTCACACAGGGCTCTGGGAGGCTGGTACAAACGCCAGCTTGGCTGGGGCCAATGACACAGACCAGTGTGAGCTGACCCGGGAAGAGCCAGCCGCCAGTCACATGTAGCCAAGCTCTGCTGAAGGCTTATGGATTGAATCTGGGGCAGTGCACCTCAAATTCCGCCTGGAGAGCCTCTCGGATGGGCTGGGGGGTCCCGCTCCCCTGGGCTTGCACGCTGGCTCCTCTTCGTGTCCCCGTTGTGTGACCGTGGCTGAAGCCCAGCAGAGCTCTGAGCCCCAGTGTCTTCAGCCGTAAAGATGAGAATAGTACCTTCCTCCTAAGATTGCTGTGTCTTTTCACGGAGCCTTCACCCAGGGCCTGCTACCTAGAGGTGTGTTCGGTAATTGGTCGGCTGTTGTTAAAAAGAACTTGGACAAGGATTCAGAGGTTATAAAGATGAACGGGGGCCTTGAAAACTGGACAGTTAGTTAACGTTACAGGAGTGACATAACCGCTCGTGTTGCACGTGGCATTAAAACATGGAGAGTTTTATGAAAGTGGGACACCTCTCGAGGAGGAGGGAGGCTTTCCTGAATACTGAGTCTTTGAACCTTGATGGACAGGTGTCCGGAGGGGATGTCCCTGGTGGGGTAGGGTTTGGTGGGCTGGGGTCAGGGGCGTGGGCCCGAGTCCCACGTGCTACAGGAGTGAGGAGGAGGATGTAATCCAGCTGGTTGGGGACCCACCAGATCTCTAGGCCCCCTGAATCCTGCAGAAGCTTCAATCTGGGATTTAATTTGAAGCACAGCTCCCCAAATAGCCCAGTCTCTCAGTGGTGGGGTTTTTGACACTCTCCAGCTGGAGCAGCCTCGTTTCATGCATGAAGCTAAGAGTGAGAGCTCTGAGTCAGCCCTTTGTTCCCAAGAAGGAGTCAGGCCTGCCTGTTTGCACTGAAGTGTCGGGCAGGACTAGGAACCATTCATTCCTTCTTTTTCCAGAGCACCCGCTGCAAACTAGGTCCTGAGCATTGCTCTGAGGGTACAGATATGGCTAATAAAAAGCAGAACTCATTTTATTGAGTACCTGCTTCATGTCAGGTCACATCAGCCCACAGGGCCTGGGAACTTCACACCACCTTTATAGCGGTTCACACCTGTAAGTGGTATAATGGGGATTTGAACTCAGGCAGGGCCATGTTCTTCAATGCCATGTCATGTTCCAGCCCATGAAGAACTCATGGCCTTGGGTGGAATTGCCAGGGTCCACAGAGACGTCTAACAAGGTGTGATTCTTGCTCTAGTGAGAGAAGGGAGATAGAGCTGTGTGGTCAGCTTTCCTGAATAGGAGGAATTCAGGAAGAGTTTGATCAGGGTGCTGGGCTAGAGTCTAGAGCAGAGGGACCAGACCTGGGGAGAGAAGATGATGTGCATTCTTTGAGCTCCAAGAAGCTCTGAAGCCGCTGTGGGCTGGGTCATTTGTCTCTGAGCAGTGCTGCCATGGGGCAGTTGGCAAACTCTTTCCTTCATGTTTCCTGATTAAACTCATCTGCTTGCCTGGGTTTTCTTCTACTTCAATGTAGATGAGTCCCAAATCTGTGTCTAAGCCTTTCTGAATTCAACCTGTATTCTTTGTGATTCCTTTAACAGTTATTTCTTGAGGACCTACTGTGTGCCTCACCCTATTCCAGTGGTTGGAGGCCCAGCAGTGGTCAAAACAAACAAACATCTCTGCCTTCATGGAGCCACATCCTGGTGGGAGAGAAGATGTTAAGGTAGAAATAAGCAAAATACTGGATGTATTAGATGATAATTAAAAAATACTGAGAGATATAAAGCAGGCAAGAGAGTGGAAAGTGTGAGAGTGGTGGGGGGGAGGGAGGAGGGAGAAATGGTGGTGGGGGGGGAGACTGTGGCCAGGGACCCCTCACTGAGAAGGTGACATGTGAAAAAAGATGGGAAGGAAGTAAGGGCATGGGACCTGTGGATCTCTGGGGGAAGAGCATTCATTCCAAGCAATGGGAAAGGCAAGTGCAAAGGTCGTGAGTCAGGCGTCTGCCTGCCGTGTCTGAGGGCCAGTGTGGGGGGCAGAGTACAAGGCGGAAGAGTAGGAAGTGAGCAGCAAGGCAAGTGCGCGGCAGACCACAGGGGCCTCGGAGGCTATCGCAAGGACTTCTCCTGAGTGAGACAGGAAAGCCGTCATCTGAGTTTTAGGCAAACAAGTCCTGTGAGCTGGCTGATTTTTGCTTTGTTTTGTTTTTAAATTGTAGTAAAGCACACATTACATGAAATTTACCGTCTTACTCATTTTTTAAGTATACAGTTCAGTAGTGTTAAGTACACTCGTGTTGTGTAATCAATGTCCAGAGCTTTCTCCATCTTGGAAAATGAAAACTCCAAAACTATTAAACAGCTCCCCGCTCCCCCTCCCCCCAGCCCCTGGCAACCGCCGCTCTACGTTCTGTCTCAATGAATTTGACTACTCTAGGTACTCATGGAAGTGGAGTCATAGGGTTTTTCATTTTAATGCAGTGTCCTCAAGATTCATCCGTGTTAATAGCGTGTGTCAGAACTTCCTTCCTAAGGCTGAATGATAGTGCTTTGTATGTGTACACCTGTCATGTTTGTCCGTCCGTCCATCCATCCATCCATCCATTGGGTTGCTTCACCTTTTGGCTACTGTGAATAATGCTGCTATAAACATGGGTGTACAAATAACTCTTCGAGATCTGCTTTCATTTCTTTTGGATGAACACCCAGAAGTAGATTGCTGGGTCACACGCTGATAATTCTGTGCCTAATTTTTCGAAGAACTACCGCACCATTTTCTTCAGCAGCTGCGCCAGGATTCCAGTTTCTCCACATCCTCCGCCCCGCATACCATTCCGGAGTTTTTTTTTGTAATAGTAGCCATGCTGTGGGCGCGAGGTGCTATCTCGTTGCATTTCCCTAACACTTAGTGAAGTTGAGCCTCTTTTCACGTGCTCATTCGCCATTTATCTTCTTTGAAGAAATGTCTATTCAAGCCCTTTGCACGTTTTTTGATGGAGTCGTTTGGGTTTTTCGTGTTGTTGCTGTTGAGTTGTAGTTCCTGTGTCTTCTAGATATTCACTCCTCATCAGATAGGTGATTTGCAGATGTTTTCTCCCATTCTGTGAGATGTCCTGACAGCATCTCTACGTCTGCTGGCTTGAGAATAGCCCATAAGGGCAAGGCTGGAAGGTCTAGCCAGTCGCCTGGTTACCTTAGCACTTCTGAACGAGAAAATTTAGGATCACCGTTCTCTGCACCCCCATCTGTCGTCTCCAGGTCCTGTGGACCCCTCTTCTTCTTCTCTTGTGTCTGTCTCTCTGTTGCCACCACCTCTCACCTGGTCCCCTGGGACATGGCTGCCCTACTCCTCAGGGCATCTGCGAGGGCTTGCCTGATGTGGTCCCCCTGCCTCTGCCCGGCCCGTCTCCTGCCAGCACGCACATCCCACCCTCTGGAGCTGGCCCCGCAGCCTCTTCCGGCAGAATCCTCCCCAGCTCCGCCCTCCCTCCCGGCAGGTCTCATCCGTCCTCGCTCCCACGCTCCGCTCCGTTGTTTCTCATCTCCATGGCTGCCTCTTCTGCTCAACAGGGACCTCTTTCCAGTGTATGAAAGAGACCCGTCTTCATCACAGCATCCTTCCTCCAGCCTGGGCCTGGCACAGAGCAGGGGCCCAGAACATGTTTGATTCGGTGCATAAATACACAGACGAGAAAAAAGAAGGAAGGTGTAAGATGAAAGAGCTAGAGGAGAGGACGGGGTGGAGGGGCAGTGGGAGAAGTGGGCGGGGGCTTGCAGCTGTCCCGTGGTCCCTTGGACTGTGTATGGTCCCTCTTTGTGTGACTTGGGGCCAGCGGCGCCCCTTCCCTTCTTTCCTCAGACCTTCTTTTCCCAGCTCCCTGGTACTGCATTCAGAGTTCCTGGATGAGGCTCAGCTCTACTCCCTTTATTTCTTGTTCTTTTTTCCCATACTTTACATAATAAAGGTCTTCTTTTCTATTCTTTTTTTCTTTTTCTCTTGGAGTCAGAAAACTGAAGAGACTATCTTTATTAAGAAGTTAATAAAGAACTCAAAGGAAGTAGGTTGGGGGTGGGGCACATGGAGGGAAAAGGAGCCTCTCATTCTGTTGTGGCTTTGCTGTGTGTAAAGGAGCTGTACCCTTGTAAATGGATTTTTGGGTTCAGGGCCTGGGAGAGAGGGGAAGAAAACAAAGGCGTCGGCGAGAAGCCCCAGAGCTTCTGGGAAAGAGGGCCTTGTTTATGCCTGTTGGAAACGATTTGGTCAAGTGTTTGTTTAAGAGAGATGCCACTTGGTTAGCGACGCCTGGCTCACTTGTATCGTGTTCAAGAATGCTTTGATTGGCTGGAGACCCCGATACTGTTTACTCAGAAACTGGCCTGAGTGAAAGGCTGGAGCCCAGAGGCCCAGTGCTACCACTCCACAGATTCTGAAATATCTGAGTATTGGGATCGGGGCCGCGGTGGTTTGAATCTGCCAGGCAGACCGAAACCCACATGGGGGCCACCTGCTCCCTCCAGCCTTGGTTAGCGTCTGTCGAATTTCTCCTGATTAATAAATACTGGTTGGCGGGTTAGACTGCAGGATTTTTTAGAAAGAGGGTTAAAGGACAAGTAAGTCTCGGAGGGAGATAAACACTGAACACTTATGTGAACATCTGCCAGACACAGCAGTGTGGTTCAGGTGGGATCCTCCATATCCTTGAAGTAAAGGGTGTGGCCCCATCTTCCAGATGAGGAAACTGAGGAACAGAGCTATCAAGAGTGTGGAGTTGGAGGTGCAGGGGATTCGATTCCAGTTGGACCCAGCACTGAGTTCCTGTGTCCCTTATTAGATTGTCAGGATTTTGCAATCTTTTTTTCATCCCTTGTGCCTGTCGCCCCGCCTGGTACATGGCAGGTGTTGGTAAAATGTGAGGTATGTGATGATGCGTTCAGTTGGATTAATCTGAACTCTGGGCTCTGGTGCCTGCATTCTTGTAAGTGATGGGGTTGGACTAGGTTCTGAAGATTCTAGATGCGAGCCACATCAGAAGCTGGCTGGTTGCACTGGGCACATCCTTTGTGGGAAGGTGTACCAGTAAGATCTGAGTGCTGTTCATGCCAGGCGGCTCTCCACACGTCCGAAACATCACTCCTGTGTTCCTGTCCTTGGGGAGAGTAGCCTGGCTTAGAACTTGGGCAGACAAACTTGTCACAGACAAAGAATTTGACATTCTGTCTAGCTCCCAGTCTGCGGGTAAGAACTTGATGGAAAGAGGGATGGGAGATGTCGTTTAAGTGTGCCACAGCTAAGACCCGACGCGGCCAAATAATAATAAAAAGGGAGTGTCATAGCGTTTGTAATTTTCTGAAATTGCAAAGCAGCTAGGGAAAAAAATGTCTGGAAGAAGTGTTAAGGAAAATAGTTTCTTTGCAAAATGACATGCTGGACTCACCTTCCTTTGTGTGTCTTAGGCAACACAATAGGATCCGCAGCGTGGAAGGGAGTCAGCTGAAGGCTTACGTTTCCTTGGAAGTGCTGGATCTAAGCTCCAACAACATCACAGAGATCCGGAGCACCTGCTTCCCGCACGGGCTGCCCATAAAGGAGCTGTAAGTGCCTTGGGTCTGCCGGCAGCCCCCAGGTCTGGACGCAGGTGGACGTTCCCTCCTCTCCTCCAGCGTGGCCCGGCTGAGTCAGTGGGACGGGCGCACACCTCCCTTGTCTTCCCGCAGCAGGGCAGGGGGCAGGAGACCCAGGTCCGTAGTCCTCTGTTAGCCCATTCATAGAGCATCTTCAAGTCCAGCAGCGTTATTCTGGCTGTAGATGTGGCTGAGGAAGCCTGAGGCGGGGAGATGTTCAGTAGCCCAACAGACTGACCATTTAAGAGCAGACTCTAGGCCTGAAATACGTGGCTGTGTTGACCACAAAGCCTGTTTCCTTTCTCCTTCACTGGGCTGCCTCCCACGAAAGCTTAGAACAAAGGTCTGGGGGTAGTTAGATGAGTGACATGGGAGCGAAACCTCTCTGCAGAGGCTCAGCCAGCCAGTGCTCATGCATCCTCTGAGTTCTCTTGAGCTTCTCCGTCGGTCTGTTTCTCTTCTGCCCATCCTACTGCCCCATCTCACACCCCACCAGTTGGCAGACAGAAGAAAAACAGTCAAAGCCTGTTTAACCCACCGCTTATTGGTAGGAAAATGTTGCTTTGGGGAAGAAACTGAAAACTCAGGCTAAAAGGCACGTTCAGGGGACAGGTGAGTCCCCATCCCCTGCATTATTAGTGAGCGCTTTGGAGGATTCTTCGTGAGGCTGGCTTTAGGGGTCGTTGTGACCCGTGTGCTCAGAGGCCAAGGCCAGGCACACAGATTTGTTGAGATCCCCGAGGAGAGGAGCGGTTTCTTTCTTAGGCTGCGTCAAAACAGCAGAGTTGGAAAAAGGAGGCCTTGGCTAATCCTTCGGCCGATGTGGCAGTGCTCAGCCCTCAGTGAGGGCTTTTGAAAGGTGTCCGGCTGCCACCTGGCACTGACTTGTTTGGGACAGAGAAACCACCACTGCTATACTGCATTGCAGTGACCTTCTCTCTCTCTGCCTGAAAGCAGGGGATGTTGTACTTTGGCACATGCTGGCCGGTATATCTTCATCGCACAGACTCTTCTTCTTTCATCTGGAGTGTTAAGAACAAACAGTCCAGCTCCGTTCGCACAGAATCCTCATGTGCCCTGTCCTGGGCCGCTGCCTGATGGAGACGAAGAATGCCTTCTTCCATTCCGTTCTCCAATGTCAAAAATGCTCTCTGGTCTTTTTTCTCTTTTGCTTAAGCCACAAAAAGCACCATTGGTCTAGGGAAGGTAGAAGGAAAAGTGTTGGGGATAACTTCTCATAGGAAAGACCAAATCGTTACCCCCTTTTCTCTCCTTTTTTCCCCCTTCCTTGATGTAATTTACATACAACAGAATGCACAGACCTTAGCTGCCCAGTGCGTTGCGTTTTGAGGGGAGGTGCCCCTTGCACATGTAATCCTGTAGGTGGACATCCCATGCAACTATTGCTTGTTTTTTAAAGGGATTCCATGCAGACCCCTTAAAACAATTTTTTTTCATTGAGATACAGTTGATTTTATAGTATTATATAAGTTTCAGGTGTACAGCCTAGTGATTCAGAATTTTTATAGATTATAGTCCATTTATAGTTGTTATAAACTATTGGGTATATTCTGTGATGTACAATATATCCTTGCAGCTTATTTATTTTATACCTAGTAGTTTGTACCTCTTAATCCCCCTCTCCCCTCCCCTCTCCCCACTGGTAACCACTCATGCAGATCTCTAACTAGAATGTTTCTCTGACACATTTAAAATTATTTAAATGAATTGGTTTTTGTGCATTTACATGTCATACAATGAGACCCACTTCAAAATTAAAGGCTGTTTCTCCAAATTATGACATCCACTCTGACCTTGCTTCGCAGTGGACTTTCTGCTGCCTAAGGTTCTTCTCACCGACCTTGAACCCTAACTCTTGGGTAGTGGGTGCGAGGGACTCCTGCAGCGGCCCAGCTGGGGTGTGAGGATGGCTGGGGTGGAGGTAACTGACTTCCCTCCCACCCTCCTGGGGTAAACCCCTCCGGCCACGAGCAGAGCGAGCTCTGGGCTCAAACAGGGCTTCTGTCGAGCCTGACAAGGATGATCCTGACACCTGAGTCTGGGAGTAGAGGTGAGCTTTGCAGCCTCGGGACGACAGATGTCTCGTTGGAAACCCATCCTTCTGGGTGTGTTTCAGCTCATTTTCCTAACTCAGGCAGGTCTGGTGTCGGTAACAGAATGAGGAAGGCCTCCTACTGACCACCGCATTTTCTCTCATGAATCATTCCAGCAACCTGGCAAGCAACCGGATCGGCACCCTGGAGTCGGGAGCGTTTGACGGTCTGTCACGGTCGCTGCTAACGCTTCGGCTGAGCAAAAACAGGATCACCCAGCTTCCTGTGAAAGCATTCAAGTTACCCCGGCTGACACAACTGTGAGTACGGAGACCTGCACTTTAATTCAGCTTAGCCACACTTCACGGAGGCCAGATTTCCCCCAGGACCTCGATCCAAATGCACCCCCTTCCCCGCTGCCCCTCGGTCAGGCTGTGCATCCACTACCGTGGACGCAGAGCCTAATAAACGCAGATGAGAAGCTGGGTCTGGTGCCTGCGGGCCGCCCCAGGTTGCCCAGGAAGGATCCACCGAGGACGTACATGCCTGTCCTCATCGGCACTTTCCGAAACGCAGTGCGGAATCCTGCTGCCTAGCTGATCCTGGCTGATGCTTAGACTGTGGGCGTGGGGTTCCTTGTTTATCTCCGAGGTTGTTGTGTTTCTTGAAGGCACCCGGATAATCTGTACTGTGGACATTACAGAGTCCGGCACTGCTCGGGCAGTTTGAGAGGAAGTCAGTGTAGCCAGCGGTAGGAAGCAGGAGATGGGTCACCACCTTCATCTCCTTAATCTCAGAAGGTAGTTAATGGATGGTTTTTTTTAAATGAAAGGGTGTCATGGTTTACTTTTTCGACCAGCACGGCTGAGTGCCCTCCTAGAATGGCCCAGGGTTTGGAGTCAAGAGAACCTCTATTTACCAGAACCTGATGGACTGTTTGTCCCCTGGTTGTTTTGTTGGCCGGTGTCCTTTTTTTGTATCAGAAGAGTGCCACCTCGGGAAAACAAGCTGATAATCGATGTTTGGTTTAAGCGGAACAACACAAGTGTTCACGGCCAGCTTTGGCGGCAAGACGGGGTGTGCCCCGCCCTGCTCCCTCCCGCCGCCCCGACACACCTGAGCGGCGGGCCCGGCCATGCCCTCTCCAGTGCTGGAGAAGCTCTCTGGATGCTCAGGGCCGTATGTGGGTCATGAGACGTTGCAGAAGTAGTTGGGGAAATGCAAGGGCTTTCTGGCCAGGCTGTGTGCTCCCTTCCTTGAGTGTTACCGATGGAGCCAGTTCACCCAGATTCCTGAGATCTTTTGGCTCCGTGAGGCTTCAGCGCACGGGGGTTGGAAGCCCGTGTGTACGCTTCGCAGTGCGCCCAGATGCCCGCCCCTGAGGGCAGTCACTTCTCTCCATCAGTAGAGACCTGAGTAGTGCCTCGGTGGGAAATGTCGTTGCCGTTTGATACCCGTTGGTTAGATTTTTCCTGGGTTGAGGCATCTGGTCTGGGTCTCTGCTGCTGAGTTACGAGGCAGCTCACCTAAGACGTTCACCTCCTGAGTCATACCCCCTCCTCACTGCAGAGTCATGGGTGCTTGGGGGAGAAATGGGAGCACTCGCTCATTCGGGGGTGCGGTGGGCTTCTGGGAGCTCTGGGCCCCCCTTTCACCAGTTAGCAATGGCCCGTCAGCGTCTGCATGCACGTGGGCGTGCACGTCTGTGGTACGTCTCGGCTTCCCGGGATTGTCTCTGGGGACCGCGTGGCGATGGTTGTAGGCGGGGCCGTGGGTGGGGGACGCTCTGAACCGCTGGCTTCGTCTCTTTAGGGACCTCAATCGGAATCGGATTCGGCTCATCGAGGGCCTGACGTTCCAAGGGCTCGACAGTTTGGAGGTGCTGAGGCTCCAGCGAAACAACATCAGCAGGCTGACGGACGGCGCCTTCTGGGGTTTGGCCAGGATGCAGGCGCTGTGAGTGCGGGCCCGCGCTGGGGATTCTTGCAGGCGCTGAGGGACCACTTAGGACCTCGGCCGGACCCAGCCCCTGCCCTTTGGGACTTCAGCTGGGCGCCACCCAGTGTCTTTGGGGACTTCGCCAAACCTCAGGGTGTTTTTCTTGCAGGTTAAGAAAATCTCTTGGGGGGAGTTTCATTGGATTCAGTGAAGCGAGTTGGTTCGGGAGGTTGGAAGAGGGGCTGTTTTGCTGGGGCTGCTTCCCCTCCCCGTTTCCCCTCCCCTTGTTAACCCAGCACAAGTGCACGTGCCCGACGCAGTGAGGCCAAACAATACCAAAACGTCGGAGTTTGGAGCAGAGAAAGGTTTATTGCGGGGCCGTGCAAGGAGACGGATGGCTCGTGCCCCCAAAACCCCGAACTCCCCAGAGGGTTTCAGCAAAGCATTTTTAAAGGCCAGGTGAGGCAGGGGCGTGGCTGGTTGTTGTTTGTCCTTGCAGCTTAGGGTGTAGGTCAGGTCCCGATGTTCCTGTAAACCTCCAACAATACAAATGTTAGTCTCTGTTCTGCAACTTTTTATCTCTATGTGAATACAAAAGTGTTAACACCTTTATCTGCAACTTTTTATCTCTATGTGAATACAAAAGTGTTAACACCTTTAAAGGTCAGAGCCTTGAAAATGGGCTACCCTGTATATTTCACGCTACAGGCAAGATTCTTAACTGGAAGCAAAAGCAATAGAAGGCGAAGGTTAAAGTAAAAGAGGCATCTGACATGGAGTCAGATTTGTTCTTCCCTATTAGACCCCCACCCTGCCGCCTTGGAGGACAGTGGTCTCCCTTCCCACATGCTCTCCTGTACCGCGCACGCCACAGGAAGTTCCCTCTCTCCTCACTTTGGGTTTGACCATCTTTCTTGATGTGCAGGTGGGCCAAAAATGTATAGTTCATCCTGAGAGATTTATTTATGTTCTGTGAACTAATGAAGCCACTCGCTGCAGATGTTCCACTTTTATCGAGGGAGCGCTCGCTCCAGCCAGATGTGGACAATCACGGGGCTTGCCTGCCTGTGGAGGGATGGAAAAGCATCCGGAGAAGGGCAGACGAGGCAGTTACCAAGCTTCAGCTTTCCAGCATTTACATTTATTTATTTTTAATCAAAAGAAACATTTACTCACAGTTGAACAAAATCAAATTGTAAAGAAAAGTAGTTGTTGCCGCCCACCAATCCCAGCTGCCATTCTCTCTTTCCCCCAGTTCCACCCCCATGAGGCAAGCAGTCACTTCCATTCATTCTCTTTTTGGGGTTTTCTATTTGTAGTGGTTACTTCCCAGTTAATACACTTGTACCACTACCTTGATGTGTTACCGTGAGATTTCTTGCTTTATTGTCAATGATTCAGCTCGCTCAGGACACCTCCATGCCCTTCCAGTCTCTACAAGTTACATCACTCCGTTTAAGCTTTTTATCAGTTATCTTTGCAACTGATACAAAAAACAAAAACTCCAGGTCCGGTTCCATCAACCCTCTGAGCCGTCCTCATTATCAGGAGCATCTCTCGATATGCACACCGTCTCACACACACACACACACACACACACACACACACACACGCGTGCATGCACACGCACGCGCGCACACACACACTTTTTGTAAAATGACATCCTTAGCACTGCTGTTTTGCTTCTCCCTCTCTTCGTTGTTCACCTTTGCGTGGCTCTGCCTCTGTTTTTACATATTCGAACACGCTTTTCCTTGACATTCTTAAAACTGTCATTTTGGACTTTGGAACCCAGGTGGTCATGAGCTGGGAGGGCCGGGAGTCAGAATTCTCAGAAGAACATGGAGTCCTTAGCACATGATATTTGGGTTTTACGGTGAACAAATTCATACCAGTTGGGGGGTGAAGAAGGAGTTGTCTTAGAGGTTATTTATAAATTAAAGGCTAACCTTTTGAGCAGAGGCAGAAAAAGGACGATGGATAAAAGTGAAACCTGGTTGCCTGAAGCCCTTGTAATACTGAACGTGGAGCAGCATTTGAAGTAGTAGCTTCTGTTCAAGAGGCCAGTCCCATGGGGCGGAGTTGTCCGTGGCCGGGCTATGTGGCGTCGAGAAGCAGGATGGTAGTAACGTCCCTCCGTAATTTAGCAGGAGCTCAGTTCCCAGCACGATGCTGAGTCGCTGACCTGCGTTCTCTTCCTTCTCAGCACAGCCCTGTGGAGTCAATACTTCTTGGGTATCTCCACTTTATGGTTGTTCAGGCTCCTTCAACCAGCCAGGTGGCAGAATTGAGAATTAAATCCCAGTAGTTTGACCCCAGAGCTCAAACCGTGTTTCTTGGCGCAGTGGTCCAGAGCCCAGGCTTGGTTAGCGAGGCCGAGGTTTGAATTCTGGCTGAGCTGGGAATGAGCGTTAGGCAGGTTCCCTAGCTTCTCCCAGCCTCAGTCTTCTCATCTGCAAGATGGGGATAATGATGCGAGCTTCCTCCTCATCGCTCTTCTTTCTCTTTCTGGAGTGGGCTTTGCCTTCTGCTCGGAGCTCCTCTGCCTGTGTGTGTGCTGGTTCGCTTGTACTCGGCTGGTAAGGTTGCTTCTAGGAGCTTCCCCTTGGCCTCTGAGCTCTCTCAGTCGGCCTGGGTCCTCACCGCCATCTGCGTTGCTTTGAGTGTCTTCTCCTGCCCCCCAGACAGGTGTGCACACACACATGTAGGTGCGCACACTCCCCTCACTAATCTCTCCAGCAGTGCTGTCGGATCCTGGGTGACGCCGGGGAGCCGCTCCTTCGCCGTGGGTTGGGTGGGTGCGTGAGCCCCCGGGGGTCCACGCTCACCCCGCGCACGTGGCCGTCATTGCAGGCACCTGGAGTACAACAGCCTGACGGAGGTGAACAGCGGCTCGCTCTATGGCCTCACGGCCCTGCACCAACTCCACCTTGGCAACAACTCCATCTCCCGGATCCACCGCGACGGCTGGAGCTTCTGCCAGAAGCTGCACGAGCTGTGAGTGTCCCCTCCTGGCTCCGCAGGTGCTTTGTGGACACGGCCCGGAGGTGACTCCTCCAGAGCCCGGGGAACTCTGGGCCGCGCGTCCCATGGCACGGCGGGCTTGGGGGTTCAGGGGCCTGTTGCGGAGGGAGGAAAGAGCCCCCAGCAGGCAGGCCCAGAACGGGACCCCGAGGCCCCGCGGATCGCAGCCACTGGGGCCTCACGCCCACCTCATCTCTACTCTTCGCCCCAGTTCACGTTAGCAGGGGCTGCTGTCGAAGGGTGGCTGTTCTGAGAGCCTCTGTCTACGAATGGCTCCACCACGTAACACGTGCTTCTCTCACGAGAGGGGCTCCGGGCAGGCCTCGGCGATACTGCATGTTCAGTTCCAGACCACCTCAGTAAAGCAAGTCACACACTTTTTGGCTTCCCAGTGCATAGAAAAGTATCTTCATGCTATACTGTAGTCTGTTAAGTGTGTAGCAGCATGATGTCTTAAAAAATTATCTTAATTAAAGATACAGATCTTAATTAAAAAATACTTCATTGCTAGAAAATGCTGTCCATCATCTGACTACACAGGGTTGCCAAAACCTTCAATTTGGTTAAAAAAAAAAAAGGCAATATCTACAAAGCGCAATATAGCAAAGAGCACTAAAACGAGGTGCGCCTGTATTGGGGCTCAAACACAGAAAGGACAGTGAACCCGAGGGACGGTGACACACTGACAGTGGGAGAATTTCTACGTGCATGTAGTTTCTGTCATGTGGTTTCTGTCGTCCTTCCCCTGACAAGTGGCCCAGGCACCTGGCTCCTTCTCCTCCCCAGCTTTGGGTCCCTCGGCCTGGTGGCGAGGCTCCCGTGCAGACGGGAATGTGTGCTTATACTTCACGTAAAGAGATTTCCCCCACGGGGCTCCAGGCTGGGACTCGGATGCCCTGAGCTGGCACCCAGGGTCCCTGACACCCGCAGTGACAGGCTCTCTCCTGGGTGGGGAGGGGCTGGGGCCTGGGCTATCCTGCCATGTCCCGGTGGGTCGCTGATCGTGAAAGCAGCATTTCCTGGGACTTGGTGGACACAGTCACGTCCCTTTGTTTTAATCCCACGTCTAGAAGATTGGGGTTTTTGGAGGAAGAAAAGTAGCTCCTCAACATGGTTTTCATCTCAATATGTTCAAGGTTGTTCAATTCTGGTGTGGTCCAGTATGTTTCTTTATTTTTTTTTTTTTTAAGACAGTTTGGGTGGGTTTTCTTTTTTCTAGGCTTGACTGTAGGGAAAGGCTCACCCGCTGAGGTGAGTGATTACAAGTGCCAAGCCTGTCTTTCTTGTCTGTCTCTTGCCCTCAGCAGGCAAACTGAAGGGGATGTTTAAACCTAGTGCTGAGTCTTGCAGCTAGTGTTTTTATCTATTTGTCCACGTTCTTCCCCTCCACCAGCTCCCCTCCTTCTTCCCCCCCTCCCTTCCCCACCCACCCCACTGTGACCTGGAGTTTATATTTCAGTGAGTCCATCATTACCTAATGCAGAAATCAATAGTCCCACCTCTTTCCTGTGGCTGGCTTTCCTTGGAGAGAGAGAGAGAGAGAGAGAGAGAGAGAGAACCCTTTGGGTTTAGCTTCCTGACCCTTCCAGGCAGTGCACCTGCACGGTGTTCTCACGTGGAATGGGATGGCTTCTGAAAGACTCTTCCCTCAGGCCCTGACCCCGCTAGGGAACTCCCAGGACCCATGGTTCTCCGCTCTCCAGGCCTAGGAGCCACAGGGAAGCGGGAGAGGTCTTCTCAGCCCCCGGGGGCCCCGCACTTGCACAGGCTCTGAATCGCAGAGGGTGTGTGCGCCCTGCTGCTGAGGCAGCGGTGAGGGGCACACTCCCTGTGCCCCCTCCGGCTGCTTTCTGTGCCCTTCCAAAGGGGCAGAGAAGGTCACGGGAGTGTCCCCCGACCAGCCTAGCATTTTGCCCGACACCAGGTAACCTTGGAGCCAGATTCAGAGTTGCTTTCCACGTGTGTGTCCCGCCCCTCCTTTAAACTAAATTCTTTAATTGCAGGTGAGGATGTAATTTTGATCTCCTGCCAGGTCTCTGCAACTGACAGGCACCATGACTTATTTTTCCAGGAGAGAAAAACTGTCACTCCCTGCTACCTTTAAAAACTTGCTAATCTTCTCCGAATTTATTTTCCTTCCTCCTGCCCCAGCCCAGAGATTCCATTTTTTGAGGATAGATGACTAATATGCTAAGTAACCAACCCAGGGCTATGTCAGAGACGCAGGGACTGTGCTGGGAGGAAAGAAGGATTGATTCTGATGCTCAGGGAAGGTGTGTGATTGGGGGTGTGTTCCTTACTTACGGTAGGGGGATCATGCTAAGAGGCTGGCTTGGGTGAGGGCAAGGTAGCCCGGATGGGAGACTCTGGTCCCCCGGGCGCTGCCCAGGTGAGGCCTGCAGTTCAGTGAGGAAGGCTTGTTCCAGGCAGTGGCTGGTGGTGCCCTCTGCTGGCCGATGCTGGGAGGCTGTCCGGCTCCCTTGCTCACTATGAGAACCCGCTGGCGTCTTGTCCAGAGTCTCAGGCCACAGCCATGAGAGATCTGTCATGGCCTGAATCAGGACCAGCCATGGACACCAGGTGCATGCAGGGGTTGGAGCCTTGTGCTTCTTTGTTGTATGACCCTGTGCTGTGTAGTGCTCCCAGTTTACAGCCCTCCTTCCAGGAGTCAAAATGTATGGGTATCAAGCCCTGGTGGGTTTCTAGCTGTGAGACCATTTTGCCCTCGGGATCCTCGTGGGCGTATCCCTTCCCACTGGGACCTAGGTGACTGGCCGACCGTGGCTGTACGTTCGGGAGAAGAGGGGGAGGGCAATGCCGTGCAACCTGATTGCGATGTTTGCTTTCCCCTCCCCTCCCTCAGGATCCTGTCCTTCAATAATCTGACCCGGCTGGACGAGGAGAGCCTGGCTGACCTGAGTAGCTTGAGCATCCTACGCCTCGGCCACAACTCCATCAGTCACATCGCGGAAGGCGCCTTCCGGGGACTCAAAAGCCTGCGCGTCTTGTACGTCCTTCCCCGTTGGGTTGGTGGGAGAGCAGAATAGAGCACACCAGCTGCTTCACTGCATTCCCTTCTCATTGGTCTTGAGTCACAATTAGATCCAAAGCTGACCTGTGATGTGTGCCAGACTTTCAAAGTTTCATGTAATAAATCGAAAAAGAGCTAGTTGAGCAGAAAAGTGTCCCTCATTCCCCCCGGGGTGGTGCCTAGAGGGATGACGACTCAAAGAACACTGTCATCACCACGCACTGGTTCCTGCAGTGCGCTTGGCGGGACGTGGGGTCCGGCAGTGGGAAAGGTTCCCCAGGCTGCGCGCTGCCGCCCCCAGATCAGCAGCCTTGGGGCCGTCTTTCCCATCCTGAGCCTTCCCGCTGCGACTTCCACGTTTCAGTTCTGAGTATTTCTATCTGAGCCAGGGCAATCCTGAGGCTCGTGTCTTGGGCTAGCGTCTCAACTTCTTCAGCATATAGCCTGCATCCAGGACGCCCGTTTCCAGAAGAGGTGATGAGGGAATCCCGTATCTCTCCGGGAGCCTTTTTAGGGTCATTTAACACAATGGAGATGATCATGTCATTTCCCTCGAAGTTCCCCGTGAGGTGGAGGGAGTTGCCAGGAGTTGCTGCAGGGTGCTTTTCTGGGACTTCAAATTTTCTGGGCTTTTCTGGGCTTTCGAGAACTTCCAGGCAACAGAACAAGCAGCCATAAAGCGGGGGTTGGGGACGGTGGGAGCGGCATCTGGATTTCAACAGGCAGTGGCTGTGGGGTCTGAGGCCTCCCTCCCAGCTATGCCCCCTGCAGAAAGAGCGGCCTATTCCGGCGTGCCGGGGAGGAAGGCCTTTGCACTTGCGCTTAGCAGAGGCGGCAGAGGCTTCCTGCCAGGCCGTCGTGGAGGAGTGAGAAAGAGCCCGACGCCAGGCTGCTCAAGCCGAGGTCAGCCTCGGAGCCATGGCAGTGCTGAATGACAAGGCCGGGACGTTCAGACTCAGGAGGCCAGAGAAATGAGAAAAAACCTTTGGCAGCTGGGGCTCAGAGCAGGGAGACACAGAGCAGCAGCCCCGGGTCCCAGGTGTTTCAGGACCAAGATAATGGGAGGAACCTGATGAAAGGACGAGGCCCTTCCAGCCTCAGGATCTCGGCTCTGAGCTTCCGCTTGTAAAGTAAAGGTCAGAATGAGCATTTCTCTCCAAGGTCTGAGCTCCCCTCCCCGCGGGCGCTCACGGGAGCCGAGAGCAGCATCCTTTCTGGTCCTGGCCCGCGTCTCCTGAGGCTCAGGAGGGGAAGGTGTGGCGGAGCTCGTGGAAAGTTGGAGCGGGCCAGCCCAGGGCAGCATGGGGGCCTGGTCGCCAGGTGGGGTGTGTTGCCCGCTGGGGTGATCTGCCCTTGGAAGCTGGGGGAGGAAGCTGAGTCATTGGCCTTGTGATTTGCGTTGTTGGCGGAGACTGGGCCGAAAAGTTGGCCTGGTCCTCTGGTCTTGGCAATTGGGTCACCAGTCTGACTCAGCACCCAGATGTCGTCCCTGGCTGAGAGTCAGCACCTGTGCAGGCCCTGGGGGGAGACGGGCTCTGGGCGCCAAACCCACTAGAGAGGGCCCTGTGCTGGGGCCTCTTTCTTCCCTGTCCTTTCCTCCATGTGCCTTCTGCAGTTTCTCGGTCAAGTCCAGGAAAGGGACCCTGGCTGGGGTGAAAGCAGGTGGGAACCTTAGGGAACCTTTCGGACTCATTCTCAGAGCAGTGGACAGAAGTCCGCTCTTTGGGGGCAGAATCCAAAGCAGGCTTTCCCCTGGGGCCTGGCATGTGCCCACTGGGGAGCAGCACATGCAGCTGGGGAGCTGCCAGTCCAAGGCCTACGTCAGCTGTGTTGCGAGGCTGAGAAAGCCAGTTCTCACGGCAGGGTGGCTCAGTGGTCATGCCCCTAATCTTTTTTTTAAAATTTATTTATTTATTTATTTTTGGCTGTGTTGGGTCTTCGTTGCTGCACGTGGACTTTCTCTAGTTGCAGCGAGCGGGGGCTACTCTTCGTGGCGGTGCGCAGTCTTCTCATTGCGGTGGCTTCTTTCGTTGCAGAGCACGGGCTCTAGGCGCGCGGGCTTCAGTAGTTGTGGCACGTAGTCTCAGTAGTTTTGGCTTGCGGGCTCTAGAGCACAGGCTCACTAGTTGCGGCGCACGGGCTTAGTTGCTTCGCGGCATGTGGGATCTTCCCGGACCAGGGCTCAAACCCGTGTCCCCTGTATAGGCAGGTGGATTCTTAACCACTGCGCCACCAGGGAAGCCCACGCCTCTAATCTTAACTGGATGTTCCGTTTGGGCACCTAGAACACACCGAGATGTTTTAAGCTTCTTCAAGGTGGCAGAATGGGTGTGAGTCTCTCTTCCTGCCACAGACTGAATGGTGAGCTTTCTGTCTGTCTCCTCCCCAGGGACCTGGACCACAACGAGATTTCGGGGACAATCGAGGACACCAGTGGTGCTTTCACAGGGCTTGACAGCCTCAGCAAGCTGTGAGTATCTGGGCGTCGGAAGATCCGTGGGGCTGGTGCATGGAGACGGCTCCACGGGCCCCTACACCCTGTGTTCTGCGCCCGCCCCTGGGAGCGTTGGCACATTTATCTTCTTTTGTTTGGGAAGGAAAGTCTGAATAGGGGGGCAGAAGGCATCCCACCTTCTCCCTGACCCACCACCTCATCACTGCCCTGGGTGTTGGTTTCTTTGGGGCTAGAGAGCTGGTGTTTGGAGGCCTGTTGGGTCTTTTCTCCCGTTCAATTCTTGACTGATGTGAAAACAGCCAACTTTTTTGTTGTTCTTTGCTCAAAGGAGTCTTGCCCTCTTACCGAATTTCTAGAAATTCTAAACGTCTAAAGCCAAGTAACTCTTGATGGTTTTGAGTCTTCGGGCAGTCTTTTTTGTTGTCAATCATAATCGTAAATGGAAACAATCATGACCATACAGTAGCTGTTTTTTATTCAAGGTTTCTGGTGTTTGGGGTTTGTTTTTCTATGCTCCTAGAATTTGCGAGGCGTGTGTGTGTGTGTGTGTGTGTGTGTGTGTGTGCGCTGCAGATGAGGAAACACAGGGGAAGGGATTTTGCCCAAGATCACACAGCCGGTGGGCGGCAGGCCTGGGACTCACCCGTGTGGCCCCGAAGCCTTGTGCCTCCCCTAGTCCTACCCTCTTTCTGCATCTCCCCAGCACTCTCTACAGATGCCTCCCAAGGAACATACAGGCACGGGGGTGGGAGCTGTTATCACTGTTCACTAGCTGCTGTGGGGGAGGGATTGGAGGAGGACAAGACAGAAGACGGCCCCCACTCCGTCTCCCCCAGCCTGTTGTGGTGACGGCGAGCCGAGCAGAGCACGAGGATAAAGTAAATATTTTGAAAGCAGCAGTGGAGGGCGAGGCTCCGGGAAAGCCCGTGGAGGCAGGGGCTTTCTGCAGAGTTAACGTTTCTAATTTGTTTTGAAAAGTGGGGTTTTTCACGCGTTTGCTAGTCTGGGAGTTGCACGCGTCAGCCGTTTTGGCTGTCTGAGGATTCGTTCTCTTCTTGAGGCTCCTGCGTTCTGATAGTGGGTCACAAATGCCTGTCGGCCTTCTTTTTCTCCCCTAAACAAATGCTCCTTTCTCCCCCACCTCCTGGGCCCTTTACCCAGCAGGTTTGGGAAGAGCCAGGACAGCACGACGGGGTGGGACAGAGGCCTGTCATTGACCAGAGGAGCCTCAAGCTCGGGATGCAGCTGCGGGGATGGTGGAGCCGGCGTGCTGGGCGCCTGCGCAGCCATTCAACACAAGCCTTCTCTGCGGGGCCTGTCCCTGCGGTGGAACCTGGAGCCGGTTCTTGGGTGTCGCGGCTTCCAGGAGGCTCTTCCCTGCCAGCTGGGGGCGGTGACCCTTGAGGGCACTAGGGCTTCCAGTTCTGCAAAAGCCGTTCGCTGTCCGTAGCCTAGAGCCGCCTTCCTAATCGCCTGCTGTCTGTTCCCCAGCATGTTCTCCTACTGGACTAGGGTAACAGTCCGGCGTTTGACCCACTGGACTAGGGTAACAGTCCTGTGTAAAGTCCCAAGAAGGCAGCACGAGTGCCCGTAACCCTTGCTTGCACTGGCCGCTTGACGTGGGTGTTTGGAAGCAGTGGGTTCACGGTGACACTGTAAAATGCAGTGTCCAGTCTCCTCCCACCCAGCCCCACTGATCAGGATCTTGGGCCTGGAGCCTCTTGTATCCTTTTCCAAAAAAACCAGAGAGATGCACACAACTGGGGGAAATTGGGACAGTGACAGTGGTTCCTTAATATGATTAAATATATGCAGTCATTTACTTAGGTGCCATGGTGTTGTGGTTATGTTGCAAAAGACAAAAAAAAAGAATCCTCTTCTTGGATAAAAAAAGAAAACTATGTGATAGATATTCCCAGTGGTCCAGCCCAGGTTGGCAGTGAGGAGTGGGCAGAGACGGAACAGGATTGGCACCATCGGGTGATGGCCGTAGCTGTGTGGCGGCACGTGGGGCTCACGACACCCTCCTGTCTGCCTATGCGGGTGTGTGAAATCTTCCACATTAAGGGGGGAAAAGGAAGGCCCATGCTTTCCTGTGATCCGGGCGCACAGCTCCGGTTAGAAAGCACTGTGAGCGGGCCGTGGAGGCTCTTCCTGCCTCGTGAGGTGTGCCTGGCCCCTGGGGACGCCGGGCTTCTGGTTCCACATACACCAGCCTGTGTGCAGCTTGGAGCCGCCTTCCTAACGGCTAACGGTGTTGAGTCAGCGTTTGTTGAATGAAGCGGGGAGGAACCCGTGCTGCTTTGGTCTCCCCAGAGCAATGCGCGGACGCTCCGCGGCGTGGCCGTGCCACCGAGAGGCCCTGTTTAAGCGGCCTGGGGGTGAGTCTGTCGGACCCATTACAAATGGGGGGGGGCTCACATCAGCCAGGAGGGGGGCTGTCCCTCTAGAGCCGCTGGTGGGCTCGGCGGTGGAAGCAGCTGAGGGGCGGAGGTCAGAGACCTCCCTCAGAAGGGAAGGTGGACACGCTAGCTGGCCTGCACTCTCTTACTTGAGGACCCGGGGTTCTCCCTGCCGTGCCCGAGGGCAGCCCGAAACTAAAACGTCTTCTAGGAAAGGAACAAGTGAGCAGCGGAGCCATAAAAGGCTTCCGTCTGCGAAGCCTGCCCTGCCCTTCATTTTTCCAGCTGCTGAACACAGCCATTTGGGAGGGTTCCTCAGTGCGGAGCTTCCTGGCAGGGCGTTCATTACACGCACCCAGCCGACGCCCCTCCTTGCAGAATGCTTTTGGAACACCTGCTGGGGGCCTGCTGAGCTCATAGCCCGGGGAGGAGGGGAGGCAGGGTTTCTGGAGCACAGGTCAGCCGCAGAGGGGAGGGTTCGGTCACTTGCGGACGAAGAGGAGGCAGGTGCCGCCCCGTGGTTCCAGCTCTCTCCGGGGCATTCCTGGGGGCAGGGGGCCGAGTGACACAGCAGTAGCCGCTGCCCTTCAGCCTTCCTGGGGTGAAGGCGGCAAGAGCCGGAAGACCCTTGGCTGGGTTGGCGGGGCTGGGGGAGAGGGTGTGATAGGTGATCCCCAGGGTCACCGTCTGCTCCACGTCGCTGGCGCGGGGGACGTGGGGCCGGCTCTGCCTTCCGGGAGCCATCGATCAGGTGCGCCACGTCTCCGCTGCCCACCGGCACGTGGCACACAGGCACGGGGACACACCTGGCCCACAGCCCCAGCTCTCCCGTGCGCACACAGCGGCCTGTCACTGGAACCACAGTCTGCCAGCCGAGCCCCGGCCCCCACCCGCAGACGCCTGCTGGGGAATGTGAGGACCTACTGTAATCCACCAACAGGAGATGCGCTCCTGGATAATCGAGCATCTGAGAGTTTGTTTTATTGGTATTGTCGCCGTTAGGAGGAACAGCCTGCCCTCGTGGTAGGAGAGGCCAACGTGACTAATATTTAATGGATGATATAAAGCACAGCTTTTTTTCCTGGATCTCGTTTACGGAAGATTTCACTAAACAGTTCAATACCGTTCACTAGGACCTGGAGCCCGCAGTGGCTCGGCCTGGGGCATCTGAGTGAGTGAGAGGCTGGCAGTGCTCTCAGTAGCGCCAGGCTTTGGTGCCCTGCGGGCTGGTGCTGGCTGGACTTGCTCTGTGGTGCAGTTGTGGAAACGCTTTCTGGGTGAGGTTGTTCTCACATCCATGCACACCGCCTCCCAGAGAAGAAGAAGGCAAAGGGCTCTCTGGCCGTTGTGCTCCTTTACCCTCCGGAGGCAGGGCACAGAGCTGCTTTGTCTGAGGGCCGAGCCCAGAGTTGCCAGGGGGGCTGCATCAGCAGAGGACCTGGGAGGGCACCCATCCTGACGCACTTGGGGTGCGGCAGCCCTGTGGTCCGGCTGCCTCCCGAGTCCCCTGGCGAGGGCTGGGTCCTCTGTGTGTGTGATCCCATCTCCCGGAGGCAGCCTCCTGGTCCTTGCCTGCCGGGCCCCAGGAGCCTTTGGCACTTGGGTGGGAGCCCGGGGCCCGTGTGGCAGGCGGTGCCAGGCTGCCCTGCCGTCTTTGGTTTTCTTCAAGGCTCGCATTTCTTTTCTTCCCTCTTCTCGGGGAGGGCTGTGTGCTTGCTGTTTTCCCTTGTGGGTCCCGTCTTAACGAAGGTCTGAAGATAGATCTGGCCTTTAGTCGAGATCTTTCCCCTGGTCCTCGGTGGGTTCTAGACAAGGAATTCCCCTCTTGGCGAGGGGCTGAGCCGGCCTGCCTTTCTCTAAGGCTTTCTCCTGACCACCTGCCCTCAGTGCCTAGGGGTCCCTGTCCCACACCTGCGGTGCTGAGACCTCCCAGGAGCTGGTTCCCAGCAGCCCATGTCCTTCTTAACCTACCCTTTGGAGAGTCCCGGTGGACACCATCGTCAAAGAGCCCCATACTTGTCAGCACTACCTCAGGTGTTCGCTGGCAGAATTTCCTGTGCCGGCAGCAGTTAGAGGGAACTCCTTGGTGGGCTCTCATCAGAGCATCTGATAACGAGGAGGGAAAACTGGAACCTTGATGCTTTTCATTCCCAACGTCCAGCCACTCTAGGTGCCACCCCTACCCCAGTTCCAACACAGACTTCCCTTTGGATGACAGCCCATGGAAGAGGCATCCGTTTCTTCCATGTGTACTGCAGGGGCAGATTTGGGTTTCTGAGAAAACTCTTGACAGTCACTTATGAGACTGTGATTGGAATTCTCTGGAAGCGAGACCCCCCTTCTCATGGGTAGGTAGTCCAGGTACAGGCATTAGATAGCCTGGGGGGCTGACCGTTGAGGACCTGTCTATCTAGGATTTAATAACCTCGGGCCGTTGGCATCATTTAAAACCCGGGCTCTTGCTGAAGAGCCAAGGGGCCTTCTCGCAGGCAGGGGTGCAGCGCACTGTGGCCTCATCGTGGCTGCCAGCGTGTGCCCCGGAGCTGGGGGGCCGTCTCCATAGATACCCACTGTCCTGTCCTCCTCTTGCCTCCTCTGGGGACCTTTATCCCCAGAAGGCAGCTTTCAGAAGTGGGTGGTAGTTTTTAGTTCCAAGAGTTTTCCTCCTGACTGCTTCCTCTCGCTGGAACAGTGGTGAGTTCTCTCTCCCCTGTGGGACTATGGCTACACTCCCCCCAGGGTGGTCCTTAGAGAGAGAGAGAGAGCCCAGGCTGGACAAGGTGATTTCCACTTAACACTGCAAGGGGCCTTTTTGGCGAGACAGCGCATGCAATTCCTACCTGTCATCACTGTTAAATTCTAATAAAGATAAAAGTATCTCATTTCAGAAGGGGGAGGGCCCACATACCTCAGATGCATAATCTCCGCAGGGGTCAGATTTCCACCTGCCTCTCCCTGGACAGGCTTATCAGATAGCACCACCCTAATTGTGTGTTCTCTTTCTCCCCACCCTCCCTTGTTGCTCTCCCTCCCGCTCCCACCCCACCTCTGTTTCTGGATGTTGGGAAACTGCAGAACTCTGTCGGGAAACAAGATCAAGTCCGTGGCTAAGAGAGCGTTCTCGGGGCTGGAAGGTCTGGAGCACCTGTGAGTACCTTCCCTGACCCACAGGCCTGCCAAACGTGGCTGCCGGGGAAGTCTGTGAGCAATTTAAAAGCATCTTTGTAAACTGAGACAGGCTATTTGGAAACACCAGCTGCTTCCTTCTAAGTCAGCTTCAACTTTGGCCTTCGTTTTGCCTATGCCAGAAACGGTTACAGAACATATGGCCGCTCGGTGTTCAGATAAATGCCGTCCTCCTGCCTGGCCTCCCCATTGCCTGGGCCTGCTCAGGCCCTGGGCTCCCTTCCACTTCCACCAGGACCCTTTATACTGCTAAAGCAGCGCAGCAGTGCCGAGTACACGCTGGGTTTAACTGGGAGGTTCCTCCTGGTGTGTTCGCCTCTGAGAGCCTGGGAGGAAGAGGACGGAGCCAGCCCTGAGACGTCCGTGTGTCACCAACCGAGGCGGATGCCTCTAGTACTTGATTCTTAGGGTATTTTGTCTTTGAATCAAGTGCGGCCACAATTCTGTTGGGAAAGTTTTGCCTGTTGACTTGCTGGGCGGGCCTTGGCTTAGCTTTGATGCCACCCTTAAGGCTGGCTCGTTCCAGAGTTATTGCACGTGTCAATGTAGGTGAAATAATAGCCGCTTACCGTGGCCTTAGGACAGGACACGGGTGTCTGGCTCGTGCCTCTGGTTCGCTGGCGAAGCCTGGGCTGTCAGGAAAAATCCCTGAGCGTCGTGGCTCAAACACGTGGCTGACTTGAAGGGCGCCTGGAGTTTCTTTGCCTAAGTAGAGAATGTTCTTTTTCAGGAACCTTGGAGAGAATGCAATCAGGTCTGTCCAGTTTGATGCCTTTGTGAAGATGAAGAATCTTAAAGAGCTGTAAGTACCGGGGATTCTGTGGCCCCAGTTGGCGTGAGTAGAGGATTTCCGAGTAAGAAGTGCCTTCATTGGATTATGCTCTATTTTATATAATAGTTGTGATCGTTTATCGTTGTCTGTAAGTTCAATTGTCTTTTTGAAAAAAATGCCCTCTGGGGGCTTCTTCTGAATCAGGGGTCAGTATACTTTTGCTTACAGGGCCACAGTAAATATTTTCAACTTTTTGGGCCACAGGGCCTCTGCCATGACAACTTGACTCTTGTAGCAAGAAACCAGCCATAAATAAGACATCAACGAATAGGTGTGGCCGTGTGCCAGTAAATTCTTATTTACAAAAGCAGGCAGTGGGCCTGCAGGCCGTCGTGGACTAACCGCTGCTCTGGGTGATGTGGAACAAACTCTCTTCTGTAAATGGATAATCCTCCCTTTCATTACGTCAAGGACAAGTGCTTCATCTTTTAGGGGTGCCTACAATGAAGGGCTTGTATTGAGAGGGGCTTCTTAAAAGATCTGGGTGGGCTGTGAGCAGGGCAGAGCTCTCCGTGGGATGGTGGCACGTACCGTGGGATAGTGAGGAGACGCCCAGCCCACGTGTGTTCCCAGGGCCCCCGTGGTGTTTGTGGGCCGTGATGCTGCCGCTGCAGACTTGCCGTGTGGGCCCATGGGCGACAAGGGTTAGAAGAGCTTGCCTGTGTCCTAGTCTCTGGCAGAGGAGCTCATCTAAGTATTCAGGTAGCAACACGCAGCTTTCCTTTCTTCTTCCTGTACGTGAGTCCGATTCTGCAGCCATTGAGTCTGAGCCATAATGTCTAGTTCCCTGAAGGTGCAGCTTTGGGTTCCTACAAGTGCTGAGAACATCGGGCATGCCAATGGCCGTCTTTGCACCCTGAGCTCATCCTCGTCCCTGCGGCCAATCCTGGTGGACCCTCGGTGGCAGCGGGGAGGGGAGGAATGGGGCAGTAGGGGGGTGCAGTCCCCATAGTTGGAAACCGAAGCAGGAAGAGGCCCCGGTGGCGTTCCCAGGGGTGCGTGAGGGGAGGCGAGGTGGACGGGCCCTGGCCTCACGACGTTCAGTGTCCTGCGAGATTGAAGTCTGTCAAGTTGGTGCCCTTTCTCGTAAGGGTCCTGATCTTAGAACAGGAGTTCGTGGAAGGATGGACACTTGGATAGATATGTGATAAAGCAGGTATCACAGAACATTCAGATTTTACAAAGTGGTGAGTCTGTGAGTGTTCACGGTGCATTTCCCTCCAGCATTTCTGTCTTTGAAACTTTCCAAATAACATGTTGGAAGTAAAAAAGATCGAGTTAAAGGGAAGAGAGAGAAAGAGAGCAGGACAGGGAGAGAGGATTTTCCTTTGGGCCTCCTGAAGACTCAGGTTTCCTGAGACAGTTTTCTAGTTGGGACTAACTGGGCCCTTCCAGGTGTTGGGTCCCCTCCCCCGCAGATGCATCTGTGTGGTTCTGGAGGCTCAGCCTTGGCCCCCTGCCTAGGCTTCCCATCAATCGCTGCATGTACCCAGCTGGGGCTGGCCGTGGGCCCAGTCCTCTGATGGGAGAAACGGTTAATCCCACTTGGTCATTTTCTTCCCCCATTGGATCAAGGCAGGTTGTGCTGTGCACTTAGTCATCCTCTGGGTAAATTTCCACAAGCGATGATTAGAAACACATTTGCTGTTGGAATCATGAAGATGTGTGATCTAAGCCAGCGGAGTGCCGGGGTGGCTGCAGGCGGGGGCCCGGAATGGCCGTGCCTGCTGGCTGCGGGAAGCTGCAGAGCCTTGGGGTCACCAGCGATCCCCCGTCTGGCCTACGCTTGGTCTCGGAGGAGATGTGTGCGTGTGGAGGGGAGGTCGGTGTCCCACCGGGTCCCTCCATTTCTCTCCCTCCATCCCGTTAATCCTAACTCATTCTTTAGGACAGCCTTCTGTCCACCCTGAGTACCTGCCGTCTTCTAAGGTCTGGACCCCTCGGTGTGAGGAGGGTTTCATGCAGAGGAGGCAGGAAATTCTCTAGGGAGCTCGGCCAGCAAATGCCCTGAATGCATGACGTGAAGCTTAACCCTTTCCAAACACATTTCTGATCAAGGAGAAACGTCAGATTTGTTTTCTCCAGTTTGTTCCTGTGGTTCGAATGAAATATGTCCCTGTCCCCGACACAAGGGGCTAAAGGCTCCCCGAGATGGCCAGTGTCCTCCCCTAGACTTCGTGTGTAGTGCCCAGGCCTTCCTGCGGAAGGGGGCAGGCACGTCAGATGCCCCTTGATGGGAAGCCGTCGGTGCTTCTGACAGGGGGAGAGGCCCTTCCACTCTTCGCCTGGGCTCGTGAGTTCTCCTGTGCCTGGCGGCAGCCTTCCCAACCACCCCACACAGCCTGCCCTGGGAAGCTCTCCAGAGGCTGGTGTGATTCAGCCGCTCCTTCGCGCTCACCTGTGAGGGCCCGTCCACCACCGACAGTAACTCCTCAACAGAGCCTCTCTCCACGTATCGCTAAGCACAGCCCTACCGCCCATCAAATACAAAACCTAGGGCTGATTGTAAGGTCTAATATGGGCAAGCATCCCTGTTATAATGGCTTTGTGCTCAATTATTTCAGTCTTGAATGAGCACTTCCCAAAATTATTTGGTTTAAAATGCTCAGCTCATTGGGGAACGGTGAGGAGAGGAGCGAAGAGCAGATTCTATGTCATTTCGTCTCTGCCTTGGGTTCTCTGCCTTCAGGTTCTCTCTGCCTTGCTGTTTACTAGTTTGATAGTTTCCCTGCTCTTTAGAAGGTCAGAGTGAAATGAACGAGAAAGGGGCCTGAGGAATGTGGTGGGGGGGGGAGGCCATTGCTCTATCACTGGCCCATGTGACATTTTTGGAATTTCAGAGCATCCCGGTACCCCTTTTTTGTCACCACGTACCGGGGACAGTTTATTCCAGGGAAGCGCACGTAGTAAGTCCTGTGTCCATCCCCGTGCCGGGCTAACCTCCGCTCTTGAGCTCACAGCCCGAGGTCTTCCAGGAACACGGCAGCTCAGCCCCTCAGCTGACTTATCTTCGAGTGACTCCTCAGGAAGGAATGTCCGCAGAGATGGCGATTCCGATTTCTGTTGAAAAAGCTGATCCTCAGTTGCTGAGAAATGAGAAAGAAAATATGCTCTGTTTTGGTTGGAGCCTCACAAAACCCAAGTTGTGCGTTCTCATGCTCCCTGGGCAGTGGCAATTAACTCACAGGCACTATTTAGGGAGCGGAGCCGAATCCTGCCGGCCTCCTGAATAGCGCTGGTGTGGAGATAAATACACAAACAAGAGGGGAGCACGCCCGCGAGGCTGACATTTGGATGCAAGGAAACGTGCAGCCCTGCCAGATGAAAACAGAGCAGCCACACAGAAAAGGGAGCCCTTCTCGGGCTTGAGATCGGAGCCTCGCATGGAGCTTGGACACTCCAGGTGGCTTATCGGGGGGGTGGGAAAAAGCAGAGAGGAGGCTGTGCTACTCCTGTCTGTGGGATGCTCAGAGGCCAGGAGACGGCATCCCTGGGGTCACATGAGCGCAGTGGCTGTCGTGGGACACGTGTGAACTCCGGGTGGCTGCTACTTGAAGTGTGGCCCTTAGACCAGCGGAGTCAGCATCACCTGGCGGCCTGTCAGCGATGCAGAATCCAACCCACTGAGCCAGAAGCTGCGTTTTCTCACAGTCTCCAGGTAGACCGTACTTACCGCTCTAGGTCGCAGGAGAGGAGCCGTAAGAAAGAGCATCTCCCATTCAAGCTTGCTGACTTTCACGGCACAAGCTGATCGGAGGCGATGGGTCATTCGGGGCACAGAGGCAGATATCCCTTCTTTGCGGTCACACTTCACACGACCCTTTTGTCTTGCTTTCAGCCATATCAGCAGCGACAGCTTCCTGTGCGACTGCCAGCTGAAGTGGCTGCCCCCGTGGCTGCTGAGCAGGACGCTGCAGGGCTTCGTGACAGCCACCTGTGCCCACCCAGAGTCACTGAAGGGCCAGAGCATCTTTGCCGTGCCGCCAGAGAGTTTCGTGTGTGGTAAGACTGTCTTTGTGGTTTTTTTTTATTTTCCACAAAGGGTAAGGAGGCCAGGAGGCTTCACTATGGGAGTGATTCCTGTGATCAGAGTCAACCCTAGCCCTAGCCCATGGTTACCCATCAGCTGCTGGATACAATTTATTTCCCACTGAAACCACACGTAGTGTTTACGGTGCCGTCGCCTCATTATGTGGTTCTTGGAGTGCGTGCGTTTAATCAGGAGCAAGCACCAGCTGCTTCAGTTACATGGCAAATAATCAGTTACAGGAAGATGGCTGTGTTGTTTCAAGCCAGCGCTGGTGCCCGGATTTAGCTGTGAATTTACTCAGCATAGGAGGCTGGGGTTTTCCTGTGTGTTTCTTTCCAGCCCCAAGAATGAAAGGTTAAATACAGGAAGAAGGAGTCTCAGGAGAACAGCTGCTGTAGTAAAAAGAATTCCTTCATGTTGACTTGTGCTCTTGCTGTGTCTCCAAAGCACTGGAATCGGCACTGGTAGCTTTAAATTCTTTCTTCCTCCCGACTGTTGGCATGTAGGTCTTGCCATCTTTTGGACCAGGGGTGGTTGGGATCCAAGTTTGGCTGCAAAGAGCACAGAAAATGGTGAGCATCTGAACACAGAAACACACACACATATACACTCACACGTACGTGCACACAGGCACCACACACCACACTCAAATAGAGAGGATGCAGCCTCGTGGTCAGAAAGATGTGTTCAAAGAGCGAGATGAATTTTGAGTTGTTGCTGGTTTCTGCTCTAAGCAGGAGCGAGGGTGGCATTCCCGGGCCTGACTGGAACTGCTGGACAGGTGCGTCCTGCTGCCTTTCATCCCTCTGGTCTGCCTTGAGCCTTGGGTGTGATATTCCCAACCAGGGGCTCCTGTAGGGTCTGGGGACCCCAGTGGTCCACTTCTCTGTCCTACTTTTTGGGCACAGCAGTAGCCAGTGTGCCTGCTGACATCAAGATACAGGTGTCCTCCTTCCACACGCCCACTCACCAGCACCTCCATCACTTCTGAGAGCAGGCTTGCTTTCCTTTCTCCTGACCCAGTCCAGCAGGAAGCCTTAAGTACACTATCAACGTGGGAGCAGCCCTGCCAAATCAGCTGTCTTTACTGTCATTCTCATGGGCACTGTGCACATGGCCCCCCATTGCCTAGGATGGAATAGCCGTGCCATCCATTGTTCCTTGGGTTTCTGGTCCCTGACCATTCTGTTGTAACAGAGCTCCCTGAAATTGCACTTTCTGCCCCTCCGTCCTGTCTCCTGCCACAGGGCATAACCTCTCCCTTTGGATAGGAGCCACGGCAGGACTTGGGACACGCTGCCCCCAGCCTCCGGCCTGTGGCCCTGGCGTATTCTGAGATGTAGCAGTTTTGACACATTTCTCAGAGCCACCTCCACATTTTCACTCAGGCTCCAACCCAAACAATCATCAAGTACTAATGGGAATCATGAAAACACTTGGCAGGAGATCAAAGTTTCAAGCTCTGTGGGAATCTCCCAGTCCTTTTTTATAAACTGCAAGTATAACCCCTTCACGCTCACTAGGCTAGCTAGAATCAAAAAGTCAGATACCAACAAGTGTTGGTGAGGAAGCCTCCTACGCTTTGGGGGAGGGGAATACAACATGGCGTAGCTGCTTTGGAAGACGGTTTGGAAGTGTCTCAAACAGCTAAACGTAGAGTTACGATATCACCCGCCAGTTCCACTCCTAGGTAAATACCCAAGAGAAACAAAATGTATGTCCACGTCAAAACTTGTACGTGAATGTGCATAGCAGCATTACTCATACTGACCAAAAAGTGGAAAGGACCCAAATGCCCATCGGTTGATGAATGGGTAAATAAAATGTGGTATAGGCATACAATTAGGACTACTATTAGGTCATAAAAGGGAATCAGTCTTACAATATAGATGAACCTTGAAATATAAGGCTAAGTGAACGAAGTCATTCACAAAACACTGTATGTTATATATGATTCCATTCTCATAAAATGTCCAAAATAGGAAAACCTGTAAAGGTAGAAAGTAGATAAGTGGTTCCTTAGGGCTGGGGAGGGGTGGAGGGAGAGGGATGATAGCTAAAGGTACAGAGGTTCTTTCTGAGGTGATGAAAAATGTTCTTAAAGTTGACTGTGATGATGGTTACACATATTTGTGAATGTACGAAAAACCGTGAAATTGTCCACTTTAAATAGGTGAATGATATTGTAAGGAAATTATATTTAAACAAAGCTGTTTTTTAAAAGAGAAGTATAATTTACATATAAAATTCACCCCTCTAAAGTGTACAAGTCAGTGGTTTTTAGAACATGGAACAGTTGTGTAACCCTCACTACTATCTAATTTTACAACATTTTCATCACCCAGAAAAGAAACCACAAAACCATTAGCAGTCACTCTGTCTCCTCCCCTGGCAGCCACTCCTCTACATTAGGTCTCTATGATTTACCTATTCTGGATGTTTCATATAAATGGAATCCTCCAATACATAGTCTTTTGTGACTAGCCTTTTTCACTTAGTATAAATTTTTTATCATGTATTTTTAGTACTTCATTACTTTTTAAGTGGCTGAATAAATATTCCATTGTATGGGTATACATTTATTTAGCCATTCATCAGGTGGTTTCCACTTCTTGGTTATTATAAATAATGCTGCTATGAACACTGCCGTACAAGTTTGTGTGTGAAACCTCTTGGGTTATATACTAGGAATGGAATTGCTGGGTCATACGGTAACTCCATGCTAAACTTTTTAAGGAGCTGCCAGGCTGTTTTCCAAAGTGGCTGCACCATTTCGTATGCCCCTCAACAATGTATGAGGAGTCTGATGTCTCCCCATCCTTGTCAACACTTGGTACTGCCTTTTAAATTGTACCTATGCTAGTGGATGTGAAGTGGAATCTCACTGTGGTTTTGATTTGCATTTCCCTAATGCCTAATGATGTTGAGTATGTTTTCACATGCTTAGTGGACTTACATGTATATCTGCCATGGAAAAATGCTACTCAAATCTTCTGCCCATGTTTTAATTGGTCATTTGTCTTTTCATTGTTGAGTTATAAGAGTTCTTTATATATTATGGATACTAGATCCTCAGCAGATATAAGGTTTGCCAATATCTTCTACCAGTCTGTGGCTGGGTTTTTTCTGTTTTTTGTTTTTTTCATTTTCTTGACATTTGAAGCACAAAGGTTTTAAATTCTGATTAAGTCCAATTTCTTTCTTTTTTTTTTTCTTCTGCCATTTGTACTTTTGATGTCATATCTAAGAAACTATTGCCAGAGACAAGGTCACAAATATTTACACCTATGTTTTCTTCTAAGAGTTGCACAATTTTATTAGCTCATACATAGTCCTCCAGTTTTGGTCTTCTGGTTGAAGACTCTTCTATTATGGTTCCCTCCCATGTCCCCATAAATTTTGGGGTCAGCTTGTCATTTATGCATTAAAGACAACTGGAATTTTGAAATAGGGATTGCATTGAACCTCTTGATTAATTTGGGGAGTATTGCCATCATAATATTAAGTCTTCCCAATCTGTGAACATGTGATGTCTTTCCGTCTTTTTGTAGCTCTTTTTCACTTTCTTTCAATGAAATTTTATAGCTTCCGTTACATGGGTCTCACTTTCTTTTGCTAAATTTATTCCTGTTGGTGTTTTTTCTTTATGGTGCTACTTTAATGGAGTTCTTAATTTCATTTTTAAATTTTCATTGCTAGTGTATAGAGATGGGATTGAATTTTATGTTGATTTTGTATCCTGTAACTATGTTGAAATCATTTATTAGTTCTAACAGTTTTTCGGTGAATTCCTTAGGATTTTTTTAATATATGATCATCATGTCATTTGCAAAAAGGTAGTTTTTTTCCTTTCCAATCTGAGTGCTTTTTCTTTCTTTTTCTTATCTAACTGCCCTGGCCAGGTTCTCCAGTACAATGTTGAATAGAAGGGATGAGGGTAGACATCCTTGTCATTTTCCTGATTTTAGGGGAAAAGCATTCAGTCTTTCACCATTAAGTATGATGTTAGCTGTGGGTTTTCAATGGATGACCTTTATTGAGTTGATGAATTTCCCTTCTATTTCTAATTTGAGTGTTTTGTTTTGTTTTGTTTTTAATAAATTTATTTATTTTTGGCTGTGCTGGGTCTTCATTGCTGTGTGCGGGCTTTGTCTAGTTGTGGTGAGCAGGGGCTACTCTTCGTTGCAGTGCACGGGCTTCTCATTGCGGTGGCTTCTCTTGTTGCGGAGCACGGGCTCTAGGCGCACGGGCTTCAGTAGTTGTGGCACACAGGCTCAGTAGTTGTGGCCCGCGGGCTCTAGAGCGCAGGCTCAGTAGTTGTGGCGCACGGGCCTAGTTGCTCCCCAGCATGTGGGATCTTACCAGACCCGGGCTTGAACCTGTGTCAGGTGCATTCTTAACCACTGCGCCACCAGGGAAGCCCTGTTGAGTGTTTTATGTTGGATTTTGTGAAATGCTTTTTCTGCATCTGTTGAATCACGTGATTTCTTTCCCTTTATTTTACTGATATGGTGTATTACATTTTTGGATGTTAAAACAACTTTGCATTCCTGGGATAAGTGCAACTTGGTCATGGTATAACATGTTTTTATATGTTATGGGATTTGGTTTGTTAGTTTTTTGTTGTTTTTTCATTTATATTTCTAATTTTTGTTTTACTTATTTTTGGCTGCGTTGGGTTTCACTGTTGCGCGGGCTTTCTCTAGTTGCGGCGAGTGGGGGCTACTCCTTATTGCGGTGCCTCTTTTGTGGAGCATGGGCTCTGGGTGTGTGGGCTTCAGTAGTTGTGTCACTTGGGCTCAGTAGTTGTGGCGCGCAGGCTCGGTGGTTGCTGTGCATGGGCTTAGTTGCTCCGCGGCACGTGGGATCTTCCCAGACCAGGGCTCGAACCTGTGTCCCCTGCATTTGGCAGGTGGATTCTTAACCACTCTGCCACCAGGGAAGCCCTGGTTTGGTAGTATGTTTGTTGAGATTTTTTTTCTTATAATTTATTAACAAATAAGTATTTTTATTTTTTAGCTTACAGAAGGTCTTTTTTTATTCAAGTCAGTGTGAGTTGGTACTTCATTGTAGTTTTGATTTGCATTTCTCTTTTTTTTTTTTGCAGTATGTGGGCCTCTCACTGCTGTGGCCTCTCCCATTGCGGAGCACAGGCTCCGGACACGCAGGCTCAGCGGCCATGGCTCACGGGCCCAGCCGCTCCGCGGCATGTGGGATCCTCCTGAACCGGGACACGAACCCGTGCCCCCTGCATCGGCAGGCGGACTCGCAACCACTGTGCCACCGGGGAAGCCCATTGCATTTCTCTTAATAATTAGCGATGTTGAGCATCTTTTCATGTGCCTGGTGGCCATTTGTATGTCTTCTTTGGAGAAATGTGTATTTAGGTCTTCTGCCCGTTTTTGGATTGGGTTGTTTGTTTTTTTGATATTGAGCTGTATGAGCTGTTTGTATATTTCGGAAGTTAAGCCCTTGTGGGTGGCGTCAATTTGGATTTGGATACTTTTTATTGTCTGATTGCTGGGGCTACGATTTCCAACACTATGTTGAATGGAAGCGGTAGGAGTGGGCATCCTTGTCTTATTCCAGGTTTTAGTGGGAAGGCTTTCAGCTTTTTACTGTTGAGTATTATATACTCGGTGGTGGGTTTGTCATAAATAGCTTTTATTATGTTGACATGTGTTCCCTCTGTACCCACTTTGTTAAGATTTCTTATCATGAATGGATGTTGAATTTTATCAGATGCTTTTTCTGCATCTATCGAGATGATCATGTGGTTTTTGTCTTTTGTTCATGTGGTATATCACATGGATTGATTAGCGTATGTTGAAGCATCCTTGTGACCCTGGGATGAATCCAACTTGGTCGTGGTGTATGATCTTTTTTCTGTGTTGTTGCATTCAGTTTGCTAATATTTTGTTGAGGATTTTTGCATCAGAGATTTGGCCTGTAATTTTCTTTTTTTGGTAGTGTCTTTGTCTGATTTTGGTATCAGGGTGATGGTGGCTTCATAGAATGTCTCTGGGAGTGTTCCCTCCTCTTCAGTCTTTCGGAAGAGTTTGAGAAGGATCGGTATAAGTTCTTCTTTGTGTGTTTGGTAGAATTTGCCTGTGAAACCATCCTAGTCCTGGACTTTAGTTTGTAGAGAGGTTTTTTGTGTTTGTTTTTTTACAGATTCTACGTCACTCCTAGTGATCCATCTGGTCAATTTATCTGTTTCTTCTCGATTCCGTTTTGGTGGGCCGTATGTTTCTAGAAACTTGTCCGTTTATTCTAGGCTGTCGAATTTGCTGGCATATACAAGTGCCAAATTCATATATGAATTTGTTCATAGTATTACCTTACGGTCTTCTGTATCTCTGTGGTATGGGTTGTTATTTCTCCTTTATCATTTCTTATTTTCTTTATTTGGGTCCTCTCTTTTCTTGGTGAGCCTGGCCAGAGGTTTGTCCATTTTGTTTACCCTTTCAAAGAACCAGCTCTTGGTTTTACTGACTGTAGAGAATTCTTGTATGTTTACTCATAAAGGTCTACAGTTTTCTGTTTTCTCTGGTTTTGTTCAGGTAATACTAACCTTATAGAATGGAGTTAGGAAATGTTCACCCCTCATCTATTTTTTTTTTTCTTTTTTGGAAGGATTTATGAAGGATTAGTGATAATTCTTTAGATGTTTGGTAAATTTCACCAGCCATTTGGCTCTGGAGTTCTCTTTGTAGGAAGTTTTAAAATTGTCTTTACTTGTTATATCTATGCAGATTTTCTTTTTCTTCTTGAGTCAGCTTTCAGTTTGTGCATTTCAGACAGGTTATCTAATTTGTTGGTGTACAGTTACTCATAGTATTCCTCTGTATTCTTGTCTGTTGCTGTAAGGTTGGTAGTATTGTCCTTTCTTTGATTAGCATTTGAGTCTTCTCTCCTTTCTCTCTTCTTTTCCCTACCCTACTGTAACTATGTATTATTCAGTTTTGTTGATATTTTCAAAGAAGAGGAGCAGAAGAGAGTTCCTCAAAGAAAAGGAATAGAAGAGAGTCACAAACAAAAGTCCTTACGTATTTACCTATGTTGTTCCTTTAATGGTGTTTTTTTTTTGTTTGTGGAGTTACTGACGCGTCTTTTCATTTCCGCCTGAAGGATTCCCTTTGGTATTTCTTGTAGGGCAGGTCTGATATCTGTAAATTCTGTTTTTTGTTTTTGTTTTTGTTTTTTAAGGGAATTCCTTTATTTTTATTTTTTATTTATTTATTTTTGGCTGTGTTGGGTCTTCGTTTCTGTGCAAGGGCTTTCTCTAGTTGCGGCAAGCGGGGGCCATTCTTCATCACAGCGTGCGGGCCTCTCACTATCGCGGCCTCTCTTGTTGTGGAGCACAGGCTCCAGATGCGCAGGCTCAGTAATTGTGGCTCATGGGCCTAGTTGCTCCGTGGCATGTGGGATCTTCCAGACCAGGGCTCAAACCCGTGTCCCCTGCATTGGCAGGCAGACTCTCAACCACTGCGCCACCAGGGAAGCCCTCTCTGGTTTTTTGTTTTTAAATCTGAGAATGTCGTAATTTCTCCTTCATTTTTGAAGGATCGTTTTGCTGGATATAGAATTTAGTTAACAGTCTCTGTTTCAGTACTTTGAACATGTCTTCCTACTGCCTTCTCACCTCCATGGTTTCTGATGAGACATCAGCTGTTAATGTTACTGAAGATCCCTCGTATGTGAAGAGTTGCTGTGCTCTTGCTGCTTTCAAGATTCTTTGTCTTTGCACAGTTTGACTATGAAGCTTCTAGGTGTGGATCTTTGAATTTATTCCATTTGGTGTTCACTGAGCTTCTCGGATGTGTAGATGCAAACTTTTCATCCAACTTGGGAAGTTTGGGGCCATGATTTCTTCAGATAGTCTTTCTGTTCCTTTTTCTTTCTCCTCCTTCTTGGACTCTCATCATTTGTATGTTGTTATGCCTGATGGTATCCCACAGGTCTCTGTGGCTCTGCTCACCTTCTTCATTCTTTTGTTTCTCAGACTGGATAACCTCAGTTGGCCTGTCCCAATTTCCCTGACTCTTCTGCCAGCTCAGTTCAGCTGATGAGCTCCTTTCGTGAATTTTTTATTTCAGTTATTGTACTTTTAAACTGCAAATGTATATTGGGTTCATTTTTACAATTTCTAGCTCTTTCTTGATATTCTTTATTTGGTGGGAAAGCATTTACATACTTCCTTCTAGACGTGGTTTCTTTTAGTTCTGTGTACCTATTTAGAAAGCCAACTTAAAGTCTTTTTTTAGTAGGTACAAGATCTGGACTTCCTCAAGGACAGTTTCTATTGACTGCTTTGTGTGTTTTTTTTTCTATTTTTTCTTTGTTGATAAATGAGTGTTTTAAATAGTGTAGCAACTCTGGAAATCAGATCTTCCCTGTGTCTTCCCCTGGGGTTTGTTGTTTAGTTTATTGTTACAGTTTACTTGTTTAGTGACTTTCGTGGACACATGTTGTAAAATCTGTTCTGTGCAGCCACTTTAGTCCCTCTGTGGTTGGCTTAGTGGTTAGCTAATGACTGGACAGAGTCCTTAAATTACTTCGGGCCTCCTGTCCTTTGCCCAGCATCTCTGCTGTGTGTTGGGGGTGTGCCATCACTTCCTGTTTGCACTGATCCTCGATGAGGGTCACAGGGAAGAAATTTGGACCCTCTGAGGTCTTTCCTGGACATACACATAGCGCTGCACATGCAGGTGGCCTTCTCGGTCCTTGGGAACATGTTGCCCTTTTCAAAGCCTGGTGATGATGTTTCATTCACCCAATTTCCTTTGCAGTTTCCTGGCCAGCCTATCAGTGGTTCCAACTGATACTTCTGCCTCAGCCCTGACTGATTATTTTTACCACATGCCCCTGGGATAGGGCTTCCCTTGCTGAGCAAACTGTATCAGGTGGAACAAAAGGCAAGCCCCGAAGATGCAGCTTTTGTGGGCGTGCGCAGCTCACCCTGCCCCCCTCACTGGTTGCTAGGCTTGCTGAGTCTCAATGCTACTGTAGAGCTGGAGAGAGAGGGATGGGACTTCGCTAGGTTATAATGCCATAAAGCTCACTTTTCTTCCTGAGATGCAGGTGTTTTCTTGAATTAACACTTCATGGGTTGTTCTAGCCTTCAGCTACTTTCTAAGATTCCGAAAAAGTTGATTGTGATCATTTTTTGCTTATATTGTCACTGCTTTAATAGGAGGTGCAGATTTTCAGATGTCTTTATTCTGACATTCTGGAAGTACTTCATCCCCTCTCCCTTTGGAGTAAAGTTTGTGGGTGAGGCCCTTGCATTCATGGTTGACTCTCTGAGTCTTGTGTGACAGTGAGTAAGTGTACGTAGTCTTCTCATGGAAACTGCGGATTGCTTTGATAACTGACTACCAGTGGATGTGTTTGAATTGAGGAGCGTGACCATGGAGGGATCACCATTCACGTATCTGTAATTGGATACGGTCAGACAGCCACGGTGCAAGTCCCTGACAGCTTAGGGTGCACAGGGACCCCGAAAGGACTGGTCACTGCTCGGGTCTGACTCAGTTTCTCCTTCGCGTGAACAGCAGCTGGTCCCTGTGTCCGGAAGTCTGAGTTACTTACGTTGGCTCTTCTCACCCCAGATGACGTACCCAAGCCACAGATTATCACCCAGCCAGAGACGACCACAGCTGTGGTGGGCAAGGACGTCCGCTTCACTTGTTCAGCCGCCAGCAGCAGCAGTTCTCCGATGACGTTCGCCTGGAAGAAGGACAACGAGGTGCTGGCCAACGCTGACATGGAGAACTTCGCCCACGTCCGCGCTCAGGACGGGGAGGTGATGGAGTACACCACCATCCTGCACCTGCGCCGCGTCACCTTCGGGCACGAGGGCCGCTACCAGTGTGTCATCACCAACCACTTCGGCTCCACCTACTCGCACAAGGCTAGGCTCACTGTGAATGGTATGCAAATGCCGCCTTTCCATTGGGGTGTAAGAGTTCTGCAGAGCCACACTCGTGATCGTTCTGTCGCCTGTGTGGAAATGATTGGGACGGGAGAAACACCAGCTTCACTGGGACATTACTGTATCGTACTGTTGCCTGGCTTGGGCCCAGAACAAGTGCTGTAGATTGTAGGGTTATTCTCAGTGCATTCTTCGTTTTGGGTGATTTTTTTTTTTTTTAATCCAGTTATTATGTCAAGTGACAGTGTAGCCCCAAACCTTGTTTTTTGTTTTTTCCATTTATTCTCCTCCTTAATCCAGGATGCCTGGTACCCAGATTCCAAGCATACCCTGATGCTGGGGAAGCTGATGCCCTTTGAGGAGATGGCACAGCCGTGGGGCCAGCCTGGGCGGGGCCAAGTCTGACAGTGGTAGGGCTGCTGGCCTGACAGCAGAATGGCCTGTGGGTGTTGGACAAGGAGTTTTACTGGGCAGCCAGCTTTAGAGCCTGTTGAGGTGGCTCCTTCAGGGCTGTTTGTGGTAGTGAGTTTAGGGTAGAAGGAGAGAGAGAGAAATAGCTTGGGCAGTTAACCCCTTGCCCCAGTAATCTAACAAGATTTTCTCGATCATTACAGTTAAAAAGTGCCAGAACTGCCCTGGTCTCTCAGCCCTTACAGACCCCCCAAAAAACTCCCACACTTTTTTTTTACCACACATTGACGGGTTTGTCTTGGCTTATTCTGAAGGAGTCCTCATTGTTTCTCAAAAGGTCAGGGAACTGTTGAGAGTCCCCACCAAAGCAATCTTGATGGGTACAGTAGTGATCCCTGACACCTGGCTGGATGCTCAGCACTGTGTCAGGGAATATTTGGGATAAACAAGCTGGTGGAATGCTTTCCGCTCGTGTGTATACAGGAATATGGTTCCAGTACCACTGCTCCTAAATGAGTTTTCTTCAAGAGGGAAGAGCCATCCCATTGCTTTCCCCAGGGTGAAGGCATGTCACCTTCTCTCCGTCACAGCTTCTTGCAGGAGCAGATATTCTTGTTTCCTAGGCTCTCTCCGGGTGATTAAGGCAGGCAGGTATGAGGCCCTGGCATTTATGGGATATCCCTGTACAGACTGATCACGACATGACAGACAGTAGGTAAATGTTTCAGGAAAGCCGTACATTTGAGGGGGTGAGAGCCAGCCTTGGGCGTGTGGCGAGAGAGACTGATGGACTGGCTCCCCACTGCCCCTCCCCGGTAGGAGAAGCTGGGCGGCCCTTGGAAACCTCAGCTCCTCAGCTCCTGATTTACAGGGGGCAGGAGTGGTTCTGGGCACTGGGCAGATGCTGGCGTGAAGGCTGGTGAACTCATTCGCAGTGGTGGGGAAGGTCAGTTTGACAAACTCCTGGCCTTTGCATTCCAGCTTTCTAAAAACTCGACCCTGTGTGCTTCTGTTTTGCAGTGCTGCCATCATTCACCAAAATGCCCCACGACATCGCCATCCGGACTGGCACCATGGCCCGCCTCGAGTGTGCTGCCACTGGCCACCCTAACCCCCAGATTGCCTGGCAGAAGGATGGAGGCACAGACTTCCCTGCTGCTCGTGAGCGACGCATGCATGTCATGCCAGACGACGATGTGTTTTTCATCACTGATGTGAAGATAGATGACATGGGGGTTTATAGCTGTACCGCCCAGAACTCGGCCGGGTCCACTTCAGCGAACGCCACCCTGACTGTCCTAGGTTCGACTATAGATACACTGAGAGAGAAGAGAGTGTGTGTGAGAGAGAGAGAGTGTGTGTGCGTGTGCGCGCGCGTGTGCATGTGCATCTGTGTATGTGTGAGAGGGAGAGATATCCTTACTTATCCTAGGTACCTAGAGGCAAGGTTCTCTCAAACTGTTCTGTGAAGCCTAGAGTAGGTGAGTGTGGTAGGCTGTTTCTTTGTTTAAAATTTTAGGCTTCTAAGATTTTCTTAAACAAGTGGTTCCATCTCTTTAAGAAAAATAAGAGCCAGTGAATTAGGAGAGTGTTTACAGGGCTTAGGTATAAGACACTCTACCTATAGAACTGCCCTCCAATTGGGCAGGATGGATTTGGTCTGGGTCAAGGATAAACTTGGGCCTGTCACAGGGCAGTCTGGGAACCATAGGGGCTTCTGTGGCTGGAGGTTAGTTCATCCCCAGAAGAGTAATGATTTAGTCATTCTGGTAGAAAATCTTCCAAAAAGCTTGCCACTCTGTTAAAAGATCTTGGCATTTCACTGATGTCTTGGATTTTCCTTGGTCCAGGAGACAAGGCAGAGGTATAGCAGCTGAGGCCCACAGAATAACCGTAAGACCTCCACTGACTTCTTGCAGAAACCCCGTCCTTGGCGGTGCCCTTGGAGGACCGCGTGGCATCCGTGGGAGAAACGGTGGCTCTCCAGTGCAAAGCGACTGGAAGCCCTCCCCCCCGCATCACCTGGCTCAAGGGGGACCGGCCCCTGATCCTCACCGAACGGCACCATTTCACCCCCGGCAACCAGCTGCTGGTCGTTCAGAACGTGGTGGTGGAAGATGCAGGCCGGTACACCTGCGAGATGTCCAACGCCCTGGGCACCGAGCGTGCTCACAGCCAGCTGAGCGTCCTGCCCACTCCGGGCTGCAGGAAGGACGGCACCACTGTGGGCATCTTCACCATCGCCGTGGTGTGCAGTATCGTGCTGACGTCCCTGGTCTGGGTGTGCATCATCTATCAGACCAGGAAGAAGAGTGAGGAGTACAGTGTCACTAACACAGGTTAGCTGCTGTGGCGGCGGTGACTCACAGGGAAGGGGAAAAGCAGGGACATTTGTGCAGGAGGCCAGGGCCGGAGGCTTCTTTGAGAATCTCAGGATATTCAGAACTCCTCTAGAACCTTTGGGAATGTGGAGTCACTCAGGACAGCTGAGGCTTTGGTCTCGATGACACCATTCTATCATCTTTCAGGAATTGCACACTATAATGGGAATACTGTCAAATACACTATGAACTCTGCAGTTTTCTGAGGCATCCTTGGCACTTGCTTTGCTGCCACGTGGTAGACTGTTGCTGCAGTGACCTCACAGGTCCCTTCTTTTCTCAGTTCTGTCTCCCTTCCCATCGCTGTGCTTTGTCTTTTGCGGACTCGGACACCTCTCCCACCTGGATGTAGAGTCAGGCTGAGCAGGTCCTGGGAGGGTGTCTCCAGAGCACAGACTCCACAGGGTGTCCCTTGACAGCGGCTGCTGGGGTCTCCTGTGTCTGCCTTTGTTGTCACCTCGAAGGATTGGGACCCCTGGTGTTTGACTGTCCTGTCTCCTTGCAGATGAAACCATCGTGCCACCAGATGTTCCGAGCTACCTCTCTTCTCAGGGGACCCTTTCTGACCGACAGGAAACCATGGTCAGGACTGAGGGTGGCCACCAGGCCAATGGGCACATTGAGAGCAATGGTAAGGCCTCAGCCCTCGGTGCAGCGGCAACCCCCGGGGCTGCTGCCAGCTCTGGCCTGGGGCAGCTGCCTGGTATCCCATCAAGCATATGTGGTGACCTGGCAGGCTGGATGACTCAAGCCTTCTCTTGGGGTTTTTTGGACTTGACCTGTGCGAGTTCTGCAAGGTTTTAAAATCTCCGTCCCCAAGGAAGTCACTGTATTGGGATAGGGTGGGAGAGGGTGGGACTCCTAGTCCGGATAGGGTAGGACTGCCTGAAATAACAGCAGTGAAGGACGTGCCAGGTACTGAAACCAAGGCACTCGTTGTGCAGGGGAAGCGCCCAGGTCTGCTGTTCCAGTCTCTCAGAGTACAGAGTGCCCACAAGAGTAGGGGAGGCTGAGCCGCCCTTGTTAGGGGCAAGTTTATCCTTGCCAAGAACTCACCGTCATGGCTCTGAATGCTGAAAGGCCTGCCTGCTGGGAAGGCAGTATTCGAAAAGGTTCCTTGCTGGACTTCTTGCTTAGCCCAATAACCCAGCACTGGAAAGAACACTTTGAAAAATGTCCCTGTTCTGGTAGCCTTGCCCGTTCTCACGGCTTCCTGTGAAGTGCTGGCTAAGCCTGGAGTTTCTAACCGTGTGGGAGTCTGTTGCAGGTGTTTGTCCGAGCGACACAGGCCTCTTTCCAGAGGTGGAAGCTCACGGCATTACGTGCAGGCAGCCCAAGCTCTGCGTCGGGTACACGAAGGAGCAGTGGAAAGTGGTGGAGAAGGCCGATGGCACACCTGGTCCACAGAAGATGATGGGTATGAGATGCTTTCGTCAGGAAAAGTATTTTGCTCTTGAAATCAAAATTTGGGTTGACCTACTCATTAAGTGAAAGTGGGGGAGACATAATTGATGTCAGACTGTCTTAGAATTTGGCATTCAATATATAAACAGGAAGCCCTGGCCTGCCTCTTTTTAAATTCCAGAATAGGATGTCTGTCTCTTAAAAACTAGGGTGTGATAAGCCTGAGCGTGAGTTTTCTAGATTTATAAATGACTGAAATAAAGGGTTAAGGCCCAAACCAGAGTCCCTTTTCACCAGGGCCGCTGTGAGGCTAAATTTCTAATTGTTCAGAAGACTTCTGACACTAAATGCTGCGTGGTCACGCAAATGGGATTTTTTTTTGTTCCCTGAGATCAGAGTGTGTGACTTCATGCTCTGATTAAGAAATTAAGCCGAAACGTTTCAACGTGGAAGGGCTCTGTTCTTCATTAATGGCTCGATGTTTGCCCAAATCCTTTTCCTGTGAACAGATTTGGCAGGGGGGGTCGATCAAAGCAGGGCTCGGGCCTTACGGCTGCAGAGCTGAGCAGCCTGTCCTCTGCGCGGGACGGAGAGTTGCGTGGCGATGGGGCTCATCCGTCTCTGGCTCTGTCTGCAGAGCACGGTGGCCCGGCGGTGTGCGGCGACTGCAGCAGCGACACGCACACTTACTCCGAGGAGCAGGCCTTCTGTCCTCAGCCTGTGCCCAGAGACAGTGCACAGCCAGGAACCCTGAGCGGCCTGGAGCCCAGCCCGAGTGACCACCCGCGCTCTTCACAGCAGCAGAACAGCGGGGCTGCTGACGGGTCCCGTAGCCGCTGCAGGGGGTCCCTCTACCCCAGTAACCACGACAGAATGCTGGCAGCCTTGAAGAAGCCAGCAGCGCCTCTAGATGGGAAAGGTAACGTGGCACTATCTTCCGAGGCAGCAGCAGGGGGCGAGGAGCGCGGACTCGGCCGGGCCCGAGGGGGGCTGACATGGCCTCTTCCGCCTCTTCCTTCTAGGGGCCTCCTCTTGGACGATAGCACGGTTGTGTGACCTGGACCCCTCAGACCTGCAGCCTTCGTGTGCGTTAACTCTGGGCAAGCCTGAGCTCACAGAAGCTGCCTCGGGCTTTCCTGATGTGCCCAGCGAAGGCCAGCACTTGCTTCTTTCCAATGGACACCTCCCCCAAGCCTGTGACTCCGGTTCTGAGTCCACACCAGTGACGGGACAGCCGCCCGGGAGACGGAGCGCACCGCTGCTGTTTGCACCCAAAAGCTAGGCTTTGTCTACCTCGGCTCTTGTGGCGTCGGTGTCTACAGGAAGGAGAGGTGGGTGAGGGAGCCTGGCGGCTTCAAGCATCACTGATTTGTACATAGTTTTCACCTCCGTGTGGAGCGTCAGCAGTTTGAAGGACTTGCAGCTGAAGCACAGAAATGCAAGAGGCTATTGTGTACAAAAGGCAGAAAAGTATTTGATACCCTTGTACATAAGAGTTTGCAGAGATGGCATATATATTATATATATCTTTTACAGAGGCTATTTTAATCTTTAGTGCATGGTTAACAGAAAAAAACTGTACAATTTTGACTGTTATTTTTCATACCAGGTTGCTGTTTAATTTTGGAGCAGGGGGGATAGTTCTGGTGCCTTAATGCATGGATGGAGCTCCTAGGAGCTACAAACCACATTTGTTCACAGGAGTTTTGGGGGGGCATGGGAGGGAGGGAAGCGAAGGTCCTTGGCTTGGTATTGCACTTGGGAGGGCAGACCCCCCCCCCTTGCATGCTTTACCGTCAGAGACTCTGTTGGCATTGGAAGTAACTTCATGTCAGTATTGCTTGTGTGTGGATGGCGTCGCAGCGACCTCCCCGTAGAGCCCAGAGGGGCAGATGTCATGTTCCTCTGCAGTGATGGACTTCTCGTAGGTTTAAGTTCCTTCTCTAACAAGTGGAATGGAATGGAGGTTGTTGATCCACCACAAGCAAACTGGTTCAAACAATTAAGCACTGCCTTTCCTCTTCCTTCTGTGATAAAGGCGAATGTGGTCTTGTCAGTATCCTTGGATGGTCATTTGAGGCTTTTTAATAAGATAGCTAGAGGCTGCTGGTGTCGGTACCTGTGGATTTTTCAATAGCGATGTTTTAGTTCTGCAGATACAATTAATATTACATCGGCCTTGGGGGAGGAAAAACGGAGTCCCTCCTTTTCAGGGCTAGCGAGTCTTTACTGAGGGTGCAGAGCAGGCCTGTCCATTTCCTTCCCTCGCACAGATGGACCCGGGCTTGGACTCTAAGTGATGAGCCCTTGACCTGGGTTCTGGGTATATTTGCACTTTTTTGAGACCTGTTGCTAACCATCTTGTGAGTGCCAATGTGTATTTCAGGAAAAATTACGTTGAAACAAGGTCCTTAAAAATCTCAGAAAGCAAAAGTTCCTTTGGCCAAAAAGCTGAAGGGAGGTACTGACAGAATGGTTACTTACCTATGTTAAATTTCACTGTCAGATGTCATCACTGTTCCAAAAGGTAAGCACATTTAGAATTCTCAACAGTTAACTGATTCTCACTTCCACAAAATATGTGAATTTGCTGCTTCTGAGAGGCAATGTGAAAGAGGAAGTATTACTTACTTTTATGTACAAAGTTATTTATTTATAGAAATTTTGGTACAATGTACATTGAAAAGCAACATGTAAAATATTGAAGTGTCTAACAAATGGCATTGAAGTGTCTTTAATAAAGGTTCATTTATAAAATGTTAAGTGTATGGCAGGGTTATTTTTATACCTCCATTAACCAGCATTGCTGCATCCTGTTTAATTCATTCCAGAGATTGCCTTTGTAAGGGAGTCATCCTGCCTGAAGTACGTACCTTCCCCCACCCCACCCCCGAAAAGGGAAAAAACATTTTTAGTCAAAGCAGAATGGTATATATACCCGTTGCTCCAGGGAAAACATGACACCACTAGATTCCTGAGATGGCTTTCTGAATTTTTCTAACACCTGAAGCTTATTAGTTGAGCTCCAAAATGGTGACCTTCCCACTTCATCTCTGATTTCTAGTGTTGAGCTTAAAACTCCAAGCAACAAACCTTAGTGATTAGGAATGACGAACCCACCCCGTTTCCAAAGTCGGCCCCAGCCCTTTGCTTTGGGTCTGGAGTGGAAAGGAGCCCGGTCAGTGACGGCCCTCCTGCCGCGAAGCCCGCTGGGCCCACCTAGTCATTGGGCTGCGACTGGTTTCTCTCCCACACACCACATGGGCCGCTGGACACTCCTCTGGAAAAGAATACAATTGTTTTTATAGGTGAAATGTGAGGGTAATTAAGACCAGCAGCCTGGTTACCCAGCAAGGATGCTGGCTGAGCACCTGTATGTAGTTGTTCTTTTTACACCAGGCTGTCAGCCAATGCAGTTGGAGTTAACCCAGGGGAGAAAAGCCTCCCACACCCCCAACTTTCTTCCCGACTCTCCCTCCTTTACTTACTCTAGCCATTCCTTTAAAATCACAATCTGCCTTTGGCTGATTCCACTGTCAGGTGGCAGGAAATGAAAGATCAGATACAGATCAAACGAAGGCTCTGAAAGGGCCTGGACTCAGCATTGCCACACTTGTTTATTAAGGGGTTCTGAGAAAACTGTTCAAAGTACCGCTGTGGACATCATTTTCTCTCTGAACTCCGGGAACCAGGCCGATGACGTCATCCCGGCCAGCCTGCAGCACGGAAGATGCGTTCTCCATGTCGTAATCTGAGCAGAACTGGACTTGAGCGCCGGGTTTTGTTGTTTAGATGGCCAAACAGCTGCTCACCGGAGGGGAAACAGTTCTCACAGCAGGACCCTTTCTTGAAGGCAGGGGCTGTCTGTGATTCATGGACTCTCTCTGCCAAGTTCCAACAGAAAGCTGCGAGTCTGGTCATAAGCACCAAGAAAGATGAAACCTCCCAGACTGATGGCTGCCATTCGAGGGAAGACACCTGCAAATAATCTGGGGGGGAGGGGGGAAGGGAGGAGGAAAGATTTTTTTTTTTAATTTTCTGTGTGTAAAAAAGGTTAAATTCCAACACCCACAGCTTGCTCCACTCAACACACCACGCTCATTAAACCCCACACAGCACTTAGAATGTGTCTGTCTTTCCTTTCAGAATGGGCACTAAATTACATTCCCGAGTAGACTTGAAGCTGCAGCCCAGCTGCTTGTTGGCTCAGGCGGCTGAATGCAAACAGCTTACTTGTGAGCACCCACAGTTAACTCCAGCAATTAGTCAAGACAAGGTAACTCTGTCCCCACGACAGTTCTGTTAAGACTGTCACACCATTTTTGCTTTCAAGAGATGATGAAATCGACTTTTTTTTATAGAGAAGTCAAAGGGCTGAATCCCAGGGAAGGCTGGAGGGCAGCAACCCGCCACCCTCTCCCCGGAAGCCTGAGGCGGGCCCTGGCTGTTGGGGAAGATTTCCCGACTACTCTGCCGCTCCTCCCAGTGACTCACTCCGTCCCATTTTGTCCTTAGGGACCCACAAAGGTGATGCGGCGCGGGGAGTCGAATCTCCATGGATTCCCGGTTTCCCCTCTAAGAAAGGCGAGTGGGTTCCAGCTGGGAGGGGAGAAGCACCTCATTACAGGTTCCGGCCCCAAGCCCTACAGAGAGCCAGTTACCATCAAAGTTGCAACTTTGGAAGAAGCAAAGAAATGCAAAGTAAAAGAACAATGCTACTGGGGACGTGAAGTGGGCGGTCATTCTTTAAAACCCTCCCAGAGCGATGCACAGGTATTTGTTCAAAGATGGTCATTGTGGTGGTGCTGATAAGAGAAAAATGCAAAGAATCTACTCCCTGGTTACACAGATGCTGCTACAGCTGTGCCGCTGAATAAGGCCGTCCATAGGGACCAACACGGAACGTATACAAAATAGGTTCTAAAAGAAGTCAAGTCCCAAAGCTGTATGTGTAATGTGACTGCATGTTGGACAAACACGGCCGAGATGCATCCTCATTTCTCTGGGGAGCAAGGGGTACAGGAGACTTCCCTTGCCTGTGTTTCTGTAGCAATTGAACCTTTTTTTACCAAGAGTATCACTTGTGTAAGCAGAGAACAAAATTACAAAATCAGAACTAGTGGATTGACCTTAACTAAAAAGACTTAGGGTCGGATCCAGGGAAGAAAGCTGAAAACATGGAGGTTATGCCAGCAGTAGCCTGTGTAGCCTTGAAAGTCTGGGGAACCTCCATGCTCAGCTAAAGGGAGGCATAGCAAGAAAGGGACAGGAAGGAAACCCCCGTGGCCTAGTTCACAGCCGCCTGGCTGGCTCCTTTGTGACGGCGGGAGAGGCCAGCCTGACTGCCCGGTGTGTAGCCCTCAGGACTTCTGAGGAAAACGGACTCAGAGTGTTTCTAAGGGGCCCATAGTTTAGTTAGCTAACTAAGGATTTAAATCGTCAAGTAAAATACTACACGAAATGAGAACCTCTTTTTCTTGTCTACGTGAATATTCTATAGAAGACCAAAATACACTTGGAAGGAAAAGAGTTGTTCAGGCCAGCATCATGCAAGGTGTTTTTGCATGAGGTGGCCCCTAAATTACTGCTTTGAGGCCACTGTGTCCTTCTGGCCCAGGAAAGAAATTCATCTCCCTGCCCCCATCCTACAAAGAGAAGTGCTGGAAGTGGGGGTCAGCAGGGGCTGAGCTGTGGAAACCACGCTGGCCACAGAACTCTCCCTCCCTGCCTTGTTTCTACAACCAGTGTCTCATTCCTCTCCCCGCTGCTAATGAGCTCAGCTGCTCCACGCGAGGGGCAGATGGAAGCAGTTGATGGCTTCACTAGATGACAACTGTCTGTTAACATCATTAGAGTAATTTGTACAGTGAGGGCCCCAACCAAACGCAGACGCGAAGACTGGAACAGAGCAGGGCTGCACTGGAAGGACCGCACGAGGAAGAGATGACAAACGTCAGGCGCTCAGCAGAGGGCCGGGCGCCACTTGGGGGGACACAGGGCAGCAGCAGTGAGGACATAAAGGGCACAGGAGAGAAAAACAAAAGGCCAGGTGATGAGCCGAAGAAAGGGAGGAAGGAGCAACGCTGGATAAACAGGCTTCCCATCTGCTTTCGGGCTGTTGGGCTCGGTGAGCGTGCGGTATTTTTATTTCAGAGAAACCAGGTTGCCTGAGGGCACGTCTTCCAAATCGGTGCCAGAACGTGGTCCCTCCCCGTGTGAACCAACACGGGGAGACCCAAGTGTCACCACTTTAATTTACGCCGACGGCTCAGCACCAGCCCGTTGCAGGTGGGGAGACGGCTTAAATCCTCTGTTAAACCCGGCAGGTGTGTCTCCGGGCCACCAGGAACCCACAGGGGCTCTGCATGGAAAACCGACAGAGAAGGCGGCTGGGGAAGCCTAGGACCACTGCTCAGAAGAGCTGAGCGCGTTTGCAGGAGGCTTTGTTTGTTTGCTTCTCTTTACAGTTCTCTGGTCCAATTACTTGTTGTCTTTTATCACATTAACAGGAAGCTAATGAACACTGTCATTAGCTGCCTGAAATACTCTGCTAAGGACCACACTGGGCATACTAATGAGAGCCCAAGACTTTAGAAGCTTCTGGAAGATTGGCAAAAATCCAGATTACCTTTTCAGGGCTGACAGCGGGGACAGGAATAGGCCCTCAGCACGGTGATGACACCCTTCCTCTGCCTTTAATTCTGGCACTGCCTGGTTAGATAACACCCAGTAACACCAACACTGGGACAGGAAAGGTTTAGTTTCAATCATCTACTCAAGGAAATTCCTTGTCCACAAGTTTTTGGGGCCACGGTCCTGCCGACTATGCCATCCCCGATATCACCACTTTTTCGAGAAAGGCGGACAGGCTGCGGCTCCACACGGACTCCACAGGGCTAAAGTCAAGGGCCTTCCTGTGACCAATAGTTGCCACAGACTCTAAGAACTACATCGAAACATGTAAGAGTGAAGTTTAGCAGTCTGACTCTATGACCTAAAACATCTACTGCATGCTATACCTCTGTGTGGCCCAGTCACTATGTGAAGCCCTAAGAATCTTTTCCCTGCTACTTCAGAGCTTTTTTTTTTTTTTTCTCTCACACCATTTCACTGTGTAAGGAGGATCCTGTGTCAAAATCGAAGTGCCTCAGCTCTGAGCAACCAGATTCCTACTTACTTATCATCTATTAGCCATAAATCACTGACTCAGGACATACAAACTACCACCCTGCCCTCCAAGGCTCAGTTACTCCTTTCTGGTAAACCCAGCCCCTGTCTCCAAATCCTTTGTCCTTCAGGCAAGCAGCAGCCATTGAGAGCTGGCACATTTATTGAACGTTACCTGTTTTGAATAGAGGATGGGGCTTGTTAACTCCTGCAAAATACCCTTGCCTGCGGCCTGACCAACCTGCCCCATGTTCCCCAGACTGTCCACGAGGTGCAATAAAACCTGCCAAATGGACACAAAACTAGAGTCAAATAAATGATCGACACAGCACCGGGACGAGGAGGTGGCACCACCGTGGCTATGCTGTTTCACACCTGCCCTGTCACTAGGCTCCCTTCAACCGTCCCCTACAGGAGGCTGCCGCTTTGCTCTCTCAGCAAATCCCTGGTAGATGATTCCAGAGAGAATCGTGATTTCATCTACCTGTTACAGATCCCAACCTTTAGACAGGTTGACATGCTGTAAAAGCAATGCTGAAATAGCATTTGGAACAGACCTTTGCGGATGATGCAGAGCCGTGAGCTGCAAGGGAGGGGTCAGGCTCTATGCTACGTTAAAAGTGATAACTACTAAGAGTTAAAAGTGCCCCAAACCACAAACGCTTTCTTCTAACAATGCTTTCTTCGTCACTTGCGTCCTGCCTTACACAACTGGACACCGGCTTTCTCAGTGATGCAATCCAGAACCTGGCAGAGGCCACAGAGGTGGATGCCATCTAACACTGAGATGGGAATCACCCACTACGACACTGCATCAACTCGACTGTGCAATATCATCTCACGTAAGCAACATCAAACGTAACGTTTTGTACGATAAAAGTAAATGATACCCCAACCAAGGCAAGCAAAAGGAAGGGTGGGTGTTCTCCCGATGCTGGGCTAAAGGAGAAGGAGGGTGGACGGCGACGGCGGCGGGGCCTCCCTTCCCAGCCTTACCCCGACAGCCCCCGTGTCCGCCAGACACCATGCAGGGCAGAGAGGACGTTCCCACTTGCAGGGCTGGAGCCGGCCTGCATGGAAAGACAAAAGAGAAGCCATCACCTCACGGAACTCCCCAACCAACTTACAGCGGGCTCTAGATACCCTCAGATGCACGGCTCCCCACCACCCTCCTGTAGGACACAGTTCCAGATAGACTGGGGGGTCTCCCGGGAATCAGGACCTCTGGATCTCACTAGACGAGAAGCCCTCACACTTGAACCCACAAGCAAGCACTGAGTTGGCCCATTTCCCACCAGAAGTAGCTTGTCCAGGTTCCTTCTCTCACTGTCAGCCTATGAGCAGAGCTTAACCCAGATAATTCACATACTACTATTGAACAGGGAAGATACTGAAAGCAGTATTAACTCATCTGAGGAGGATGGGGAATAATCAGTGTGAATGGTAATGATTATGAAACTTCTCTAAGTGGCTAATGAACACACTTAATCAAGAATACTGTGTTCAATTTAAAACAGGCTTTGCCCTATCAAGCTACGTACTACGAGTCTGCCCTTATTTGTTCCACGTTTCCACAAGGGTATGACTTTTTAGGTTTTATTGTTTTGGTCCAGGTATATGTATGCCTTTCCCTGTAGGCTCGGTCCAGGTTTTTTAAAAACAATTTTACTTAGCGACCTTTTTTAACAATTCTGAAAAATGTCCTAGCCTAAGTCATCTGGTGAAGGCTTAATAAGCCTTCACTCTTATAAGTTCAGAGCCTCATGCTTGCTGCATGGCATGAAGCAGGCCAACGCTCTGAGCCTCGGGTCTGTCCCCAGTAAAAACACAGATTCTCTGAAAATCATATCACCAGGCAGAGGCCCTACCGGCCCTCCCTGTTCACATAATACAGGTGAAAATGACTGCAAAAAGGTAAAATGCTACCCAGACATCAGTCACAGCGATTCCTGTGGATACTGCTTTGTCCAAAGGCAGTTTCATTAGTGAAACTATAGGCAGCAGAAGGCTGCTAACTATAGGTGTTATGCCACTTTTGTTCACTTTATATACATGTAAGCCCTAAGTGCTAACAGATACAAGCATCTGTTGTGTCTACATTACATTATTTTACCACTTACCTTTGCCAACATGATTCTGGTTTTTGCCACGTCCAGAGGCGTGGTGACTGCAGCTGCAAATCCACCTGTGCATATAAAAATACCCAACACACAAGTGAGGTCCTGTTTACTGCATGACACGGTATTTTCTCATTTTTATTTTGTAATTAATTTCTCGTAACTCTGCCAGAAATACTGCTTTATCGTTACGTCCACCTGATTGATTCAAGAATAGGAAGCACACATGCAAAATCTTTACCCACACACTCCCCTGCTTTGTAGTGATGTCTGACTGCATATAGAATAGGTGACGGGATAATGTTTTATACCTGCAAGTTAAAAAACAAGGCCCCACAATGTAGCTTGCTCTTTTGTGAAGGAGCAGACAAACCTGTGTACACGGGGGTGTGTCGTGCTCAGACTCCCACTCAGAGAGGCATGCTGTGCCCCATGAGTCTCAGGGGGTCCATGCCTTCCATGGGCCCATCTTCTCTAATCTGACTCCAAAATGCTGCTGTCGTTTCTGCTCTGAGGCAAAACCGGCAAACAGACACGGGTATCAGTGTGGGAATTTTTCATATAAGTGGTTGGCTTCTTACGGTTAAAAGAGTATAAATGTTTCTGTATTTGCAGGTTTCTGATCAACAGGCCAGTTAGAGTAACAAGATTTCTAAACTCGCTTCCATATCTTGTTAGAGTCAATTTTGATTCAAGCCTGCATTCTTCCTTACCTGCTTCTTTCCTAACTTTTCTCTCCTGTCCTCTTTATTTAAATGCCATGAGTGCCAAACTGATTTTTTTTAAATCCACATATTTTAAACGGGTCCATGTCTACAGACAGAGGAACTGGAGGACTACTTTTTTAACAGAAATCACAGTATATGGTCCCATTATTTTATTTAATACGATACAAAGATATATCGTAAACCCCAAAAGGCCCAAAGGAGATAGAAATAATGAGCCCAAAAGGGGTTTCTAAAGATTCAGCTTCCGTGAGCCAGGGTGAAATCAGCAGTTTTCTAAGAGCTCAACAGAACATGTGTGTGAAGGATGCTTCAGAAATAGCACACCTCTCCCTCTAAGTTTTGCGGCGTGTGGACAAGGAGGTCATTTGATCTCTGCCCAATATCTTTCTAAAATATGTTGCTGAAATAAGATCATTAAACTGAACCTCCTCCATTGGGTAACATTTATTATGATGCTGACTTCTTGAGAGATGTACCCAGAATGACACCAATCTTAGGGCTAACGAGTAAAAACCATAAACATGTATACTGGAGTCCCTTTTATTTTAGCCACCTTTGAGTTGTGAATATGTGAAACACTTTCCTCCCAATTCAAAAGTTGTCTGAAATTCAGAGACCTGCTAAACTGCAAGTATTTTAAAATTTTGTGGACCCAGTCCTGAAATACTACTCTTACTTTTTTTTAACCACTTACTCTGCCATAGAGGAGGTGGGACTCAAAAGTCGTGTGTACCTTGGCTCCAAAAGTAATGCTGTTTCACTACATGATGACTTTGATATATGAATAAGACAAATCCAAATGTATCCAGTTGTTAAAATCCAGAAGTGCATACACGATTTTCCTACTTGAAAATCTTTACAAACTGACCTGAACCAACTAAAAATTGACAAGGACGTCATCTGTCCCCTGTCTGACCACTCAGGCTCTCACACGTCACCTGTGTTGAAAAGTATTTGTTTTCTACTAAGTTTGGATACTGTAAATCGAACTTATTTGGGCCATTAGCAAAAGTTCACCATTCCTCTACTGTAGATGCCTGCCAATATTCTCCCAGTGATTTCTGTTTCATGAAAGTAATAAGAAGAAAACTTAGACAAAAATGCATATGCTAAAATAGGTCCTACTTTTATTACCACGATGGAAACTTTATTTTATGCAAGTTATTAATAAGACGATTTAAATGTCTTCAAATATCAAAGACTGCTTTAATTCACAGACCTCACAATGTTTTTTATGAGGCTGTAAGAAGGACTTGTGAAGATCACGTAATAGAGTAACTGGTCATGATGGGGAGGGGAGCTGTATTTTCAGTTAAAATGTAGTTATTTTCTGCATTTTACTTAAGGGAAATGTAAACCGCTGGTAATAAATACAAGGAACATGCTAACATTAGACAGGAAATAATTATTTGGTACAGCGACTGCAGACTACTTTAGTGCTCAAATCACATGTGAAACAATTTTCTATGGGTTCCACCAGAGTTGGGTTTTTACTGAATGTTAGGCTAACTGCTTTCAAGAACCAGATTCAGGGGAAACTAGACGTTTACAGCGAAACTACATCTCACGTGTCCTCAGGGAAGAAATGCAGGTTCTTCGCCTTCTCCAGACAAAGGGGCCGCCTTCCTACGAGAGTTATGGAGCTGTCACCTCCAACAGCAGCTGTGAATGTGGTGGGAGCAGTAGCAGGCGGCACTGCCACGCACTGTCCGCCCAGGGGCTCCCCTCCGCAGATGAGCCGGGAGCAGGAAAAGCAGCTCCACCGACGAGCTCCAAACAAGCGTCCAGACTTGGACTGCTTCAACAACAGCAACGGCAAAAAACGTGTTTTCCTTTGTGTTTTAAAGACTGCATCAAGCCCTGTCATTTGTTACCCAAACAATCCTCACCCTATTCTAGAGTTTCAAGCCATGGCGGGAGAGATCTCTCTCTCTCCTTCTCTCTTAGAGAATGTAAGTTAAGTGTTCATTACAGGAAACTAATCAAAGGACGTTAGAACAGCAGATATCCCTATAGTAGCAGATATCCCTATAGTAGCAGATGTCATAATTATTAAGACTGAATGATGGTTTTATGTTTGGAAGTTAACTTGAAGTAGGGAAGTTGGCAAAGTCCGTTTCCCCACCCCCAATCTAACCCCTGACCAGAAGCCAAGGGAATTTCTGAGCATGACGAGCCATCAACACCTCCAATCTCAAGGGACATTTTTGGATATTTGTGCCAAGTGGTTTATAAAGCAAGCATGGGCACCGAAGAGTGCCAAGGATGGCCAGAGAGTGGTTCGTCTACAATGATTCAACCAGGTTAAACTTGGAAAAGCACACAGGGATGAGAAATCAGATTTCTGGTTTATAGGGCAAGTTTTATCACTGCCTCTGTGGCCATGTAAGGCAAAAACGTCTGAAAGTACAGCCGGTAAGCATGTCAGATCTTAGGGGCTGCCCAAGATGACTAGTCATTAGTCATTTCTCTATACTGCGCAGTGCACAATCTTGCAGCAAATTCTTACAGAATGTTGCTTTCTCACAATCTGAAATATTTTCCAATTACGTTTATCTTTCAGAAAGGTTTTAAAAGAGTAACCTTGTTCCTCAGGATCAACATTTGTACCAACTAAAATTTCAAAACAAAAGGGATATAAACACGAAATCTATTTATTTTACTTTATCTTTTGTTAAATACATGTACATGTACTGACAATGGATTTTCTGCAGACCTTGGGCAAATTCCTATCAGAACCTCAGCTAAAAAATAATTGTCTTGGAGTAGTTTTTAAATCTACACCCTACAAGAGGTGATGATTACGTATAGTAACTTTATTATTAATGTGTTATTTTTTTCTATGCAATTAAGAATATGAATTACTGTGATGATGACAGCTTTTCATTTCCTGGGTGCTGGTTGTTTTTATTGAAATAAACTCCGTAGACGCAGTTCTAATGCACATTATCGCACCTATCCCAGCAACAACTCCTTAACAGAGGGAGGGTTGCTTCTGCATTACAGGTAAGGAAACGGGTGCTCAATAAGGCCCCAAAGTCTCGTTCCTTAGTTGGGGATAGAACAGAGGTTTGACAGCCGTATGATTCAGACAGGTCAGCCAGCACTGGATCCTGAGGCTCTCTGGGCGAATCCCTTCCCTGCCCCGCATCCCAGCTTCCCCACTGTGCCTGGAGGGCAGTGTGGCTTGCTGCACTCCTCATCCTCAGGGGGGCCACCGGAATGGAAAGAGCCTGGCCCACAGGATCCCGCCAAACAGTGGGGGTCTGATACCAAGTTTCTCCCCGGCTCCCACCCCCTGACTAAACTAAGTACTTAGTGCCTATTACACAGCATTATTCAGAAAAAGGAATTGTAATGAACGCACGTGTCCTTAATAGGAACAATGCATATTTGCAAGCGAATCTCTGAATTAGCTACTTAAGGGAAGGGACTAGAGAATATATATATTTGTTTCAACACTCAGACGTTTTATAGTATGTTAACTTTAAGAACCGGCCTTCCTTATCCAGGATGACTCAATTTCCAGAATGCTCACTTTGTGCCCAGGACCCAGAAGGGAGTCCACAGAAACGCACATTTCTTAGGGACTGGGGAGTAAAGACTCCTGACCACTGGCAAATGAATCAAGACCACGTCCCCATTTAACACAGCTAATGACTATGGATCATGTGGAAACAATTACCCGTCATAAGCAATCTGAGCTGGCTTCATATCTAGAGGCAAGAGTCTTATTTTGGATTATCAATTCTATAAGTCAGATGGGTCCAATTATTAATTATAAAATGTATGTTTTCTGTTTTCCTAATCACTACAACTAAAAACCCACCCAATGACCATTTAACAAATTGGAAACGAATTATTTTCTACTAAGGTTGGTATCCTAAGCCCGCATATCTGTCAGTTTACTGGCTTCACATCAAAACCAGCAGTTTACAATTTTCTGGCAAATTTCCGTTTCAATTTACTTGAACCATAATTCTCACTCACCTTTATTTGCAACAAAATGTATTTCTCTTTTAGACTGTTACACCTTTTACTTTTTAACTTCTTTCCAGTTTCTGAGTTCTCACTAAAACCTCACTGGAAAATGCATATGACCAAGTGATGGACAGACATTGCATAGTGTCACTCTGCTCTTTGTTTAATGTCTAGAAAATGCCCAGATGTTTAGATCTCCATATTTTCTACACCACGCAGTTTAGCCTTCAGTAAGTTGTGGAGCAGCCTCCGCTCTCCTGACACCAGTTAATCTACGGCGCTGTCAAACATGTCACATGGACCGTGAATCATTGCCTTCTGCAAAAATCGCCTAACCCCCCCAAGAAGTGCTCAAGGCAGACAGCTGCACCCACAGCCAGTCTCTTCCCACAGAGGCCTTGCTAAATCATCTTTAAGATAATCCAAGGGCCTGAGTGAAGGCTTTAATAAAAAGAAAAAATTTGTCAAAAACAAATTGGCTGTCTTTCAGGCAGACACCTTTTTAGCAGTTTTTTTTTTTTTCCTAAGACACTCTCTTTTCTCAAACAACTAGTGGGACTCTCTTCTTCCAAACAATCTGGAATTTCTGAAGAATGTTGTTTTTGCACAGTTAATATTTTCACATTTTTCTCCCCCTCTTTGGTCTTCCCCAGTATAATATAATCCTTTGCACCTGCAAATGCTCCACAGACTGCTGACTGCCAAGAATCCACCACGTGATCCTGCCTCCAGGACCAGAGGGCCTGTGTTTAAGGAGAAAGAAAAATACAAGTTATTAAATATTTGAATTTATCGGAACCTCCCGTGGGTTAGCTCTGGGGATGGGAACTTAAGTGAGAAGCTATTTTGGTGGCATTCCTCACTGATGACATAAGTGATTTTCCCAAGGACTTAACTGCATTCTAAAATAAGTCAAAGAAACGAGGGTGACAGCTACGTTAGAGTGCCCAAAGGAAACCATTTTCAGGGAATATGTGTGATAGACACACACATATACACACATTTACATACACGTATAAAAATAAAGGTATATCTTTAAGACAAGGTAACATTTTAAATATTTCCCATATAATTCTAAACATATAAATACCATAATTCACAAATTAGGCCAGAGCAGTGTATACCAAATTCCACAGTTCTTTTTTCAATCTTTACCCATGCTGTACATGTTTGAAGGATGCTAATTCTATTACTGAACCACGTAAAGTTCGTCAAAATGCTTTTCGCCCTGTTTTTGTAATACGTTGAGGATTACACAAATAAATACTCGTGCTGAGTTTCAAACGAGGCAAAATGATGGCAGAGACGTGGTGCCTTGCTTGTTGAGAGTTTATGATTTAGTAGAAAATAAAATACAGTCATATCAAATGATGAAGAGTGCTGAGTCAGGCCCTGGTCTAATCTCTGACCATACATCAAAACCCACAGTCTTCACAACAACCCTGAGAGTTGGGTCCTGTTATTATCCTTCTTTTACCCAGGCTTTCTAACAGCAGAGCCTGCACTCTTTATTTTTGTTTTTAGCTTTATTGAGGTATAACTGATATCCAATAAACTACACGTATTTAAAGTACGTGATTTGGTAACTTTTGATAGACATACATGTGAAATCATCACCATAATTAAGACAGCGAACATATCCATCACCCCAAAAAAGTTTCGGGTCCCCTTGTCATCCCCCTTTCCTGCCCTTCCTTACCAACCCCTAAACAATCTGATCGATCACTCTACATTCGTTTGCCTTTTCTAGAATTTTATATAACTGTAATTATACATTAATTTTTTTAACTCGAATTCTTTCCTTCAGAATTTCTGTATGATTCATTCATGTTAGTGTGGATATCAACAGTTCACCCCTTTTTAATTGCTAAGTAATATTCCACTGTATCATTATTTGTTTATATACTTGCCTATTGACAGACATTTGGGATTTTTCCAGTTTTTGGCTATTACAAATAAAGCTGCTATGAACATTTATATTCATGTTTTCGTATGGACACAGGCCTTCATTTCTCTTGGGAAAATACCTAGAAGTGAAATAGCTGAACCACATGGCAGGTATATGGATGTATACTTTTTAAGAAACTACCATGTATAACTGATTCACTTTGTTATAAAGCAGAAACTAACACACCATTGTAAAGCAATTATACCCCAATAAAGATGTTAAAAAAAAAAACTACCAAATTGTTTTAGAAAGTGGTCATATTTTACATTTAGACCAGTTCCAGTTTCTTTACATCCTTTCCCACACCTGGTATTGTATTTTAAAAATTTAACCATTTTAATTGGTATGCAGTAGTGTTTCATTGTGGTTTTAATATGTATTTCCCTAATGACTAATGATGCTGAGCTCCTTTTCATGTACTTTTTTACCATCCAGAATATATTTTCTTTAGTGAAGCGTCTGTTCAAAAGTTTTGCACGTTTTCATTGGGTTGTCTGTTTTTGTAATTATTGAGTTTTACAGTTCTTTATATAGTCCAGCTATAGGTCACCTGCAATTCTTTTCTCCTAGTCTGTGGCTTGTCTCTTCATACTCTTAACAGTGTCCATCCAAGAACAGAATATTTAACTTTGATGTGCAAATTATCCTTTTACAGATCTTGCATTTGGTGACTTATCTAAGAAATCTTTACCTAACTCAGACCACAAAGATTTTTCATCTATGTTTTCTTCTAGAAATTTTGTCTTTAGGTTTGATATTTAGATCTTCCATTTTAAGTTGATTTTTATGTATGCTAAGAGGTTTGAAGTTCTTTTGTTTTGTTTTGTTTTTAAACATGGATATGTAATTGTTCCAGCAATTGGAAAGGACTAGCCTTTTTGCAATGAACTGCCTTCTCACTGTTGTCAATAATCAATTGTCCATATATGTGTGGATTTATTTCTGGACTCTATTTTGCTCTAATCTACACATCTATCTTGATACCAATTCAATACTTTTTTGACTACTACACCTCTATAATAAATCTTGCGTTCAAGTAGTGTTAATTCTCCAACTTTCTTCTTTGTCAAAGTCCTTCAGACTAGTCTAGAGTCTTCGCACTTCTGTAAGAATTTTAGAATCAGCTTATCAATTCCTGCAAAACTGCCTGCTGAGATTTTTTTAATTAATTAATTTTTATTTATTTTTCACTGCGTTGGGTCTTTGTTGCTGTGCACAGGCTTCCTCTAGTTGCGGGGTGAATGGGGGCTACTCTTCATCACTATGCATGGGCTTCTCACTGTGGTGGCTTCTCTTGTCGCGGAGCACAGGCTCTATACGAGCAGGGTCACTAGTTGTGGCTCGTGGGCTCTAGAGCTCAGGTTCAGTAGGTGTGGCTCACGGTCTTAGCTGCTCCAGAGCTCAGGTTCAGTAGGTGTGGCTCACGGTCTTAGCTGCTCCGCGGCATGTGGGATCTTCCTAGACCAGGGCTCAAACCCATGTCCCCTGCATTGGCAGGTGGATTCTTAACCACTGCACCACCAGGGAAGTCCGTCCGGCCTGCTGAGATTCTGATTTGAATTGCAATGAATCTATCAATCACTTTGGAGAGAACGGAGATGCTAACAGTACTGAGTTTTCTGACCCAAAAACATGGTGCATCTCTCCATTTACTTGGGGCTCCATTATTTTCATTCATTCATTTATGGCTGTGTTGGGTCTTTGTTGCTGTGCGTGGGCTTTCTCTAGCTATGGTGAGCGGGGGCTACTCTTCGTGGCGGTGAGCGGGCTTCTCACTGTCATGGCTTCTCTTGTTGTGAAGCATGGGCTTTAGGCGCGCAGGCATCAGTACTTGTGGCACATGGGCTCAGTACTTGTGGCTTGTGGGGTCTAGAGCTCAGGCTCAGTAGTTGTGATACAAGGGCTTAGTTGCTCCGCAGCATGTTGGATCTTCCCGGGCCAGGGCGCAAACCTGTGTTCCTTGCACTGGCAGGCGGATTCTTAACCACTGGACCACCAGGGAAGCCCTGGGGCTCCATTATTCTCTCTCAACGATGTTTTGCAGTTTTCAGTATACAGGTCTTGCCCTTGTATTGTCAATTCTATCCCTAAGTATTTCATACGTTTTGGTGCTACTGTAAATGGTATTGCTTTTTTTTTTCTCTAAATTTCAGTTTCTGATTGCTTAATATGTAGAAATACAATTGACTTTTGCATACTGATCTTGTATTCTGCAGCCTTGCTAAATTTATCAGCTCTAGTAGCTTCTATGGAGCTTCCATCAAATTTTCTACATCAGTGATCATCTGTCTGTGAATAAACAGTTTTACTTCTTCCTTTCCAATTTGGATTATTGCCTTTTATTTATTTTTCTTGCCTTACTGCACTGGATAGGATGTCTAGCATAATGGCAGGTACTGCAATAAGGATGAAGAATATTAGAAATAAGACCTCTTGAATATATTCATTACAATGGTTAGAATAGTATAATGACCTGCTGATGGTGGCATGACATTTTTATGGATGATCAAATATACCACAACTGAAAGAAGAACAGCAAACCTAGTACTAATTTTCTACTCTCAATACTTCCCCACCGAAAATACACCTGGAAGGTTGAGTAAGTTGCTACAGAAATGGAGAAGATGCCATATAAACAAACCAAGGCATGTAGGGCCCTGTTTGTCAACTTTTCTTAAGTCAGTCACCTAACTATGGAAACTACCTAACAAGTTAGAGATATAATAATGTATGGTGTCTGAGGGCTCCAACATTTCCTTCCACCTAACTAATGAGAACAGTTACTTGGAAAGTGTATTTATTAAAATCACTGGACTAAGAGTGCAGCTATCAAAAAGATTTTTGTAACCTTGTGGAAGTAGATGAGCTAAAAAAAAGTTTTAGCACAAACAGCTTTCTAAAGATAATCTTGGCATTAAGCAGAGTATTTGGTATTTTTTCAGTAAATGCTCTAATGCTTGCAAGTATATCTGTGTAGAAAATATTTTTTTCTCCAGAGCTCTTATAAGCACTCAAGACAGCATAAGAAGCAAATTAGTAGAACAGCAACTTTTTACTTTAAAGATGGCAAAATGTGTATTTTATCAGGCTAATGCCAAATTTAACACCATTATTTACTTTGTTGACTTTTTAGGAAAAGGATACAAAACATAAAATAGTCATTCTGGTAATGACGTCATCTTCAGTTTCTACTGGTAGCTTCAAGGGTTCCAGACAGCCAAAGTTTACTCCAAACAAACTTAAAATACTACGAATAATGCTGAGTTTATAAGCAGTAATAAAGAACAAATAATAAGATGTGCACTACATGTCATAGAGGAGAAAAAATCAAAGATACTATGTAACTCATAAATTCAACATTTACTCAATACCTACTAGGATTCAGGCAGTATAAGGTCAAGGGAAAAAAGATAGCAGTCCCCAGGTCTAATATGGGATGGGAGTAGAGTGAAGGCAGAAGAGGGTTATAACAGAAAGTGACAAAGAAGGCTTCATAGAGGTGCCTGTTGTAATCTAGGAAGGAAAAAAACTGGTTGCCAGGGGAAGTAAAACACTGGATCAAAACAGACTCTAATGGCTGAAGACACAATTTAAAAATAGAATCTCCAAAGATAAGCATATCACCTGGCCAGAACAATTTAACCTAAAAACATATGAGGAAATCATTTTGTATTAGAAAAGGATACTAATAAATATCTTAAACAAAAATCTCTATAACCAAAAGATTTAGATTCAAGTGAGAAACTCCCATGGCAAACACAGCATAAGAGAAGTAACGATTATAACAGCAACCACAATAAACACACAGAACTTACTATGCTCCAGGTACCCAACTCTTTACATACATTAACTCATGAAATCCTAACCACAATCTTCTAAGGTATGTGCTATCTTATCCTCATTTTACAGACAAGAAAGTTGAGGCTCAGAGAAGTTAAGTAACTTACCAAAGTTTAAACAGGTAGGTACAGAGTATATACATACTTGAACTTGGATCTATAGGTTACAGGTATTTTGACAGCAGATAGAAGGTATTTATAAGACACTTCACTTCCAAATACAGGTAACTTTTACTAGAATGACATCAGATTATCCAAGTGAATGAACAAACTCTGTCAATGTCCAAAGCAACTTGCTTTAAATAATATGGATTTGTAATTTTTTTTAATAATGAATTGTCTGAATATAGAACTTTGGAAAAAGAATACTGAGACCAAGCTAAAAAGATGAGTGTTGTTTACAAATGATTCATTTGGGGGCAACTTTAAATTCATTAAGCAACAAGGATAATGATAAGAAAACTGGCTGGTAAAAAGTACTGTACATGAATTATGAAAATATTTTGAAATTACATATTTGTTCACATATATGGAGGAACTGGAGGATTGTGATCAACAAAAAACTGGCTGGAAAGACAGGAAAAAATTAAGGAAACACTCCCATTTACCACTGCAACAAAAAGAATAAAATACCTAGGAATAAACCTACCTAAGGAGACAAAAGACCTGTATGCAGAAAACTATAAGAAACTGATGAAAGACATTAAAGACGATACAGATGAAGAGATATACCATGTTCCTGGACTGGAAGAATCAACATTGAAAATGACTATACTACCCAAAGCAATCTACAGATTCAATGCAATCCCTGTCAAACTACCAATGGCATTTTTCACAGAACTAGAACAAAAAATTGCACAATTTGTATGGAAACACAAAAGACCCCAAACAGCCAAAACAATCTTGAGAAAGAAAAATGGAGCTGGAGAAATCAGGCTCCCTGACTTCAGACTATACTACAAAGCTACAGTAATCAAGACAGTATGGTACTGGCACAAAAACAGAAATACAGATCAATGGAACAGGACAGAAAGCCCAGAGAGAAACCCACGCACATATCTTTGATAAAGGAGGCAAGAATATACAATGGAGAAGAGACTGCCTCTTCAATAAGTGGTGCTGGGAAAACTGGACACCTACATGTAAAAGAATGAACTTAGAACACTCCTTAACACCATACACAAAAATAAACTCCAAATGGATTAAAGGCCTAAATGTAAGGCCAGACACTACAAAACTCTTAGAGGAAAACACAGGCAGAACACTCTATGACATAAATCACAGCAAGATCCTTTTTGACCCACCTCCTAGAGAAATGGAAATAAAAACAAAAATAAACAAATGGGACCTAATGAAACTTAAAAGCTTTTGCACAGCAAAGGAAATCTTAAACAAGACGAAAAGACAACCCTCAGGATGGGAGAAAATATTTGCAAACGAAGCAACCGACAAAGGATTAGTCTCCAAAACTTACAAGCAGCTCATGCAGCTCAATATCAAAAAACAAACAACCCAATCCAAAAATGGGCAGAAGACCTAAATACACATTTCTCCAAAGAAGATATACAGATTGCCAACAAACACGTGAAAGGATGCTCAACATCACTTATCATTAGAGAAATGCAAATCAAAACTACAATGAGGTATCACCTCACACCAATCAGAATGGCCATCATCAAAAAATCTACAAATAAATGCTGGAGAGGGTGTGGAGAAAAGGGAACCCTCTTGCACTGTTGGTGGGAATGTAAATTGATACAGCCACTACGGAGAACAGTATGGAGGTTCCTTAAAAAGCTAAAAATAGAACTGCCTTACAACCCAGCAATCCCACTACTGGGCATATACCCTGAGAAAACCATAAATCAAAAAGAGTCATGTACCACAAAGTTCACTGCAGCTCTATTTACAACAGGCAGGACATGGAAGCAACCTAAGTGTCCATCAACAGATGAATGGATAAAGAAGATGTGGCACATATACACAATGGAATATTACTCAGCCATAAAAAGAAATGAAATTGAGTTATTTGTAGTGATGTGGATGGACCTAGAGTCTGTCATACAGAGTGAAGTAACTCAGAAAGAGAAAAACAAATACCATAGGCTAACACATATATATGGAATCTAAAAAAAAAAAAAAAAGGTTCTGATGAACCTAGAGGCAGGACAGGAACAACGACACAGACGTAGAGAATGTACTTGAGGACATGGGGAGGGGGAAGGGCAAGCTGGGACGATGTGAGAGAGTGGCATGGACATATATACACTACCAAATGTAAAATAGATAGCTAGTGGGAAGCAGCTGCATAGGACAGGGAGATCAGTTCGGTGGTCTGTGACCACCTAGAAGGGTGGGATAGGGAGGGTGGGCGGGAGACGCAAGAGGGAAGAGATATGGGAACATATGTATATGTATAACTGATTCACTATGTTATAAAGCAGAAACTAACACACCATTGTAAAGCAATTACACTCCAATAAAGATGTTAAAACAAAAAACAGACAGGAAAGATTACTCATAGGAAGTGTAATATTATTGTTTATTAGCTTTAAATAACTTAAGAGATTAGAAAATGGAATAAAAATGTAGTTTACACAACAGTATGAATGACTGCTATTGACAGTATTACTTACCACTTGCTGAGCACCTAGCATGCTCCAGAGACTATGCAAAAGATTTCACATTTCTCATTTAATTTTGAAAGGTGTGTATTATTATCCAGACACACAGGTGTAGGGTGGTACTAAGAGTTGTCAAGTAACTTGCCTGAGGTCACACAGATCGAAAGTGGGGGAACTGAAGCTGACTTTTATGGTCCCCTCAAAGCCATGTGCCTTGTAGACAGAATAGTATGTAAGCAACATTTATAAGCTTCCTTGATACACAGCTCAACTTTTACGGAAGCTACAATATAATACTCAAGTTATTAAAGAAAATATTTTGATGTCAATAAATGTATATAAATCATGTGGGTTTGGAATGGAGGATTTTTTTTAAGGCCCTGTCTCAACACCCAAAATTTTTAAATTGCCGTAACTTCTCAACCTAAATAAGTATTTCCATTGCCACAGAGGTCTAATGATCATTCCTGTAAAAGCAAGTAAATGACTGCAGGGGGAGGGCAGAAAGGAGGCCCAAACATGAAGAACCACAGTGTTGGGTCTCAACCGATGTGACAGAGCTTTTAAGACTAAAAAAAGCAGGCGGCCATACTTTACTTGGTGTTTGCTTACTTATCACTATTCCAAGTCCTGTTTCCATTTTATTTTCAAATAAAAAACGAAATTTTCAGATGCATCCATGCACATTTGCTTATATCTCATGTAAATGAGACATTTCAAGTAACGAAAATGGCAGTCAGAAATGTTCTTAGTTTCACTTTTGCGGTTTTTCTTGAGGAAAGTTTCCTTAACATAGGATGACTGGAAACGATTTCTAGTAGCTTATTGAGAAAATTTAATTTTGAAATCATTTTAGACTTACAGAAAATGTGCAAAAATAGTAGAGGTCCCATACACCCTTTACCCAGCCTCCTCTACTGTTGACATTTTACATAACCCAAGTATAATGATGAAAACAGGAAATGAAAATAGGTACAATACTCCTAAGATACAGACCTTAATTGAATTTCACCATTCACACTGTTTAAAGGTGTGTGAATTTTCAACATCAGGCCTGATTTATTTTTCAACTAATGATATTTCTATTATCCAGTAGGATATTATGAGGAATACTGAATACTTAGTGGTGGCGCTACAAAAACAATCAGATTGTTCTAATTTCCCAAGTGATTCTTCACTCAGAGCTCAAGGGCCATCAGAGGAAGAAGGCATGAAGTACTTTCGAGGCTCCTCCACACACACCCCCGCCAGGGTTACAGCTATTAGCACCAGTATTCATTCAGAGGACAGAGTGCAAACACCAGGCCCGATACTAGGAAATGGCTAGGAGTCCAAGCCTGAGCCAAGTGTCTTTCAAGTACAGCATGAAGAGAAGGCTTTGTTACTTTAAAAGACCCACCCAAATGTGCACGGTTGTCTTATGAACGAACAACAAATTGAAAATAAGCGTTTTGGCTTCACTGCAGGGAAACTTAACTTTGGGACTTCTTCAGTTGTTGTACTCAGAAGTAGTTAGGTGGCTTCCAATTGCTAAGATTACACCACTTTACCCCATGAGTTTTATGGTACCTTAGTAGGTATCTGTGCTGAATCGTCTCCTCAGTTCCACATGACTGACATCATAATAAATGATGATAATTCATTTAACACAACAGAAAAGACAATCCTCTGTGCAGGTCTCACTGCTGTCTGTCTAGTACCAGAATTTCAGAACACATTAAAGACAGCAGATGATTAATTTCACTCAACTGCCCTCCATACTGTAGGTGATCAAGCTATTATATAGCTTTGGCACATCCACTTTAAAACATAGTTAGGGCTTCCCTGGTGGCGCAGTGGTTGAGAGTCCGCCTGCCGATGCAGGGGACACGGGTTCATGCCCCCGTCTGGGAAGATCCCACATGCCGCGGCTGGGCCCGTGAGCCATGGCCGCTGAGCCTGTGCATCCGGAGCCTGTGCTCTGCAATGGGAGAGGCCACAACAGTGAGAGGCCTGCGTACCGCAAAAAAAAAAAACAGTTAAAGCAACAGCTGCCTATAATTTTATTATTCAATTAACAATTCACAACTGAATAATAAAATTATATTTAAAATTTACATTAATGAATTCTCTGTGAAGTACTTATATACAAACATGACTTGAAAAAAGAGATCTCCAGGGCTTCCCTGGTGGCACAGTGGTTGAGAGTCCGCCTGCCGATGCAGGGGACACGGGTTCGTACCCCGGTCCGGGAAGATCCCACATGCCGCGGAGCAACTGGGCCCGTGAGCCATGGCCACTGGGCCTGCGCGTCCGGAGCCTGTGCTCCGCAATGGGAGGGGCCGCAACAGTGAGAGGCCCGCGTACCACAAAAAAAAAGAGAGATTTGCAGGACTTCCCTGGTGGCGCAGTGGTTAAGAATCCACCTGCCAATGCACGGGACACGGGTCCGAGCCCTGGTCCGGGAAGATCCCGCATGCTGCAGAGCAACTAAGCCCGTGAGCCACAACTACTGAGCCTGTGCTCTAGAGCCTGCGAGCCACAACTACTGAGCCCACATGCCACAACTACTGAAGCCTGTGTGCTTAGAGCCCGTGCTCCTCAACAAGAGAAGCCACTGCAATGAGACGCCCACACACCGCAACAAAGAGTAGCCCCCGCTCACCACAACTAGAGAAAGCCCGCAGGTAGCAATGAAGACCCAACACAGGCAAAAGTTTTAAAAAATAAAAAAATAAATTTTTATAAATAAATAAATAAATATGGGATTTCCAAAGCAAAGTTTTAAAATGAAAAGAATAATGAATACAATTGGGAACCACAAGTAAGCTTTCACTTCTGCCCTACCATGGCTGGAGCAATATACGCAAGTGGTTAAAGGGCTAAAATGGATTCCTCTTAAACCGATAATAAGAGTTCGTAAGAAATTTTTTAATGAATGATTGTGCTGGTAAATATTGGGTTGCCCAAAAACTTCTTTTGGGTTTTTCCTTAAGATGGTACAGAAAAACCCAAATGAACTTTTTGGCCAACCCAATATAAGAAATTTCATTTATTCTTGAGCAAATGTAAGATGAGCTCAAATGCTGAGTTTGCTTAGTAATATTTAGGTTTTACAATTACAAAGTAATATTTTTGGATATGTGTGCCTAGGTTTTATTTGGGAGGTATTTATTCTGATTGGAGGGATGTCTGAGCTTCCTGGATCTGTGGTTTTATGTCTTTTATTAGTTTGGGTAGGGGCAAAAGGTATCTAAACTGAGTAACAGTTATTATTATAACTGATGCTCGTGATACAAATTTTAAGTCAACAAGAAAAGGTGTGATTACTTTTAATACTTCTGCCTGGAAAGACACACTTGGTTTGCTATGTTTAAGTATGTAACAATCTTTTAAAAACATTTTTATAAAAATGGTTCAAATGGAAGAACTGGGGGACTTACACTAACAAGCTCCATTTATCCAGAAAGAGGTACACTGACAAGCCACTATCCTCAAAAGTACCAAAAAATATGTATAGTAAGGACTCACTTCTTTTCATTAACCTGCAAAAACTCACTCATCTGACCCCTGATTCAACAGGATAGGGACTTCATTACCTTCACCTCTGGAGTCTCACAGGGCCTTGCACAATTCCTTATACATAGAAGGCAGGCAAATATTTGGAACTGATATGAATACCTATAATGTAAGTAGTGTTGGATAATTTTACCCTTGTGTAGAGAAGGAGGAAAACATCAACTGGCCAGACATCATAATCCCAAATTGTCCTTTGTGGCTCAGGAAAGAACCGTATAAACCAGGAACAGCTAACAGGTTCCAGCTCAAGGATGAACATTAACTGGACAAGGCCTTCTAGTGAGCTGGGCGGAGACAGTTACAAGGCTTGGTTGAGGTTCAGCTGGAAGGAGGGCCAGGATCACCCAGGGATGACAGAGTGAAACCAGAGCAGCACTAACAGTATCCTATCGCATATTTACACCAGACATACTAAACTGACACCAAAAACACTCAAGAATACCCAGGAAGCAGGTCTAAAGGACAAACAGAAACAAAGCTAACTCCTTTTCTCCCCATTTTTTAAAGGAAATTACGTGTGAATCTGTACATGGCTTCCTGGAAATCAAATACTAGCATAGTTTTATATCTCTAAAGGAACTGGGCAACTTTATAGGCATTTTTTAAAAGTGCACAAATGGGACTTAATGAAACTTCAAAGCTTTTGCACAGCAAAGGAAACCATAAACACCACCAAAAGACAACCCTCAGAATGGGAGAAAATCTTTGCAAATGAAGCAACTGACAAAGGATTAATCTCCAAAATTTACAAGCAGCTCATGCAGCTCAATAACAAAAAAACAAACAACCCAATCCAAAAATGGGCAGAGAAAAAAAAAAAAAAAATGGGCAGAAGACCTAAATAGACATTTCTCCAAAGAAGATATACAGACTGCCAACAAACACATGAAAGAATGCTCAACATCATTAATCGTTAGAGAAATGCAAATCAAAACTACAATGAGATATCATCTCTTACCAGTCAGAATTGCCATCATCAAAAAATCTAGAAACAATAAATGCTGGAGACTGTGTGGAGAAAAGGGAACACTCTTGCACTGTTGGTGGGAATGTAAATTGATACAGCCACTATGGAGAACAGTATGGAGGTTCCTTAAAAAACTAAGAATAGAACTACCATACAACCCAGAAATCCCACTACTGGGCATATACCCTGAGAAAACCAGAATTCAAAAAGAGTCATGTACCAAAATGTTCATTGCAGCTCTATTTACAATAGCCAGGACATGGAAGCAACCTAAGTGTCCATCAACAGATGAATGGATAAAGAAGATGTGGCACATATACACAATGGAATATTACTCAGCCATAAAAAGAAACAAAATTGAGTTATTTGTAGTGAGGTAGATGGACCTAGAGTCTGTCACACAGAGTGAAGTAAGTCAGAAAGAGAAAATGAAATACCGTACACTAACACATATATATGGAATCTAAGAAAAAAAAAAGGTCATGAAGAACCTAGGGGCAAGACGGGAATAAAGACACAGACCTACTAGAGAATGGAGTTGAGGATATGGGGAGGGGGAAGGGTAAGCTGTGACAAAGTGAGAGGATGGCATGGACATATATACACTACCAGAAGTAAAATAGCTAGTGGGAAGCAGCCACATAGCACAGGGAGATCAGCTCGGTGCTTTGTGACCACCTAGAGGGGTGGGATAGGGAGGGTAGGAGGGAGGGAGAAGCAAGAGGGAAGAGATATGGGGACATATGTATATGTATAACTGATTCACTTTGTTATAAAGCAGAAAGTAACACATCATTGTAAAGCAATTACACTCCAATAAAGATGTTTAAAATATAAATAAATAAATAAAAAGTGCTTTTTAATATATATTTGTTTGATAATCTGATTAAAATAAAGTGTGTTTAATTCCTTTCTCACACTTTGTCTCAGCCAAAAAAAGTCAATTTGATTCATCACAGGAATGTTGTATCTAAATGAGCATATTTATCTCATTTTGCTCACAAACTTGCATAAACAGAAGACAAACATCCAAAAGAAGATGACAAAGGAGGAATCCTGGTGTGCATTTTATTGTTTTTTGACAAAGGACCCTAACCCACTAGCCTGTGGGACCCATGAGGCAAGGTTAGATCTTAACTCGGTTGAAAGTAATGGAACCTGCAAGGAACATATTAGGTGGTGTTACTGCTTTGGCTTCACAACTGTAAGTACAGCAGGACACCAGGCAGCTGAGTACACCGGTCCAAAGGAGGAGATGGGAGAAGGATCCAGAGCCTCAGAAGTGACACCCTTTCCATCCATCCTGTCAGGCTTTGCTACACATCATTCCTTCCTTACTTAGTTTTCTTTGCCATCTCTTTTTAACCATCTGTCTTTAAGAATTCAAAAGTTCTCATATTTTTAAATTGTTAAAAAAGATGTCTGCTTCATTATAATGACATTTTCCTAAAATCCTAATCAGCATCTCAGACTCTGACTTTGCTGGTGATCTGGACATAAAATATTTTGCTCTTATTTTTAGGAGTTTTCTTCCATCTTGACATGCTGTATTTAATTTAGGGGACAAACAGTGCAGTAAAAATCACACACAATCATTTTTACTCTGTTATCATTCCCTTCTCATTCTTTAATATGCCTTCACAGGAATCTATGTTCTGATCAAACATGTCTGTGCAGATACCAGATTGTCCCAGTCTCATAAAATGATGCAGTGGAGACCCTGAGCATGAGCACCTTCTAAATTACTATCATTTTGTTCATATACTAAAGGTATGGGAGAATGTTGCGGATGGAGTGATAAAAGACACTTTAACTATTATTAAAATAAGAATCAGGACTTCCCTCGTGGCGCAGTGATTAAGAATCCGCCTGCCAATGCAGGGGACATGGGTTCAAGCCCTGGTCCAGGAAGATTCCACATGCCGCGTACCAACTAAGCCCGTGTGCCACAACTACTGAGCCCGCAAGCCACAACTACTGAAGCCCACGCGCCTAGAGCCTGTGCTCCGCAACCAAAGAAGCCACCACAATGATAAGCCCATGCACCGCAACAAAGAGGAGCCCCCGCTCACTGCAACTAGAGAAAGCCTGCATGCAGCAAAGAAGACCCAATGCAGCCAAAAATCAATTAATTAATTTAAAAAATAAGAATCAACAACAATAAACAAGTTACCCTTCAATTTGAATAAAAATATAGTTTTTATAAAGTACTGGCTGTTTAAAAGACTTCTAAAATGTATTGATTTTATACACTGTCCTATAACTGAAATGATAATCCACTGGCCCCTGATTTCTGTTACAAAGCTATGATTTCATTTTAGAAAATCATCAGCATAATGTGAAAATTTTACATAACCAAACTGATTTTATTTTCATTTTGCTTCAAACGTTGCATCTGAGGTTAAGGTTTGCATTTCTTCTAGTTACTGCTTTGCAACTTTGTAACACCTTGTGGCTAGAAGCAAAACTACTTAGACCTGGCAGCATTCTTAATAATCCTCTACACTTCTCTATATATTCAGACACTAAAACAAATCTGACATTCTTATAGGAAATTTTATCATATCCTTTCAAAATATGAGTATTGTTTGCCAAAGGCTCAGTGAGAATACATCTGTGTGTTAGAGCTGTCATCATACTTCTAAAAGAAACTACTTTTAAATAAAACGGTTAATGTATACAGCTACCCAACTTTGCTTTGACCTTGAAAAAGAAAGAATGCTAACCTCCAAACAATTAGTAAATAGTCATAAACACCTGCTGTGTAAAAGTCAGAACTACAAAGAATATAAATGATCAGAAGACAAAGTTTCTTCCTCCAAAAAGCCAAGTCCTACAAGAAATTAAAACACAAACACGCGGAAAATGTAGTCTGGCTCCACTCATCCCCATAAACTATCTGTGCTGCCCCATGTCGGTCCCTCGGAGCTGACTCCTTCCTGAAGCAAACACTGTTTAACCCTTGCCCAAGTACAGCAGAACCGGGGATGGGTTGGGGGAGGGGAGGAAGGGAGGCTGGTCTAAGAAATATGGTAGCCAGGGCTTTTAAGTTTTATGTCATCAAGTTAAAGAATCAACACAATTTGCAGAAATGCCTGAAATAAGCTGATTAGATATAATACAACCATCTCAACTTTTTACCAACCTTTGAACATATGAAACAGCAACGACATTCTTAAAGATATTGTACGCTATGTGCAAAGTTATGTGTAAAATAATTAAGGACATCAACTCCGGAGTCAGACTGTCTGGGTTCAAATCCTGGATGTACCCCTTAACACTGAGTGTTCCTGAGGCCTTGGGCAAGGCACTCAAACTCTTCTTCAGTTTCCACATCTGCAAAATGAAAACGGTAAGAGCACCCACCTCAAAGAATTGCCATGAAGATTAATAGGAGATAATCCATGGAAAGTGATTAGCACAGTGCTGGGCACACTGTAACTTTGAGAAATGCTACATATTATGATTCTTAATGATCATGACTGTAGTAATAAAAACAATGTTAATACAGTAAAAGGGTGCTGGACAGAAAACTGAGAACTTAGTTTGGCAGATGGAAGACAATCTCTCTGAGCCCTGGTTTCCCTGTTTTAGTGGGGAAGACAACAGGACCTGTCTCTCTGAGTTGTACGTCACGTGAATAAGATGCTAAGGAATATATAGTATACTCCTCAGCACAGTGCCTGGCATATTATCTGCTCAACACACAACGTGTTTTTTATAAGTATTTGGGCGTCAATAAGTGCATAACTAAATAAACTATTTAAATGCTACAAAGGAAATAAACAGGTGCTGTGTTTACTGAGCAGGGAAGATGGGAAGGTCCTACTTTAAAGATGGGTGGACAGGGAATGCCTCTCTGAAGTGACATGATCTAAGACTAAAGAACAAGAAAGATTTGGACGTGAGAAAAGCCTAGGGAAAGAGCCAGAGTGAAAGCTTGATGAGGGATTTTTGTCAACCCTGTTGATCACTATATTCCCCAGGCCGTAGGCACATAGTAGGTACTCAGTAACAATGTGCAGAATAAATGAATAAAGAATATTTCTGGCAGAGGGCACAACAAACTTAAAGGCCCTCGGGTAAGGAGCAGCCTGGCGAGTCCGAACAGAACAGAGGGAGGCTAGCCGGACTGCAGGGCAGGACGTGGACATGGGGAGGCTGGAGTGTAGTGGGCGGGTGCTGTGGGATAACGTCGGTGAGGTAGGAGGGGCGGATGACACGGGACCCTGTCAACCGCAGTTTAAACTCTGGATTTTACTCTTCTTTCAAAGAGGTGTCACTGAAGGCTTTTAGCAGAGAGTGGTATGATATGATTTATTTCTTTAAAAGATCACTCTGGCTGTTGTGAAGAGAAGATATTTTAGAGAAGCAAGAATGGAATCAGAGAGAGCATTGGAGAGGCCAACGTGGCAACTCAAGCAAGAGATGAGTTAGAGGCTTCAATCAGAACAGTGGACTCTTCTGGGGACTTTCCTGGTGGCACAGTGGTTAAGAATCCGCCTGCCAATGCAGGGGACACGGGTTCGAGCCCTGGTCCGGGAAGATCCCACATGCCGCAGAGCAGCTAAGCCCGAGCGCCACAACTACTGAGCCTGTGCTCTAGCCCGCGAGCCACAACTACTGAAGCCCACACGCCTAGAGCCCGTGCTCCGCAGCAAGAGAAACCCCCTCAATGAAAAGTCCACGCACCGCAACGAAGAGTAGCCCCAGCTCTCCGCAACTACAGAATGCCCGCACACAGCAAAAAAGACCCAACGCAGCCAAAAATAAATAATAACGTAAAAATAAATGTAAAAAAAAAAACAGTGGACTGTTCTGATGGGCTGGATGATGAGGGAAAGAGAGAACTGTGGAGTCATTCTTAAGTTTCTACTTTAGCAAGCAACAGACATGTGTTCTACTTACGGAGAAGGAGACACCTGGGAAGGAACAGGTTGGGGAGAAGGGGAATAAAAACCAAGTGTTCTGTTCTGAGCTGGTTCCCCTCAGACACCCTGAGTAAGGGTGTCACCTAGGAAGTTGGTCATGTGAGGCTGTAACTCAGAGCAAGTGGTCCACGATAGAGCTTTAAACGTGCAAGTCAGCCATATACACAGGGTATTCAAAGCCAAGGGACAACATGAAATAATAAGCTTTGGTTATTTGTCAGATAAGAGAACCATGTAATCTATCGTGTTTCTCTTCTTGTTGGGCTACTAGAAAAGTTCCAAACTCAATATAAATCTTAAAGGAAAATGATCTTCTCAGAGGTTCTGGATATGATGATCTACCCCTTTTACTTCCCCTCCTCTTTATGATGTTTAGTCTTCTTTCATCTAAATCTTTTTTGTAAGCATATGTACTATTAAAAAAAAAAGAAAACATAAGAAATGAGGTAGTGAAATGACATGATTTGGGGAGTCAGGGGGGCTGGCTCCCACAGTGCCTTGGGTGGTCTTCAATTACAGACACGTTACCTTGGAGTTATCTGTGGGTATGTGCTTCTCTGATAGAGTAAAAACTCCTCAAGGGCATCAGCTACATCTTACTCATCTTTGAATTGCTGTGAAATGAAACAGTGTCTAACTCACAGCAGGCAGGCAATACATGTACACTAATGGCATCTGTCACTTTTCTATAAATAGAAGGGGTTCAGGCCTTATCAGAATGTGCTAAAGCTCAGTTCTAAGATGTTTTCAATGCAATACAGTACACGAATAAATACCAATCAGCCATACAGACAAATGTTAGCTATAAGAGTAAACCTTCAGGGTCTGGATTGGAAGACTTCAAGCACGAGAAAAAAACTGAGCTGGCTTTAAAAGATGCATAGCATTCGATCCGTGAAAGCCCATTGCAGAAGGAAGCCAAAGAAAAGGGGCAGCAAGGAGGCTATTCTGGTTGGAAGGAAAGGAAGGAAAGGAGGGAAAGCAAAAAAAAAAAAGTGTAAGGGGAAGGGAGATGGAAAAAAACAGTTAAGGACACAGTATGGACATCCCTGAGTGCCAACAACTTCATGCTTTAGAGTTTTAGAAAGTTATACATTTCTGGGAACTTCAAAGAGATGTTTAAGGAAGATCACACAAATTCAATGTGTAGAACAGATGAGTGTTAACTAAGTCCAGGCATAAGTTAGTAAGAATCTGATAAAAAAAAAAAAAGGAGGCCACAGGTTTCAAAAAGTCAGAATGAACACAACTTGGTGAGTGACAGAGAAAAAGAGGATCAGATTTAACCTGGGATTTGAGACCAAAGGGGTCAGGAGAATAGTAGTATGATTAACAGAAATCAGGGAGACAGCAGGAGGAAGTGATTTTAGAAGGCGATACCATCGATTTTAGGCAGAATAAGTTTAAGATGATAGTGGCCACCCCCTACCTCCAGATTCCCACTCCTTATAGCACAATGTGCACACAATCTGCCGAAGTCCTTGCTGAGAAAATTTTTTCTTAGCAGTATTTCCACATAAACATAATAGAGAAACCCTTCCGTATAATACAGTGTCTCTATGGTTGCAGAAGCAAATGTAAATGGATAAACTCATAAATACAAAAATAAAAGACATGCCAAATATTGTCTGCTTTTACAAAGCACTGTGATTTCACATTTGGATGTTTAAAAAAAAACAACACACTATTATACGAAAAGATGCTCAATATTATTTAGCCCTGAGAGAACTGCAAATTAAAACCACAATGAGATACCACTACACAACTATCAGAATGGGTAAAGTTTTATTTAATCTAATAATAACAAACAATGACATGGATGCAGAGCAACTGGAACTCTCACACATTGCTGGAAAATGGGACAGCCACCTTGGAAAACACTGTGACAGTTTCTTATAAATTAAACTTATATTTTCCCTATGACCCAGCAATCCCATTCCTAGGTACTTACCCAAGAGAAACAAAACCATATATCCATACAAATACCCACGTACAAATATTTGTAGCAGCTTCATCCATAATCATCAACAACTCGAACGTGTATCAACTAGTAACTGGCTAAACAAATTATAGTACGTGTACACAATGAAATGCTACTCAGCACCACTAAGGAGCAAACTACTGGTACGGGATAAAACAGGAATGAATCTCGTCTTTCATATTAAATGAAAGAAGCCAGGAACAAAACACTACACAGTGTGTGACTCTATTTATATGATATTCTGGAAAAGGGTGATGATATTACATTTTGTTTAGGGTGGTAGTCATATTTGTCAAAACCTGTAAAAATGTACACTTAAAAAGAGTTTTCCTGTATGAAGATTATTCCTCAATAAATCCGACAAAAAGAAAAAAAAAACTATGGCATCTTAACATTGGCTCAAAGAAAAGTATTAAAGCTCAACATTGTTATCTATGATCACTCTGAAAAATTCTAGACATACATACATTCATTCATTTATTTATGGCTGCACTGGGTCTTTGTTGCTGTGCGCGGGCTTTCTCTAGTTGCGGCGAGCGGGGGCTACTCTTCATTGTGGTGCGAGGGCTTCTCGTTGTAGTGGCTTCTCTTGTTGCGGAGCACGGGCTCTAGGCATGTGGGCTCAGTAGTTGTGGCTCACGGGCTCTAGAGCGCAGGCTCAGTAGTTGTGGCGCACGGGCTTAGTTGCTCCGCGGCATGTGGGATCTTCCCGGACCAGGGCTCGAACCCGTGTCCCCTGCATTGGCAGGCGGATTCTTAACCACTGCGCTACCAAGGAAGCCTAGACATTTCTTAACTAGCTAGCATACTGCAAATGTCCTGAATACTGCAAAGAAACAAATCCCATGCTTTTTCCCTCTTTGGGCCTCAAAACATTCCTGTGCAGAAACTGGGCCTAAGTATCTTAGATACAGTGCAGAAGCCACGTGAATGCTGCTTATTGAGACACTAATAAAGTGAGTCTTGTTTGCTGGACAGCTGTTGCTCCATTGTCTTTTGTCATACACAAAAATAGAGAGGTGTTATGCTTATGGAATGTGACCTTCTCATTGGATAGCTGTTACATCACACCCGGAAACACTGCCAGAGAAATCCATTTTCACCGTGTGCCACACGGAAAACAGTAAAGACAAAAACAAAACAACCATGAAAGATCCCAAAATCTGCATTAAATGAACTGTACTACTCCTTAAAATCAGATCATTTATAAGAAGTAATTCTCAATACTTAATATTGCTGAGTTTATTTTTATGAATAATGTTTTGTCTCATTTTATTATCCTTAGTATGTAACTTCAACAGAATATTTTTCAGCGTCCAAGTAACTGTTATTCTTCCAAAGACATTTTCTTTGAGCACTCCATGATGACTAACGCTATACAATTATGAGAGTAATTCCTTTATTTTTTGTATTATCAAATGCCTACCTAGGTACTTTGCCATTTTACAGTTTGGTCATTTATAAACCATTTTCATTTGAACAAGGGTTTTCAGATTCTTTTGATCACTATCCACAGTGAGAAATACATTTCACATTGCGACCCAGTACACAGACGCATGTATATATGTACACGCAACACTGAAGTTTGACAAAGCAAGACTTAACCTTACCTCATAAGATGCTATTATTTTCCCTTTTGTTGTTGTCTTTAAAATGCTGACAAACACCACATAATTCATACCGTGAGCCGCAATTTTTGAAATCATTGCACCAGGAGATGAAAAACAAATACAATGTCTGCATGTTTTGAACAAAGGCTTTCAAATTTTCATTTAATTGTTTGTTTTTAAACATATGAGTCCAAGGCTGACTCACAACTCCCCACACTCTGCTCCTTCTCACTGAGGGTTCCTAGGCCTGGTGAGCAGGAAAGACAGAAGGGGCCTTCAGAAACCAAGCCCCTCCCCACTCCCACCCACCATTAGATGTGGGCGGGAAGGTCTTGGCCTTCTAGGTCTACAAATATTCAGAGCCTTGCTTTCCTTCCTTTTCCATTTACCCTCACTGTTATTCCTTAACCTCTACACACACACACACACACACACACACACACACACACAGCGAAGTGAAATAAAATTCAAGTGGATGGAAAAAAGAGTTACAATACAGAGGAAAGCAAAGTTTTTTCTAAACATCTCAGGATGTCAGTTATGCCTGCTCTGCTTATTTCCCAGACCACAGACACCTAAACAAGTTTAAAACACTGAACTGGCATGTAAATCCCACTCACAAAATATTTCCAACTCCTAATAGTTTTGAGTTTTTAAACCGCTACTCAATATTATATTCTACTATTCCACACCGAAACTACTGGGTATTAATGATCATAAGATAATTAGAGAGAAGTTTTATATGAAGATTGGAAAACTTACTTTTAAGGACTCCCACAGGGGAAACTGGACCAATGAGAAAGGAATCTGAAGAGAAAAAAAAAAAAATCAAACAAATTAGGCAGGAAAGATCAGTTTGCTTAGCATGACTATATGAACCTATAATTATTATTCAGAAACATTATTTCATTTTAACTTCATGTACATAATAAAGCTACCATTAAATTTATAAGTACAGGATGCATAGTTTTTAGAAACAGAGTTAAACGGTAACTGCCTGTAAAATCTACTAAGTTTTTCAGCCCAAGGGACATAAAATGATGCCCTCTTGAAACTGAAAGAGCAGCTCAATATGAAGAGTGTCAGGCTGCTTAAAGAAATGAGAAAATAAGTGTTTTCCATCACAGGTAATGAAGACTTTAAAGATGTGACATTTTCCCGCTTAAGAGTTTGAGCTGTCTGCTGCTCAGCGGGCCACGTGTCAGGGTTGAAAAGAGAAGCAGGGAGGGGGAGAAAGAGTGGGGGAGCGGGGAGCACAGGAACGGGGTAGTGGAGGAAAGGAGGGGAAGGGGAGGAAAGGAGAAAGGGAAGAGCGGAAAAGGGGAGGAGGGGAGAGAGAAGGAAAGGAGAGGGAGAGGAGTAAGGAAGGACAGAGGGGACAAGGCAGGTGGATGGGAGGAGAGGAAGAAGAGGAAGCAGACAGAGCCACTTGCAGGAGGAAGCTGAGAAGCAAGGTCTGGGGACAGAACACGGGCGTGGGAAGGAAGGAAGGGCTTCTCAATGTGGAGGAGTGAGGGCTCTAAACAGTTGGGCCTGACAGCCTGATTTAGTCTCAAGCTTGGTCAGGGAGAAGAGTCATCTCTAGCAGTGAAGACAATCACCATTCTTAGACTAAGGATTTACAATTAGCTGTATAGCAATAAGCTAGAATTGTTACCAAGCACCTTTCACATGCCAGGCACTGTGCCCATCAGCACTTCATAGCTTTTATTTCACCGAATCCTCACAACAACCCTGTAAGATGGGTATTATTACCATCCCCATTTTACAGATCAAGAAATGGAGGTTCAGAGATGCTGTTTAACTTGCCTAAAGCACACAGGAAGTAAAAAGCCCAGACAATCTGACTACAGGCCCCTGTCTGACTACTACTCTACCTAAAAGACATCTTATTGGATTTGCCTGCATATAAATTCACCCCCAGTATAATCTATGTGCTTTTAATTAAACTTTCTAAAATTCTAAAATAGAACCCCACCCTCCATATTTCCTAAAGTAAAAATACCTGAACTCCAGGGGACCCTACTCACTAGCCTAGGTAATAATATCCACACACTATCCACTGGGCCTACATAAGGGATGCTACTGCTCAAGCAGGTCATGGCACCAGTATAGTTGCTCTGTATCCAGTTCAGTTGTAAGTGAAAAGTAAATGTGGACTTTGATCAAAAACAATATGCATAGGGGAATGTGAGTGTGAGTGAGTGTGTGTGTGTGTATGTGTCAGAGACCACAATGTTGAAGGGATTAATGGGTATTTACCTTCCCATGAATTAAGAGCACTAAATTACTTCCAAAATATTTATATTTAACCAGAAATTAAGAGTCTAGCATCATCTGTCTTATTCTGCTGGAAGAAATGATGGCCCTGGGCTTGACAGTGGTCACAGAAAGAAAAATCTGACTTCCATTGAGGCAGGAAATGGTAGTGAGAGAGGGAAAAAAAAAGAAAAATCAATGTCAATAAACTAGTTTAAGTTGACAAACTAAAATCTCACGGAATATTGTCATCTTCATAAATAAGCAAGCGCCCCATCCTGTACATCAAAGTTCCATAATAGGAGACAAACTTAGTTGAGCTTTTTTGTCACCAAAACATGAAAGCATCTGACACTGTCCATTCTGACACTAAAATGCTGTATTTTCAATTAAATTATCAAAACCCAAAAGACGGACTGTAGTTTTCATTTCTTTTTTTGGCTGCGCTGCATGCTTGTGGGATATTAGTTCCCCCACCAGGGATCAAACCTGGGACCCCTGCAGTGGAAGTGATGAGTCCTAACCACTGGACCGCCATTTTTTAAAATTTGTAAGATGTAATAAAATACCAAAGAGGACTAACGGTTAGCGGGATTAGAGATGACTTTAATTTTCTTCTTTGTACTGTCTCCTCCCAACTGTAAATATGTCACATTTTAACAAGAATGTAAATACTTCACATTTTTTAAACATCTTTATTGGAGTATAATTGCTTTACATTGCTGTGTTAATTTCTGCTGTATAACAAAGTGAATCAGCTATACGTATACTTATATCCCCATATCCCCTCCCTCTTGCATCTCCCTCTCACCCTCCCTATCCCACCCCTCTAGGTGGTCACAAAGCACCGAGCTGATCTCCCTGTGCTATGCGGCTGCTTCCCACTAGCTATCTATTTTATATTTGGTAATGTGTATGTGTCAATGCCACTCTCTCACTTCGTCCCAGCTTACCCTTCCCCTGCCCCGTGTCCTTAAGTCCATTCTCTACATCTGTGTCTTTATTCCTGTCCTGTCCCTAGGTTCTTCAGAACAAATTTTTTTTTTTTTTAGATTCCATATATATGTGTTAGCATACAATATTTGTTTTTCTCTTTCTGACTTACTTCACTCTGTATGACAGACTCTAGGTCCATCCACCTCACTACAAATAACTCAATTCCATTTCTTTTTATGGTTGAGTAATATTCCATTGTATGCCCCATCTTCTTTATCCATTCATCTCTCGATGGACACTTAGGTTGCTTCCATGTCCTGGGTATTGTAAACAGTGCTGCAAGGAACATTGTGGTGCGTGACTCTTTTTTCTTTCTTTTTTTTTTTTTTTTTTTTTGCGGTACGCAGGCCTCTCACTGTTGTGGCCTCTCCCGTTGCGGAGCACAGGCTCAGCGGCCATGGCTCACGGGCCCAGCCACTTCGCAGCATGTGGGATCTTCCCAGACCGGGGAACGAACCCGTGTCCCCTGCATCGGCAGGTGGATTCTCAACCACTGCGCCACCAGGGGAGCCCGCGTGACTCTTTTTGAATTATGGTTTTCTCAGGGTATATGCCAGGTAGTGGGATTGCTGGGTCATATGGTAGTTCTATCTTTAGTTTTTTAACAAACCTCCATACTGTTTTCCATATGCCTGTATCAATTTACATTTCCACCAAAAGTGCAAGAGGGTCCCCTCTTCTCTACACCCTTTCCAGCATATTTTGTTTGTAGATTTTTTGATGATGGCCATTCTGACCAGTGTGAGGTGATATCTCACTGTAGTTTTTTTTGTTTTTTTTTTTGTGGTATGCAGGCCTCTCACTGTTGTGGCCTCTCCCTCTGTGGAGCACAGGCTCTGGACGCGCAGGCCCAGTGGCCATGGTCCACGGGACCAGCCACTCCACGGCATGTGGGACCCTCCCGGACCGGGGCACAAACCCGCATCCCCTGCATCGGAAGGCGGACCCTCAACCACTGCGCCACCAGGGGAGCCCTCTCACTGTAGTTTTGATTTGCATTTCTCTACTGATTAGTGGTGTTGAGCATCCTTTCATGTGTTTGCTGGCAACCTGTATATCTTCTTTGAAGAAATGTCTATTTAGGTCTTCTGCCCATTTTTGGATTGGGTTGTTTGTGTTTTTTGTATTGAGCTGCATGAGTTGACTGTATATTTTGGAGATTAATCCTTTGTCGGTTGCTTCATTTGCAAATATTTTCTCCCATTCTGAGGGTTGTCTTGTGGTGTTTATGGTTTCCTTTGCTGTGCAAAAGCTTTAAAGTTTCATTAGGTCCCATTTGTTTATTTTTGTGTTTATTTCCATTTCCCTAGGAGGTGGGTCAAAAGGATCTTGCTGTGATTTATGTCACAGAGTGTTCTGCCTATGTTTTCCTCTAAGAGTTTTATAGTGTCTGGCCTTACATTTAGGTCTTTAATCCATTTGGAGTTTATTTTTATGTATGGTGTTAGGGAGTGTTCTAATTTCATTCTTTTACATGTAGCTCTCCAGTTTTCCCAGCACCACTTACTGAAGAGGCTGTCTTTTCTCCATTGTATATTCTTGCCTCCTTTATCAAAGATAAGGTGACCATATGTGCGTGGGTTTCCCTCTGCTCTTTCTATCCTATCTATTGATCTATATTTCTGTTTTTGTGCCAGTACCATACTGTCTTGATTACTGTAGCTTTGTAGTACAGTCTGAAGTCAGGGAGCCTGATTCCGCCAGCTCCATTTTTCTTTCTCAAGATTGCTTTGGCTATTTGGGGTCTTTCATGTTTCCATAGAAATTGTGCAATTTTTTGTTCTAGTTCTGTGAAAAATGCCATTGGTAGTTTGACAGGGATCACATTGAATCTGTAGATTCCTTTAAGTAGTATAGTCATTTTCACAATGTTAATTCTTCCAATCCAAGAACATGGTATATTTCTCCATCTCTTTGTGTCATCTTTAATTTCTTTCATCAGTGTCTTATAGTTTTCTGCATACAGGTCTTTTGTCTCCCTAGGTAGGTTTATTCCCAGGTATTTTATTCTTTTTGTTACAATGGTAAATGGGAGTGTTTCCTTAATCTCTCTTTCTGATTTTTCATCATTAGTGTATAGGAATGCAAGAGATTTCTGTGCATTAATTTTGTTTCCTGCTACTTTACCAAAGTCATTGATTAGCTCTAGTAGTTTTCTGGTAGCATCTTTAGGATTCTCTATGTATAGTATCACGTCACCTGCAAACAGTGACAGTTTTACTTCTTCTTTTCCGATTTGGATTCCTTTTATTTCTTTTTCTTCTCTGACTGCTGTGGCTAAAACTTCCAAAACTATGTTGAATAATAGTGGTGAGAGTGGGCAACCTTGTCTTGCTCCTGATCTTAGTGGAAATGGTTTCAGTTTTTCACCATTGAGAACAATGTTGGCTGTGGGTTTGTCATATATGGTCTTTATTATGTTGAGGTAAGTTCCCTCTATGCCTACTTTCTGGAGAGTTTTTATCATAAATGAGTACTGAATTTTGTTGAAAGCTATTTCTGCATCTATTGAGATTATCATATGGTTTTTCTCCTTCAATTTATTAATATGGTGTATCACATTGATCGATTTGCATATACTGAAGAATCCTTGCATTCCTGGGATAAATCCTACTTGATCATGGTGTAATCATACCTTTTAATGTGTTGTTGGATTCTGTTTGCTAGTATTTTGTTGAGGATTTTTGCATGTATGTTCATCACTGATACTGGCCTGTAGTTTTCTTTTTTTGTGACATCTTTGTCTGGTTTTGGTATCAGGGTGATGGTGGCCTCATAGAATGAGTTTGGGACTGTTCCTCCCTTTGCTGTATTTTGGAAAAGTTTGAGAAGAATAGGTGTTAGCTCGTCTCTAAATGTTTGACAGAATTCACCTGTGAAGCTGTCTAGTCCTTGGCTTATATTTCACACTTGTAAGATGAAAAAAGGCCTTATAACTTACTGTAATAAGGCCTGTAACTTAAAACTTATTGTAACTTACTGAAATGTTAGCCTTCTTCACTTCTTGATTAAAATAACCCATAAAACTGAATTGTATGTTATTGGCACTTTTTTGGTACTTAATAAATAATACCAGATTTTGAATCCTGTAGATGGACATTTTGCCCATTTTCCTCTATTAAAAGTTATTCATTAAATTGTTCCTTCAATTTAAAGAAGTGATTTTAAAAATCACACATTTGAAATGGCCAAAACTGTTCTACTGAGTATTTATTTTTAAAAGTGAGCCGAAAGGAAATCCCAACTTCACTCTAAAACAAGATTAATTGACTGTCTCAGGTAATTAAATATTTCTGGCTTCTGGTAATGAAATATTCCTCATAAGATAAACTCCTGATGTGTAAAAATGTTTCAAACATTCTTCAAGTCAAAATCTTACTGAATGCCTTGTCATTTACAATATGAAGACATGATGAAAATGTGTTCCACTCATGTGACAGTAGTACTGCCAGCAAATACGGCTCCACGGCTAAAACAAATTCTTCTCCCAGCTTCTACAGAACATGGGCCGGTCAGAAGGCAAGTTCCCGCCCCATGTCTGGTTTGGAGTTTCACAACAGTGATGTTTCTTCAAAACGTGGCATTTTAAACCCCATACAGATGTCAGCTGTTATTCTAAAATGTTTTATAGATGAATGAAATGAATAGCTGCACTCAGAGGTCTTATATTCCAAAACACAACATATCCATTTTATTGCACCAAAAGTTACAAAATGGCTCACTGTTGTGACCTTTTTAATACCTCCATTTAAGATGTTTTGTTTGAATAAGGTTGTTAAGACCCAGAGCCCTAACAAGTGAGCAACAGTAGACTCAGCTACCATCAAAGAGGCAGATGTAGAGGGGAAAAAACCTGCTAAAATTCAACGTGGATTCCACTAGTAATAAACATAGCAATAACTCCATACGAGAGTGCGTGTGAGGATTCCATGTGAAGTAGAGAAAGTGAAAGCTGAGTGGTAAACAGGCAAAGGAAGTGTTGGGCATTACTAATGAAATAAAGAAGGTACAAAATTACATTATGAGCACGCTTTACCTGTTACCAAGTGTTTGGACTAGATTATCCTTGAAGCCAATCAATGCTTATAATCCTATGATCTTAAAATAAATGCCTATAACCTTATAGTCCTTTAACAAATAATAATGTGATATATAATATAACTGAAGGGATATGAAGATACGATTTCTAAGGTATCATTTAGCTCTAGAATTCTATGGCTCAATGGACAGATCAAATTAGAATGCCAATACGTTTTAAAAAATAAGACTTGATCATAAGCTGCAAAGAACACAATGGATCCTACAAGTGACGCAAAGGGGAGTCTCCTTTCTGTTGCAAGACAGTGTCCGAATTTCCGTGCTTGATTTCGGGTTTTCCATTCTAGTGTTGCAAAGACAACAAAGCCAGTTCTCCTGTTAAATACTCTGTTCCTTTTTCCATCCAAGCCCAGTGGTAACCAAGGACAAGTGAATTTGAAGACCTGAAAACATTTTGCCCCAAAGTGACTACTATTCTTTAAAAAAGAAAAAAAAAAAAGAAAAAGGTGAGACCCATTCAAATCTGGTCTGCTGCCATCTGACATACCAGGAAAGCATTCTAATAATAAATATTGATTTTTAAATTTAACAACTATAATTCATTGACATGCACTGTACATAGAGAGCAGAATGTATACCTAATAAAGGAAAGTAACCAAAAAGCAGAAAAAATTTAAAGTGACTCACTCCTCAGGTTTATAAACCATACTAAAATTCCAAAAGCATCTTTCCAAAGAAAGCACTAAATGGACACAAGAGTATCAAAATAAAATAGGGAAGGAGATGAGTGTGAGCAGTTTGATTCTCAAGTAAGATTAGATCTCAGAGGCAGGAGCACTGAGAGTATCAAAACTTCTACTAAGATATAGTAAGCAAAACAGGGTGGGAGTGGCATCAACACAGACATACAGACAATGGAACAGAACGAAGAGCCCAGAAATAAATCCTTGCATATATGTTCGAATGATCTTGGACAAGAGTGCAAACACCACTCAATGGGGAAAGGACAATTTCTTCGACTAGTAGTGTTAGGAAAATGCATATTCACATGCAAAGGAATCAAGTTGGACCCTTACATTACACTATATTCAAAAAATTAACTCCAAATGAATCAAAGATCTAAACGTAAGACCCAAAACCATAAAACTCTTAGAAGAGGGGAAAACCTTCATGATATCAGATTTGGCAATGATCTATTGGATATTACACCAATCCACAGGCAACAAAACTAGACAAATGGGACTACATTAAAATTTCAAACTTTGCATCAAAGGACAAAATCAACAGATTGAAAAGGTAACCTATGGAATGGGAGAAAATATTGGCAAATCATCAATCTGATAAAGAGTTAATATTCAGAATACACAAACAACTTCTACAATTCAACAGTAACAAAAAGTCCTATTTTTCAAATGGGCAAAGGATTTGAATAGACATTTCTCCAAAAAAGATATACAAATAGCCAACATGCACATGAAAAGATGCCCAACATTACTAATTATTAGGAAAATGCAAATCAAAACCAAAATGAGATATCACTCATTATGAAACTATTATGAAAGAAAGAGAGAGGGAAAGAAGAAAGGAAGGAAGGGAGGAAGGAAGGGAGGGAGGGAGGGAGGAAGGAAACAAGTATGGACAAGGATGTGGAGAAACTGGAACCCCGTCCTGTACTGGTGAGAATGTAAAATGGAGTAGCCACTTGGAAAACAGTACGGCAGTTCCTCAAAATATTAAAAATAGAATTACCATGTGATTCAGCAATTCTACTTCTGGGTATATACACTAAAGAACTGAAAGCAAGGTCTCAGAGAGAGATTTGTACATTTATTTTCATAGTAGCATTATTCAGAACAGCCAAAAGGCGGAAGCAACCCAAGTGTCCACTTATGGATGAAAGGATACACAAAATATGGAATATACATACAACAAAATACTATTCAGCCTTAAAAAGAAGGTAATTCTGACACGTTACAGAACAGATGAACCTGGAGGACATTATGGTAAGTGAAAGAAAGTCAGAAAAAGACAAATATTGAAGGATTCCACTTATATGAGGTATTTAGCATAGTCAAATTCATAGGCACACAAAGTAGAATGGTGGCTGCCAAGGGGCAGGGGAGCTGGGTTAAGATGGGAAAGGGGAGTTGTTGTTTAACGATTATTACACAAGTTTAAGAGTTTCAGGTTTGCAAAATGAAAAGTGTTTTGAAAACAACTGCACAACAATGTAAAAACACAACACAACTGAATTGTACACTTCAAAATGGTTAAAATGGTATGTATTATGTGTATTTTATCACAATTTTTAAATTAAAAAATTTTTTTAAAGATATTGTTACTAAAAAGACAAGCCACAGACTAAAAAATTCACAAAACACATATCTGAAAAAGGACTTCTATTCAGAATAAAGGACTTTCAAAACTCAATCATAAAAAGAAAGAAAAACAAATAACCCAATTTTTAAAATGCACAAAAGACTTGAACAAGCACTTCACAAAGAAAGTTACACAAATCACTAATATAAGCACAAAAAAGATATTCAACATCATTAGTCATCAGGGAAGTGTTAATTAAAACACACTGAGAAAACAATCTGGTGTTTCCCCCCAAAGTTAAACATACTACTTGGCAATTCCACTCTTAGGTATACGGCCAAAACCAGGGACTCAAACGGATACCTGTACACCAATCTTCACTGCAGCATTACTGACAATACAAATAACCCAAGTGTTCATCAACAAATAAATGGATAAACAAAATGTGGTCTGTCCCTACAGTGGAATATTATTCAGTCACGAAAAGGAATGAAGTTCTGATATATGTATGCTACAATATGGATGAACCCTGAAAACATCATGCTACGTGAAAAAGCCAGATACAAAAGGACAAATATTCTATGATTCCATTTACATGAAATAGCTAAAATAGGCAAACTTAGACAAAAACTAGATTAAAAGTTACGGGGCTCAGGAAAGAGGAGAGTAGGGAGTAATTGCTTTATGAGTAGAGTTTCTGTTTGCAATGATGAAAAAGTTGGGGAGTAGATTGTACTGATGATTGCACCACATTGTCAATTACACTGCAGTGTATACCTAAAGTGGTTAAACTAACAAATTTCATGTGATATCTATTTTACCACAATTTAAAAACTTTTTTAAAAAGCACACATTGAGGTGCCATTAAACAACCACTAAACTGGCTGAAATAAAAAAGACTGACAAAACCAAATCATCGTAAGGGTGTGGAGCAACCACAACTCTCAGATTTTGACAATGGGAACTTAAAATGGAACAATCACTTTCTAAAGGGGTTTGCTAAGTTTTTATTTGATCCAGAAATTCCACTCCTAGGTACTTATTCAAGAGCAATGACAATATATGTCCACAATAAGATCTGTACATGAATGTCAAAGCTGCCTTAATCACAATGGTTAATTAATGTCCATCAACAGAAAAAAAAGCTATACAAATTGTGGTATATTCATACAATGGAATATTAGGAATAAAGTGGAAAGAACTACTGATACATGCTGTAACACTGATGATTCTCACACACACCATATCAAGTAAAAGAAGCCAGACACAAAAAGGATTTATACTATAAGACTCTATAGAAAGTTCAAGGAAAAGGCAAAACTAGCCTGAGTGGGCAGAGTAACTGGGATGGGATATCAGAAAACTTTCTAGGGATATGGAAATATTCAATATCGTATCAGGGGTGTGGATTACATGAGCATATCCATTCTTCAAAAGTGTACATCTATGATGTGTGCATTTCAACGCAGACAAATGTTATCTACAAATATACTATGAAAAATACAGTAGTAATCACAGGGAAGAGTGGGTAGAGATATAGACGAATAAAAATGACAGAACACTGATAACTGTTCAAAGCTTGGTGATGAGCACTTTGGGGTTCGTTTACCTTGTGTATGATTTAAGTTTTTCTTAAGTTAAAAAAAAAGTGTGCAAGTAAAGCACGATTATTAAAATCCATATACAGAGGCCTAGAACTAAAGGTCAAAGCGGGCTTCCTATCTCCAGTTAACCAAAGTTAAGTGACACTAATAGTTTGGGATGTAGCTTCTCATTTATCTCAACATACTTAGGTTTAGTTTTGGGTTTTTCTTTCAAGTAAACGTTAGTATACATACAGTTCCAAAACTTAAAATTTTCCCTAAATAATGTCTAGTGATATTTCCATGTTGATCAATATAGATCTGTCATTTCTGACCATTGCATAGTATTTTATAACGTTTAACTATCCCTTGATAGTTGATGTCCAATTTCATCCCTCATAAAACACTATTTTTGTTTAATCAATCATTCTGATACGTAGGAGATTCTAGATATATCATACAGATAGTAAATATATAATTTCTAAACATACCTAATAACAACGTGGAAGGCTAATGCCCAACATTAACCCTTCATCAGCATAATCATCCTTATAAATGCCCAGTGTTAATATTCAGGAATATCAGAGCACAAAGTTATCTTCCTTTAGGTATCATTTAATAAATCAATCAAAATGCAAATCACAGTATCACATTGGCTTTCACATATCTAGTGAATAATTCTAACACATCATTCAACATTAACTGACTCTGAGCAAATGTTCAATACTTGCATTAAGATTTAATCCTGCTTCCAGGGGTCTGTAAACAATTACTTATGCAGTAGAATTATGGTATCAAGAACTACCAATTTATATTCTGACTTACAGAATATAAATATAAGGTCACAAGTATATACAAGTTGTGCCCTATCTTTAAAAAAAAAAAAACTATTTTTGTTAGCTGGGATTCTTAAGAAATAAAATTAGAAATACTTTTTAAAGTTTTCTATTTAATTCAAGAAAGTTAAATAAAATCTATCTTTATATAAATATACACACATACACATACACATATACACTGATTCCTTTCCATTTATTTTCCTGGCTTCTTTAATGAACTATGGATCACCCCACATGCTTATGATAATCATTCAGCAATTGGGACGATTCTTGCTAATGAAACCTGAATTTTCTTTTTGAGTATACAAAGCAAAGGAAGAAGTTCATTTTCAGTTCTTCACAGAGTCACTTCCAACATGTTAGGCAGTGTTGATTTAAGTCTTTTAAGGAAACAGCCAAAGAGTAATTGAAGGAGGTGCCTGAGACTCAGAATTTCAAAACCAGAATTCCTGCCAAGAGGTGAGGACTCTGGCACAGGGTCAGGAAACAGATGTTCTCAGTTAGCATTTGCAGGCAACTTTAATCCCTTACAAAATATAATCAGGTTGTGCTTAAGATGTTTTTCTGCAGCTGAGAATGGCTTTAGCAAGTAGAGTTCAGCTGTCTCTCCCACCTACCACTCCCTCCTTCCGTTCCAGCAGCCCAGTTAGCTCGTGACTCAGAAAGCAAAGAAAAATGAGTAACCAATTCCCCAAGAAGTTCTACAGTACAGAGTAGACTACTGAATCACCAACTGTCCTTGTTAACTAAGGCACATGCTTATCTATGCAGGGTTTCCTCATTTCTGAAGCAATTTGATTTTTGGTAATAAAGACGTTCTAACTGATGGCTTCCCAAACTCTAAAAAGTAAAAATAAAATTAGATAAATACGATTTAAAAGACTAGCCAAGAGCAATAAACATCTCACCTAACATTCAAAACATTTGTATAGGTACATCCTTTGGGTATTTAGGCAAAATTACAACTTAAAAAGAATCATGAAAAATAAAAAATTTCTATAGTGGTTAGGCTGTGCAGGTAGCTCACTTGCTCCCTCCATCCCTCCCTCCCACCTACCTTCTTTCCTCTCCCAGCATCACCCTCAACCTCCCCAAAATAATCCAGTGGCAGTAAAAACAAATTTGAAAGCAGCCCCATTAACATAAAACGACAACCAGGAGCCTCATCACAAGTGGGGCGCTGACAAAGTTACAGTATGGTCAGAAGGAAGAGGGGCTGGGGGTGCAGAAGAAAAGATGGCAGTAGGCTTGATAAGGGCAGGAAGGTACAGGTGTCTTACTTGCTTACTTCTCATTATCTCCCACTGCCTGGCCCAACAGTGCTCAGTAACTATTTACTGCATGAGTGAATGGAGGAAAGGTAAAGGAATGGAAGAAGAGAAGGCAGGGAAAAAGGCTGGTGGCAGGATTAGGGTAGAACCCAGGTTTTCTGGCTCACAGTCCAATGAACGCTCTCTCCACTCATGAACTAGTGCTCTAAAAGTATTCGCTAGAACAGTGCTTTGAGAGCTGAATGATAAGAAAAAAGAAAAATGAGTATCAATTAAATACAAAAGGGAAAAAATATAAAAATAGATCCCATTCATTATATTTGTTAGTGAAGTCAATAAGAGAGAAATATGCGGGTACACACACACACATATACATCCCAAGAAACAGAAACTTTAGAAAGCCACTCTATAAATGCTTCTCCAATTATCTCTTATTCATTTATGATAACAGAAAACAGCATTAAAGCCCAGGTGTTGAGAACTATAAATAATCTACTTTGTACAACTGAAGAAAAGCCATGCTTCCAGAAGAATCATTTCCAGTAGAGTTTAAGGCATTAGATAAATGAGTGTAATAAACTGCCAGAAGACACTGCCCCCACTTTACTGGTTACCTTTTCTTCAAGTTCAGTTACATGGGTTGAGTACTATTACATAATTTGTCAATAGTCTACCACAGGTAATCAGCGTTTGACCATAATTACAGCACTAGTTTATGCTTATCAGCCAATTAAGAGATTGGGAGAGGGACTTCCCTGGTGGTCCAGGGGTTAAGAATCTGCCTGCCAATGCAGCGGACATGGGTTCCATCCCTGGTCCAGGAAGATCCCACATGCCTCGTGCCTAGAGCCCGTGCTCTGCAACAAGAGAAGCCACTGCACTGAGAAGCCTGCGCACCGCAATGAAGAGTAGCCCCCGCTCGCCGCAACTACAGAAAGCCCGTGCACAGCAACGAAGACCCAGCGCAGGCAAAAAAAAAAAAAAAAGAGAGAGATGAGAGAGAGAGAAAAGACTTTAGACTCTGATACAGTTTTTTTTTAAGATGGGAAAAAACAACATACTAGCTAATAAAAAAAGAAATTAAAGCAGATTTTATCAGTCAGCCTTGCTACAGTATCAAAACAACCCTCAAATCTCCGGGGCATACAATACACTGTTTTTCCCATTCACATGACATGTCAGCTACAGGGTGGCTGTGGCTGCCCCCAGGCTGTGGCTTTTGCTCCACGTGTCTTCTCATTCCAAGACCCAATCAGAAGGACAGACCTTATGAGACATGCCATTCTCACGGCAAAAGGCAGAAGCTACAGGGCTGATAGAAACTTGTTATGCCCCTTAAAGCTCTGTTCAGAACTAGAACACTATCATTTCCACACACATACGGACCAAAACAAGTCCTAAGGCCAAGCCTGACTATGGGACAGGGAGGCACTGCAGATCATTTAACCACAGGCAGGGAAATATAACAGATAATCTTACAGGGAAATAAGCAGAACTGAGAACTATGATATAATTTATCCCACAGATCTTCCAACTTCCATGCCTAATGTTTTTCTCCCCACTGTTGGTAAGTCTAGGCAAAAGCACCTATCCACAATCATTAAGGGAATGAAAAAATGAAAAATCCAGGCTCAAAGATCCTGGGAATACAATGACATGAACTCATCCCCCTTTACCCCCACTCCATTTTCAATTTATCTGCTGCAACAGATACAGTTCTAGAGCCTGCAGACAGCTAAACGAAACTGAAGGCTTGGGTTCCTCAGAGTATAGAGGAGGGAACTGGAAAATGTGTTTTTTTAGTTTCTAGGAGCTGGGCTTAGTGCCTAAGGACTAGCATCTTGGAACTAGCCTAGAACAAGGACTGTAAATTAATGCTTCTAGAAAAAGCCTGGCCCATGGAGACCTTTATGGCCCTTGGGAGGAGGAGGGGGGGGCATGTCTCCCGGCTTCATTAGAGGCCAAGACCAAAACTAGACCCTGATGAGCTGACAAGGAAAATATGACAACATGTAAGGAGGTTGAGCATCCAAAGAGACAGTGATCAGTCAGGACAAAGGGAACAAACCCATGGCTAAATATAGTTGTTTGAAGTGAGAGAAACCAATAGGGGTCAGAAAAATAATACGGGAACTTAGGGAGATTTAACCACACCAGAGCGAAGTCTTCCTGCATTGAAAAACAAGACTTTCCAAATAAACAATACAGTATATTAACTGAAGGAAAGAATGGATTGTGGCAAAGCTCCAAATTTGTGGTCTGGAAGATCAAATGGAAAAAATAGCTCAAAGCGGCAAAACAGAAATCATGATAGAAAAGATAAGAGACTTGGAAGACAGATTTAATGTGATAAACAGCAGTTCTAGCAGAAGAAAGATGAACAGATAGAGGAGAGGCAATAACAGAACACAACAGAAGAAAATTTCTTGGACCAAAGAAAGACCTCAATCTGTAGATTTAAAGAGCTCACTTTACTCTAGACACAGATCTAGGAGTAGCCTTGTAAATTCCTGAACTATATAAGCTTGTATACAAGAATATACAAGCTTGGAGGGAGCAAGAACTTACAGAAGAGAGAATTCAGAGAGGCATCAGACTTCTCATCTGCAACACTGGAAGCTACAGCAATAGCTCTAACAGACTACTGAGGAAAAAATGGTAATGCTCAAACACTACACCTGGCAGGTAAAAGAGACGGGTGGATACTCAGAAAATGTACCACCCACAAACCTCATATAGGAAAATATCTGTGAAAGAATTCTGACAAAGAACAAACAGATTAGAACAGAGACCTTCTGGGGGAGGACATCAGAGAGAGCAGAGAGCAGTGGTAAGAAAAAACTTTGTACTTGCACTTGCTTCCTTTCCCTATATCCAGTTTCATGTATCTGTATCAATTCCGCTGAACCTACTAACCATAAGAAAGACAAATGCTGCCAAGGACAACTGTAAATCTAATTCTAGGAAACCATCAATTATAAGGCACACCTTAATTTCAGAGATGTTAAAATGCAAAAACAAACAAAAAACAAAAACCAACCCTGCTTTTTAGAATTATGAAATATGATAGTTTTATATACAGTTTAGTCCAAATGAGTAATTATTAACTGTCCAGCAGCATGTAATAAATTCTAAATCAGAGTTCTTGACACAAATATACAGCAAAGCAATATCTAGTAAGCGCTGAACTGGAAGTATTAAACCATCTCAGGAAAATCTAGGAGGTGAGAGAGGGACTAAAAATAGGAGTAAAAGTATCCTAAAGATCTCAGCTAGGTATGGGGTAGAGTGAAATATTCTCAAATTCTCACCTTATTGAGGAGGGGTGGATTGGAGGAGGTATAAAAATGAGCCAATCATATTAAAGTCAAGTTGGTGGGGAGAAATCACTAGCATCTCATTTTCAAATAATGGTATATAAGTATTTCTAATGATGAGTACAGAAAAGAAAAGGTAATTATTAATGGGATGGAAATGTGTAGCAATTTTTAAAGTAAAAACAACAACAACAAATGCAAAATAACTTGATCAAACCAGCAAAAATTTAAAAAGGAAATAGAAACCACAAGTTAAACTACATAACAAACAAAGCAAGTTAAAAGAAAAACTATTTACACAAGTGAAGAAAGAAATTATTCCATTAAAAGACCAAGTTATATTCTGTTTAAAATAAAACAAAATGATAAAGAAGTGCTTAAAATAAAAGGATAGGCAGAGGAATTAGGTTTAGAAGGTTAAAATGACTAAATGGTATCTTTTTAAGTGTCCCTAAGTAATGATAAAAGCTATGATTTATGAAGAAGACATCTTATAAACCTATACCCAACCAAAACCTTAGCAGTTAAATGAATGAAAAACAAACTAGATAGGGATGCCTGCTGTCAGCAGTATTAGTGAACATTCCTTAACGGGTGTGGGGAACACAGTAAGACATGAAAATACAATAACTGGTAGGAACACAAGAAAAAGAGGGGAGGAAAGGAGAAGGAAAAGGAACTCTTTTTACTCGCATGCCACAGAAAACCCAAGAGTTTCTAGTAAAACAGTTCTAGGTTTAATCAGAAAATTGGGTAATATGGCTGGTTACTGAGAAAATTAAAAAGTCAGTATCTTTTAAAACTATTCTATCGATAAGCTCCTAAAAAGAAAAGGGGGGTAGGGGGCCTCCATTCACAACAGTAACAAAAACTAGAAAATACCTAAGGATAAATTCAAAAAAGGGGCATACGACGTATAATATACGAACAGAATTATGAAATTATATCAAAAGACATCAAACAAGGTCTGAAAAAATGTAGAAATTATACTGTATTCTTGTCAGTTATCCCAGGCTTAATACATATATTTAATATTCTTTCAGTTCTAAAACTATCCTTTAAAAATTGTATACTGATCTTAACATTTATATAGAAGAAAATATACACATGCATAGCCAAGAATATTTTGAAAAAGAAGAGCAAGGGGGAAGCAGAATTCAGGTTCAGATATCAGAATATACTATAAAGCTACTTCAAACAAATAAATACATTATTAGTCTAAAAGTACATAAAACTATTAACACAACAGAATAGTGAACCAAGTAATAAATTTCAACACATATGAGAATTTAATTTATGAAAAGGTAGAGAAAGGTGCTAGCATAATACACTATGGGTAACTAGAGGAAAACAGAACCCCATCTTACTCCAGGTACAAAATATAAACACTAGACCAAAGATGCTGCTAAAAAACTACTAGAGCTCATCAATGAATTCGGTAAGGTTGCAGGATACAAAATAAAAAGAAATCTCTTGCATTTCTATAAACTAACAACAAAAGATCAGAAAGAGAAATTAAGGAAACAATCCCATTTACCATCACATCAAAAAGAATAAAATACCTAGGAATAAGCCCACCTTAGGCACAAGACCTGTACTCTGAAAACTATAAGATATTGATGAAAGAAATCAAAGCTGACACAGATGGAAAAATATACCATGTTCTTGGATTGGAAGAATCAATACTGTCAAAATGACTATATTACCCAAGGCAATCTACAGATGCAATGCAATCCCTGTCAAATTACCAACGGTATTTTTCACAGAACTAGAACAAAAAATTTCACAATTTGTATGGAAATGCAAAAGACCCAGAATAGCCAAAACAATCCTGAGGGGAAAAAAACAAAACAAAAAAACGGAGCTTGAGGAATCAGGCTCCCTAACTTCAGACACAAAACTGGCACACACACAAAAAATATATAGATCAATGTTGAGAGAAAGCCCAGAAATAAACCCATGCACCTAGGGTCAATTAATCTACAACAAAGGAGGCAAGAATATACAATGGAGAAAAGACAGTCTCTTCAATAAGTGGTGCTGGGAAAACTGGACAGCAACATGTAGAAGAATGAAATTCGAACACTCCCTAACACCATACACAAAAATAAACTCAAAATGGATAAAAGACCTAAATATAAGACAGGATACTATAAAACTCTTACAGAAAAACATAGGCAGAACACTCTTTGAGATAAACCACAGCAATATCTTTTTGAATATATCAATTTCCTAGAGTAAAGAAAATAAAAACAAAAATAAACAAATGGGACCTAATTAAACTTAAAAGCTTTTGCACAGCAACGGAAACCATAAAGAAAACGAAAATACAACCCACAGAACGGGGGAAAATATTTGCAAACAAAGTGACTGACAAGGGATTAATCTCCCAAATACATAAACAGCTCATGCAGCCCAATATCAAAAAAACCAAACAACCCAATCAACAAATGGGCAGAAAACCTAAATAGATATTTCTCCAAAGAAGATATACAGATGGCCAAAAGGCACATGAAAAGATGCTCAACATTGTTAATTATTAGAGAAATGCAAATTAAAACTACAGTGAGGTTTCACCTCACACTGGCCGAAATGGCCATCCTCAAAAAGTCTACAAACAGTAAATGCTGGAGATGGTGTGGAGAAAAGGGAACCTTCCTACACTGCTGGTGGGAATGTAAATTGGTACAACCACTATGGAGAACAGTACGGAGGTTCCTTAAAAAACAAAAAATAGAACTACCATATGATCCAGCAATCCCACTCCTGGGCATATATCCAGAGAAAACCGTAATTCAAAAAGCTACATGCACCCCAATGTTCACTGCAGCACTATTTACAATAGCCAAGACATGGAAACAACCTAGATGTCCATCATCAGAGGAATGGATAAAGAAGATGTGGTACATATATACAATGGAATATTATTCCACCATAAAAAAGAATGAAATAATGCCATTTGCAGCAACATGGATGGACCTAGAGATTAACATACTACACGAAGTAAGTCAGATAGAGAAAGACAAATATCATATGATATAACTTATATGTGGAATCTAAAAAGATGATAAAAATGTACTTATTTACAAAACAGAAACAGGCTCACAGACTTTGAAAACAAACTTACGGTTACCAAAGGGGAAAGGTGGCAGAGGGAGGGAGAAATTAGGAGGTTGGGATTAACATATACACACTACTACATATAAAATAATCAACAAGAACCTACTGTATACCACAGGGAACTCTACTCAATATTCTGTAATAACCTATATGGGAAAAGAATCTGAAAAAGAATGGATATATGTGTGTGTGTATGTGTATGCGCGTGTGTGTGGGTGTGTGTGTGTGTGTGTGTATATATATATATGTATGTAAAACTGAACCACTTTGCTGTACACCTGAAACTAACACAACATTGTAAATCCAACATACAATATAAAATAAAAAACTAAAAATTTTTGTTTTGATAAAAAGCCTGCAAAAAAAAAAAACAAAAACAAAAAGCTAAGAGACCTTAAACCCAGAAGCTACAAATGAGAAGACAGGCATATTTACTACAAAAAATATTTTAAATTTCTATAGCAAACAACAGAAAATGCAAAAGAACAGACAAAAGATTTAGGGGAAGTATTTCCAATATGGAAGACACAGGCTTAATACTCACAAATACCAAGAACTCTTACAATCTGACAAGATGAGCACCCAGGAAAAAAATGGCAAAGGACAAAAAAGAAGCAAATTCACAGGAGAGTAATTCCCAGTGGTTAGTTCAGCCAACAAATAAACAAGACGACAAACTCAGAGAAATGCAAACTGAACTACGAAGGAGGTATCACTGAACATAAACCAGATCTGCAAAATTGATAAGATCTGTTCCTGCTGCAGACAGAAATGCAAGGGAAAGGGTCCTCTCAGACATTCCTTGTGGATGTGTGAATTGCTAGTTTTAAAAGAATATTGTAATACAGAAACAACTATTTAAAAACATAACTTTAGATAGAGCAAACCCACTCCGAAAAATTCATCCCACAGAAATAAAGCATTTCTGTTCAGGGATGTTTACTGCAACACTGTTCATAGTGACTAATGTCTAGAAGCAAACTACGTGAATGCCATTTAACAGGGAACGAGGTGGATTCATGAAAATAATCCCCTACCAGAAAACAGTAAGCAGCCATTTAAAAGAATGAATCAGAACTCTAATGGCTGACATGAAGGGTCTTCTTTAGCTATTTTTTAAAAGAAAGAAAAACAAAACATAGAAAAATATGTATCATGTAAGCCATCTTTTATAAAGTGTAAAACACATATGTTTTGAATACATGAAGAAAACGTTATAAAATTTAAAAAGAAAAGGTAAAAATTACAAAGATATACCAGGACAGGATGTCTGAGATGTCAGGAAAAGTAGTATGGAATTTATCCTGTGTCACCTTGGAGCCCTACTGCTTACCACAAACAGTGAACACATTTCAAGCATTCAAAAAATGTTTTAGAGAAAACAGAGAAAGAGAAAAAAAAAAAAAAAGGCTGGCAGTGGAGGGAAAACCAGGGCAGGATTCTACTGCTAGGACAGGAAATTTACAGGATGATGAGCATCTTGTAAGGCCAGAAATTAAGAAAATACTCAAAACCAAAAAAACAAAGCCCCAACACTCACATTGAACAGGGTATGTCAGAGGGACAAAGGAGCCAAGGGAAAGAGTACCCAATAGTTCAAACTAGAACAATTCAAACAGTAAAATAAATATAGTAGTATTGGATCAGAATCCAAAATATAAAATAAACATCCAGGAATCATACTAATAAATGATTGAATAAATGATTAAATTAGGGAGAAGAGACAAACCTGTACAGAAGAATTCCAAATAATTCATGTAGATGCCCTGCCCTCAAGAAGGTGGAGCATAAGTCCCTACTCCTTAAGTGTGGGCTGCACACAGTGACTTCCTTCTAAGGAGGACAGTGTGGGAAAAGGAAAGAGTAACTTCCCAGTGGAGAAACCCTATATGTAGACAAGCACTACCTCAGCCAGGTGGTCAACGTCAACATTAACAGTGATAAGTCAAGTAGGTAGTATGTACCCTAACATCAGTCTAAGCATGAGACAAATCCCAATAGACAGGCATTCTACGACCAGAGGAGTTGACCAGAACTCCTCAAAACTGTCAAGATCATCAAAAACAGTCTTAGAGACTGACACAACCTAGAAGAGCCTACAGAGACATGAAAACTAAATGTAATGTGATATCCTGGAATTAGGTAGAAACTAAGGAAACTTGAATCAAGGATAGACGTTAGTTAACAACAATGTACCACTATTAGTTCATTCATCACAACCAATGTACCATACTGATGTAAGATATTAATAACGGGAAGCTATACAGGGTATATGGTAACTCTATAGTATCTTGGCGATAATTCTCTACATCTAAAACTGTTGCAAAAAATAAAGTGTCAGAAATAGAACAAAGTCACAGAAATATCTACCACACTTACAACACTTCTGACACCGTAGGTGTGAGGTTTTATTCCCACACGAGCAATTCTCTGTGAAACCAGCTGAGTGTCCTATAATTCAATTGGATTCAACTCCAGGTAGTTAAAGCAGAAAACCCGTTAAGGGGTCAGCCCCACAAGACTGCCCTCCACTTCAGACGCCAACTGCAAGTAAAAAGGTGGGTCCTCAGATTACTTACACCTTCTGTCCAACTTGGCTGCAAACTGGAGGTTTCCGTGACACACACCCACCCTATCCGCACCCCCTCGCCTCGGATTCAATCATTTGCTAGAACAGCTCACAGGCCTCAGAAAAGCACTTCTGTTCAGACATATGAACAGGCAGATGAAGAGATACATAGAGTGAGGTCGTCAGAGTCTTGAGCTTCTGCTCCTATGGAGCTGGGGTGCACCACCCTCATGCTACGTGCATGTGTTCAACCTGGAAGCTCCCCAAAGCCCGTACTTTGGGGTTTATGGAGGTTACATCATAGAGTCATGACGCGTCATTAGCTTAAGCCTCCAGTCCCTCTCTACTCCCCGGAGGATGGAGTGTGAGGTGGAAAGTTTCAAGCTTTTAATCATGGCTTGGTCTTTCTAGTGACCACCCTCATCCAGGAGCCCACCAGGAGTTGCCTCATTAGAACAAAAGACACTCCTATCACCCAGGAAATTCTAAGGGATTTAGAAGCTCTTGTGAACCGGGGTCAAAGACCAAATATTATGGGGCTTCCCTGGTGGCGCAGTGGTTGGGAGTCCACCTGCCGATGCAGGGGACACGGGTTCGTGCCCCGGTCTGGGAGGATCCCACGTGCCGCGGAGCGGCTAGGCCCATGAGCCTGTGCTCCGCAACGGGAGAGGCCACAGCAGTGAGAGGCCCGCGTACCGCAAAAAAAAAAAAAAAAAAAGACCAAATATTAGAACAAAAGATGCTCTTAGTGTTCTTACGACTTACAAACATGTAAGGGTTTTAGGATCTCCATGCCAGAAACCACGGACTGTGATCAAAATATATATTTTCTATTACTTCACACCTGCCTACTCAACATTTGCATGTGGATGCCTAACAGACATCTTAAATTGAGCGCGTCCAAACTCAACCCCTGATCTTCCTCCCAAACCTACTCTACCTACAGTTTCTCCCATCTTAAAGGAACTATAAAAGTCCAATTGTATAGGCCAACTGGATGGACCTTGGAATCATCTTTGATGGCTCTTTTCCTCTCACAAACCACATCCTTTTCAGGCCAACTTACTGGAAACTCCTAAAGTCAGGAGCAGACTGGAAGATTAGGAGAAAGTAGGAAAGTTAAAGATGGGGTAAGGGTGGGGTATCTTAATGAATCAAAATCCCTTGAACAGCATCTGGTATATGGCAGGTCCTCAATAAATACTTCTTAAATGTATGAACATATCTCAGAAAAACATACTAAAATAGAAGGATAAATGCCATAGCTCTTTATTATGGAAGCTGACTTAACAATCACCATCTAAATCAATGTTAAAATAAAGGAAAAAATAATGGAACAATTTTCCACAAAATATTAAAACTCATTGTCTTTTAGTGGTTTTCTTCTTTCAACTTACTTATATTTTAAAATGTAATAAATATACAATTCCTTTATAATGAAAAATTCCTTGAAAAATCCTAATGGAAACTCATCTCAATTTTGTCTAACACATTCACTCTTGGAAGGAAGGGGTGTGGAAATGGGAAAAAAAGGGGAACTTTTTAAAAGCAAATTCACTACAATGTTCTTCATTATTAAACTAGCATACAATATACAGCTTGCTCCTGGGGAAAAAAATTTAGTACCACTCAGACACATAAAATTTCAATGGCTTTATAAATTATTTGGTTTACAGATGTAGAGTTTTAAGAAAAGGAAGAGGTTCTTAAGTAAGACATGTTTAAAAAAATCTACAGAGGAACCCCAAAAGGAGGAAGTGTGGAAAAACAAATCATGGCATACACAGAAATTAAATATGAAGAAAATGTTTTGCAGAGAATTTTAGAGGAAACAATTTTATCATAATGACCACTGACAAGATGGAATTTCAGTGTAAGAATCAAAAAATTTCCTTCATTTCCATCTTTAAAATCAAGGTAAGAGTAATAACGGCAAACCGTTAGTGGTCACTATGTGCCAGGCACCATTTGAGGCACTTTATATACCTTAAAAATAGGTTATAATATATTACTAATTCTAATGCAGCTTTTAAAAAAAACTGCACATATTTTGGGTTTTAACAAGGTTAGCCAAAAGAAAACAATATTGTAAATCACCTGCTCATAGGGTAATTTTTCCTTAAAGATATGCTTTTCTCATAATCCGGTAAGAAAATGTTAATATTTTCTTAAAACATTTTAAACGGGGCCATTTAGACAACAAATGGGAAATTAAGATTAAAATATAAATGCAAATACTTATAAAAGAATACCTTGTAAGGAGAAACATAATGGTGTTTCATTGACACACAATTTTATTGATTAAACAATGTATCATACTCTTATAAAGACACCTAAGCTATTTCTTGAACACCGAGTTTTCTTTAAGGTAAAAATTCTGTAATGTAGTAGATGACTTCAGCAGCTTTAGATGAATGGAAGTTTTGTTAAATAGGAAACATAAGTGTGTCATATGGCAAACCTTTTAGAGTCCCATGATTAAAGGACACAGGATAACAGTGAATCATCTGAAAACATGTGAGCTGTTCAGGAATATATATAAGCCACAGCTGATCTCCTACTTATTGGTAGGTAATGCATTAGACCACATGTGCCGGGTTTAAAACCACAAAGGTCTAACACTGAATCACATGAGGAACGCCTCTTAGAAACAGGTTTTCACATTAAATAAAACTTCAGAGGAAAAAGGGTTGAAGTCTAACTATAAAGAAAAACGTTTACTATGAAGTAAGTCATTCTTTGAATTTTCATCTTAATAGGACTTTTATTCTCTTTCCATACCATTACTGAAAGAATGCAACGTCATCACAATGCTAAAAAAGATCAACATAATTAAAAGAATCTGTGAAAACTTTTCTTCCTAATTAAAATGTAATCATAAGAGACAAGGAATGACCAAATACTACAAGAGAATAAAACATACTTTCATAGAATATTTACTATTTCAAATTCCTAATAAAGCACAGTACATTTATTAATATAAATCCAAGGCATATTACCTTTATTACATGTTTTTTCAATTTGACACAACAAACGATTTTATTACATGTTAATACGTTTACTTTCTTGATGACTAAACCATTACTTGCCTTGCCATCAATAAATTAAATGAGAAAGAAATGAATGGAAAGGATGGTCAGGACAGAATGAACTAAAACCAAAAAAAAACTAAGAGACTTTTAAAAAGTATAAGTCTTTTATGGAAAAACTTTTAAGTAAAACAGAATATGAAAGTTCAAGGAGTCTTAGTTTAATTCTATCTCCATGAACACTGTGAACATCTACTGAAGGCCCATTAAGCATCCATTGCTAAGCTAAACCCCGGGGATACAAGGATAATTAAAACAAGGTCTTTGACCTCAAGGAGGCTCCATTCTAATGGTATTTTTTCTTCTAAGAACTAAATAAAAGATATGTTACTCTACCGAATAAAGTCACTGGCTCCATTTCCCATGACCATCCCAGGGCCTGGTCCATTGTAGGCACTTCATAAATGATCACTGAAGCAACTGAGCTGAATGGAGCACAACTAGAAAGGTCAACAGCATATAGGTAGAGGGTGACTGACTCCCTTTCTTAAAAGTTGACCTTTCTCCACTTCCAAAGCTGAGAAAACAATAAGATGGAGGTTAAAGTTTTGGGCCCCCTCCCCGACCTCCAACACCACAAAATGGTGGAATCAACTCTTTCCAAGAAGTTTCTTCTCTGAGTACCAGTTCAGTGGTGCCCCTTGGTAGGAAGAGTCAGATGATTTTGGACCACAGGAAGGATTACCAGCCTATTTCAGGTACTAGTTTAATAACAAAGATGAGAACTGGTTTTGCCTCCATGTTTTTCAAGTGTTACCTGTATACTAGAAAAACAAGAAAGTGGGACAGATGACACTGAAGATTTGTCTAGTAACTGCATTTCAGTTTTGGTCTAAAAAATAAGAAAGAATTCACAAACAAGTAACTTTACAAAAAATTTCACAGAAAAAGGGAAAGGAGATGGGGGGGCAGTATACATTGCTTGGGGGTTGTAAATCAGTACTATTATTCTTACATAAATAATTACATGTCTTTAGTATATATGTTTGTATATGTGTATAAGTGTACCTGTATATATGTGTATAATACTCTTTAAGACACTTAATGTAGGCAGGATGAAATACCATTTTCTACTTGTATAAGCTAAAAAGCTCTGCTGACTCTGCAGAACTATCCAAGAATTTGCTAGTTTTATTTTCTAAAATAAGGAAAATATTCAGTGGAATCTTTTTATAGTTCGTTTTTTTTCTCTCTTACATTGAAAGAGAGAGAGAGAGAGAGAGAGTGTGTGTGTGTGTGTGTGTTTATGAGAAGGTGTGAGAAAGGCAGAGAGCCTTATCGGTGGTGACCTTATGCAACATTTGTCTATCTATTCCTGTGATCTGACCAAGCCAATGTGACCAAATTTGTTTGTTTATTTTAAATACAGGCAGGGCCAACAAAGGTGAAGTAGGCAGGGGTCTGGGCTATAGGTCTCCTTCCCAACAACCTCTTTAGCAGGTGATATTTACAATGAAAAGACACCTTAAGCGGAATTTGAAAATAGACACTTATTAGCAATCAGTGACTTAAAAAAAAAAAAAAGGTTGAACAACCTAATTTGTAAGTTTGGTAAAGTTTCCACTGTCAATAAGTCCAAGGTGAGAGCAACAATGTCCACTGTTACCTTCAGGTGACAGAACCCTCCTTTACGTGGTGAGACACAGAACCAACAAGGGTTCTTTACGTTAACAAATCCTCCAGTACAGGTTTAGATGGTAATATCCGAAGTCCTTGCCACAGCTACTTCTGTAATGTGGACTCCTGATCAGGGTCCTTCAAATGCAAACTATTATTGTCATATATTTAATAAGTTAACCATCTTACAGCGCAATGAGATTTAACTTGTACAGGTACGCACATATTATACTATATTTAGAAGTACTTTTCAACAAATTACACATAATACAACACTTGAAGTAATGGTCTCTACAAAATAACTTAAGTAGAACTAAAGAAAGACCCAATCCTCAAAACAATAAATTTTCAAAGATTTGATTTCAGTTTTCAAATCAGGCCCACTGATTCCACCAAGCCCTCGTGACCCCCGCTTCTATCACCTAGGATCCCAACCCTCAGGACCTGGGAACAGTGTCAAAAGTGATGTGGAAACCAGAAACCAGACACAAAAGGCACGGTCAACACTTGTGCATACTGGAAAAGTTACCAGACACCCGAAGATATTTATAGTCTTAAAATCCAAATGACTGCAACAAATGTAACATCCTCTTAAGAAAATGCAACTGTGAAGAAAAAAGAATGACACAGCATTCATCAGAGGGGAACATTTATAGACTTCCTACAAGATTCAAGGCCCCACATGGAAGTGAAGATGAGCAGGGGCACAAAACTCTAAGTGTTAAGAGGAGACCTCAGGCAGGGGCAACCGACTGTACCAGCTGATGGAAGATGCAGGCCGGGCTGTGAAAAATGAAGAGTGTTTTGAAAGGTGCAGGTGGGGAGTGGGATCTTCTGGCAGAGGAACAAACTAGAAAAGCACAGATAAGGAAAAGCCCTCGAGGAGCAGTAGCTCATGTAGGTTAGCTGGCAGGTAGGGGATAAGGACTAGGGGCGTATACAGATGGGGCCTGTGTAGGCTGGGGCCCAGCCGAAGGGCACCGTGAAGAACAGTCTGAAGAGTTTTGACATCAAACAGTAGGCTCTGGGGAGAATTCAATCAGTGTGAGCTGGAAAGGGGCTTAGGAACAGGGGTGCTTTAGGAAAAGACCAGTTAGGAGGTCACTGCAACAGTGTGGAAGTGAAGCGGGTGGGAGACTGAACTAGGCTAGCAAGAGTAAGAAGTGGAGACAGCAATAGGGGTGAAAGGCCTTACGGAAGAGCAGTGGATGGGGCTTTGGTAACTGAACGTGAGCGCTGACAGAGAAGTCAAAGATGAGATCAGTAGTGGACACTGGTGAAACGAGGGACCAGGAGCTTGAAGCTTGGGCTACAGTCCGTCTTTCCCATTAGCAGGATCTGTGACCTTGAGGTCTTTGTTTCCTTGTCTATAAAGTAAGACTACTAGACATCAAGGTCTCACAAGTCCTTTACAACATTAAAGTTTTAGAATGCCAAGGTTCCAAGGTTTTAAAATCATTTTTTGAAGCACCCGTGATTCCACAGACACCTGGAATGTCCTCTGTTTCAGTAGATCACCTCTTGACTACCTTGTCTGCCCCTTGTACCCCAGAGTTAAATTGATTGTAGATTATTAGTTTAGTTTAACTGTTTTCTGGATTGCAACAGGGTTATTAGAAAGAGCAAAAACTATGGAGCCAAAGAGAGTCTTGCTAAAATCCAGATCTGCCAAATGAACCTGTGAAGTTACTCAACATAAGCCTAAGCCTCAGTATTTAATCCACAAAAGAGAGGCACTTCCTGGAAGGACGAGAGCTATAAAGAGCTGGGCATCATGTTTGGCTGGCAGGAGATAGCAATTAATGGTAGCTTCCTTACAGACGGCTCTACAGGTGACCTTATTTTAAGGTTTTTATCTTTCCACTTTCCCTCACTACTACTGTCATGCAAGATATCTTACTAAAAAAAAATTAAAAAGGAGAAAAGGTTTTATTACCATAATCTGTGGCGTCTGCAAATTTTTGCAATATTGGACATTCCATTAACAATTACAGGGCTCGCAAAGCTGCTGGCCAACCCAAACAGATGTTTTCTTTAAAAATCCATCAGAAATGTCTCTCTCTAGCCCAGACAGCTTCTCTAACTCCTGATCCATACGTCCAACTGCCCACTCAGCATCTCCACTTGACCATCTCACAGGCAACTCAAAGTCAGTATGTCCACAATCTATCTCATAGTTTAACGTCCCAACCTCCAAGCCCATCCTTCTCCTGGGGTCACTACCTCGGTCAACACGGACACTATACAACCAGATGATCGTGCCAGACACCTGGCAGTCATTCTTGGCACCTCCTTTGTCTTCACAAGCTATTAGCCAATCCTGCTATGTCAATCTGCTCTCCTGGATATCTCTTCAACCTATTTCTCTCCATTGCACCCCTAATCCAAGCTAACATTACCTTTCACCCGAACAAATGCAACAGCCTGACTCATCTCCCTCCTACCTCTCTCATTCCCGCACCACAAGCAATTTCTGAGAGGAACCAGAGGCAGCATTAGAACAGCAGATCAACAAAAAAAAACAAAAGTGGTCACCTTCTACATAAAACTTTCAAAGATCTATTATTTTTAGGATAAAATAAAAGGTCATTCCATGGCCTTCAAGGCTCTGCATGAACTGGCTCATTTTAAGCAACCTCACCCTGCTCCGTGCCCTAAGCCACACTGGCCTCACCCACTGAGAACCTTCATACATGATCCCCCCTGTTTAGACTGTTCAGTCTTCGCCGAACGCCTTTTCATCCAATTACTATTCATACCTTGGACCTCAGACCCAAAAGCACCACCTCCAGGAAAATACCAGTAACTGATCCCAGATTAGATCAGGTGCCCCAACCGCGACACTTCCACAGTATGCGCGCTTCTCCTTTGAAACACTCATTATATTCAAATTAGTGTCTGTTTCACCTACTTGACCGTAAGCAAAGCAAGAGCAAAGAGCGGGGCAATACTCGCCTTGTTAATGAATATTGTCCAGCACAGCGCCTTGTGCATATGAAAGATTGAGTGTACTGCAAATGAATCAATGAACTAACCATCCACCCATCCATCCATCGATCTGTGATACCTCGTGAAGCTGGACTTGACTCTTGATATACAAACAGGGTAGGATTCATCACCTCACCTTTGCTTAGAATTACTTTCTTTTATTCTAGTTTTCTTTTTTGTTGAAAATATGCCTCAGTCTCTCACAAACTAGAACTGTATAAGTGTTCTGACAGAAATGCTCATACTGGAATTGTGGAAACATCAAAGGAGACTAAAGGCAAGGCAGGGGGTTAAGACCACCCTCGAGCATAAAGAGAGCGAAATCCAAATGAGAGGGAGGTGCAGGAAGAAAGCCAACTATTAAGCTGAGTAGTGGTACACATGGCAAAGGAAGGAAGGAAGGAAACAAGACAGCCCAAAATTTCCTGTAAGTTTAGGAGACCTGCTTTTACATAACCAACCTTGTAGAATGCCACATGCACACTAAGGTATGAGAACCAGAGAGTCAAAGCCGAGGAAAGAAAACAGTCGTGTACAGATCTCTGAGCATTCAAACCATTCTGCCTTCAAGATACTATCAAATTCCTAGGTGAAAGGAAGATTGGAACAGTATTCTCAAGTGACTGGCTTGCCTGTGGGGTTTATCTCATTTTGTTTTATTATGAAATCTCTTCAACCTCAATAGATGCTCATAGAAATACCTGTATGTTATGATTCAACAAGCCCCTGTGTGTGGAATGTGCTAACGTGGGGGCTGGAATATAGTAGGTATTGCATTTATTAAATCCACCGCCTGCTAGACGGAAACCACATGCATGCAGTGGTTTGGAAAGCTGCAGGAAAGAACAGCCAGCGGCTCCTCTCTTTCCTGGTGGGCATTTCTTACCACAGCCCCGCTAAAGAGCCACGCCCCTTGTGCCTTTGGAGCCATCCCAGTGGAGTCCCACTTTACACGGGGTTAGGCCCTACGGGTCTGTGGGTAAGTTAAAAGACCACATGAGCCTTCTCTCTGTAGTGGGACTCCTTGCCAGAAACCAAGGCAACTAAAAACAGAAGAGAACAGGGAAAGTTTGGATCTGTGGTCAGGAATCCAGGGCACAGCATCTGTGGCACAGGCCAGGTGCGCGTGGACGCACTGTGAGTGGTGCCAGAGCTGCTCCTTCTCGCTATTCTTGCCGCCTCACCTGACAGGTGGCTGATGCCAGCATGCCCAAGAGTGAGAAATAAGAAATTCTCCTTTGTTTCTATGTCTTCATGAAGGTCTTCATAAATACAGAGGTAAAAACACAGAAGCCACTGAGCAAAATGGGAGACGAGGTTGATCCCTCCGGCAGGGCTAAACTATTTACAGAGTCTAAGCCAGTGTGAAAAACCACCTAAGTCACTAACAGAGAGAGTGGTCCCATCTTTGGGGAATCCTATGCTCTTTACGATACTGGATTTGGAAGACATTCTAAGCACTTCAACTGTTCCACAAATGATAACCACCAAAGCCCTTTCCCTGTGGCAATGTCATTTGCTAAACAATTCTCTCCAATCACACCATTTCACTCATCAAGCTAAGCACAAGTGATGTGAGCATAGGAATGGCTTTCTTTACGGGGAGTCAGTAGGAGACTCAAATAGGTTTGCAGGTCTCAAATATATTAAGGATGTGATTTCCAGACTTCCATGTAAAAGAAGACCTTAGAGACAATAAACCACTACTCTCCCATATCCTTAAAGAAAAGGTAAACCTTTTTTTTTTTTTTTTGGTTTTTCATTTAAATATAATGAACTAATAAGATACACAAAAAATCCCTTTATTCAAGGACAGTTAAATAAAACCACAACAAAATTTTACATCCTCTACACCATCTAAAGAACTTACATGAAGGTGGCAAAGGCCTAATATTTTTTAAATTTGACTTTTAAAACTCCCTTTTTCTGTTCTGTGGACATTGGGTTATATTGTGCAAAACTGATAGCAGGAACACCACTTAGCAGAATATTTCACCCCACTGTACTGAGGCATGCTGCCAACTAGGCACAGCGGGTGAAGAAATTTAATTTTGTCTATTGTGTAAATAATGTGTATCCCAAGCATTTGGAAGAGTGTTTGGCACATACTACTCAATAAATATTTGTTGAATGAATAATAAAGTGAACTAACAAATGAAAAAAAAAAAAGAATTTACAAAAGCTGAAATGAAGTTGTTAAAGGAATGTACTGGCCTGGAAAAAGAATAACTGCTTTTCCTAAACAACATTATTTTGGGAATACTGGGGTATGTCAGGGGGACTATGGCTTGACCTCCTGTCACACTGCATAGAGCTGTGTTAAGTCACTCAATTATACAAAATAATATTTCTCACAATGGGTGTTATAGTTGGAAGACGAACTAAAACAGAATTTTTGCTAAAAATATTTAAAACAAAAAGGATCCCTTCAATAAGAGAAAACCAATGAGTACATTCTTTTTTTGCGGGGCGTGCCAATTTGTTCAATCACTTTGGATGAGAGTTTGGCAGTACCTATTAAATTAAATACAGTCAGCCCTCTGTATGTGTGGATTCAATCACCCAAGGATCAAAACTGTTTGGGGGGGAAACGTTCCAGAAAGTTCTGAACTCAACCTTAAATTTGCTGGCAACTATTTACATAGCATTTACATGGTATTAGGTATTATAAATAATCTAGAGATGATTTAAAGTATATGAGAGATATATCTGAAACTTACATAATATTGTACATCAACTATACCTCAATAAAAAATAAGTAAATAAAATATATGGGAGGATGTGCTACGTTATATGCAAATACTGCAGCATTTTACATAAGACACTAGAGCATCCACAGATTTTGGTATCCTCGGGGGGGGGGGGCCTCCTGGAACCAAAGCCCACAGATACCAAGGGATAACTGTGTCCATCTTACCCTATGACACAGCATTTCTACCCCTATGTATACACTCAAGAATGAGTACCTAGGGACTTCCCTGGTGGTCCAGTGGTTAAGACTCCATGCCTCCACTTCAGGGGGCACAGGTTCGATCCCTGGTCACGGAACTAAGATCCCACATGCCACATGGTGTGGCCAAAAAAAAAAGAGAAAGAATGAGTACCTAAACTCACAAAAAATCATGTACAAGAGTGTTCATAACAACTTTATCCATAAGAGCCGAAAACTACCAACAACCCAAACATCTACCAACAGGAGAACCGAAATACAAATTGTGCCATATTCATACAATAGAATCTATAAAACAATTTTAAAAAAGAACCACTACATATATAACACGGCTGAATCTCAGAATGAAAGAAGGCTGTAACAAAAAGAACATATAGCGTGTGATTCTATTATTTGAAAGCCAAGAACAGATTAAAGCATCTATGATGGAAGTCAAACCAGTGGTTAACTCCTGAGGATGGGGGTGTGAACATGAAATGGGAAGGGTCCCCAGAGAGCCTCTGGGGGGATGAAAAAGTTCTGTATCTAGATCTGGGTGGTGATTATGGGGATATGTACATAAATGCAACACATCAAGCTGTACACTTAAGATCTGTAGAGTTCAAAATATGCAAATTACACCTCAAGGAAGAAAAATCAGTACAGGCCTTTTCATAAAAGCAAAGAAAAAAACAAAGATGGAGGAGGAAATGATACATCTGTCTACATAAAAATGTAAAACTTCCACATGGAACATAAGTCTTATAGAAAAGTAAAAACCAACTGATACAACTAGGCATATATCTATAATGTATCAATACATGATAAAATATTGATATCCTAAATATGTACCTCTAAGAACATACAACAATAATACATCTCAAACATAAAATTAACAAAGGATGTCTGTCACCAGGTAATTCTCAGAGGAAACACTAACACGGCGACATGAACCCTGGGCAGTAATCTCAAGCTGAGTAAGTGTGCCAGGTAAAAATGGACTGTAACAAGGCCCCGAATCGCAGTCAGCCAGAAGTCCACAGTCACCCCACACAGAATCGGTCATTTTCCTAGTAACAAGTTCAAGAAATGCAATATTTCAGTTTTATTTTGTGGCCCCTCCTCGTGGCAGATGGCACTTTCTGAGCACAATCACAAGACTGAGGTCGGATTTCCATCTTCCTCCACTAGCAACAGCCAACCTTTGCCTGGTACTGAGAATGCGGGGGAGGGGGAGGGTTACCTGCTCCTCCCCTCGCAGGTGACTTCTGTTGCACCCCAGTGAAGGTTCTGAGATGTGGGTCAGTTTTGTGCCAGTGACATCTGATCAACACCTTGTACTCATGCAGGGCCCAGAGCACAGATGGGCTTTTCTGGGCACTTCCGTTCCACCCTTAAACTCTGAGAGGGGACCCTCTCGGGTCTCCTGCCCTGCCTCCAAATCCTTCTTATAAGTACCTGGTGGAGTAACACGGAAAGAGCTCATGAACGGGGGCAGATTCTCCTGGTACCTGAGTCTTCCAAGAATCCTAAACTCTCATGATAGACAACACTGAGCCTTTAAGAATGTGTTAAGATTTCAGTGATGTCCTTCTTACCCACTCTTTTGGCTGTCACCTCTTCCTTGTCTACAAAAGGTCAAACAGTCTGTGTGTCCATTCAGTCTCTTCTTGTGACCCCATGTAATTCAGTTTGCCTGGCTGCCTTGCAATCTCAGCTCTAATGGGCTCAAGAAAAAGAACTATGATTTTATATGTTATCTGGCTTTTTTCTCCTTGTGGCTTTTTATATCCTAAGCGAAAGGGCACTTCAGAAAATATTACGAAAGGAATGAAAATGAAAACACAACATATCAGAGTTTGGGAGATATGGCTAATTTGGTGCTTGGGGGAAATTTATAAATTTAAATGCTTATATGAGGGGAAAAAAAGATCTACAAACCAGTCATCTAAGCTTCCAACATAAGAAGCTGGAAAGAGAATAGCAAAGTAAACCCAAGATAGCAGGAAAAAGGAAATGACAAAGATAAAAGCAGAAATCAGTGAAATAGAAAACAGACCAAAAATACACAAAATCAATTATTTAAAAATTGTTTCTTTGAAAAGATCAATAAATTCACAAACCTCTAGCTATACTGACCAAGAAAAGACACAAATTATCAATACTGGAGATGAAAGAGAGATCATCACATTAAAAGGATAAGACAGACAAACAACTTGGATGAAATGGAAAAATTGTTTGGAAAGTACAATTTTATAAAACTGACACAGCTAAAGAGAACACCTTGACAGTCCTATATTTGTAAAATATATTGAACTTATCAAAAGCCTTCTCACAAAGAAAACCTAGGCCCAGATGGTTTTACTAGTGAACTCTAAGGAGAATTAGAATTAGAATTAGAGAATTCTAATTCTGATCTCTAATTCTAGAGAATTACAATTCTTCCTTATTCCTGAACAATAAGGAAGAATTAATAACAATCTTACACAAACCCTTTCAGAAAAAAAAAGAGACTATTGTCTAACATATTTTAATGAGGCCTGCATTACCCTGATACTAAATCCAAATAAAGATATTCCAAGAGAAATCCACAGATCAGTATTCCTCATGAACACAGATGTAAAAATTCTTAACAAAATATTAGTAGGTTGAATGCAGAAATATACAGAAATGATAATACACCATGAGTGAGGTTTATCCTAGGAATACAAGGTTCATTCATCATTCTAAAATCAATAAAATTTGATTTTAACAGAAGAAGAAAAACCATATGACAATTTCAATAGAAGCAGGGCAAGTATTTGAAAAAATGAGACACCTATTATTATAGACAAACCAGGAATAGTAGGAAACTTTTCTAATCCATAAAGAACATCTATAAGAAGCATATAGCTGACACCATACTTAATGACAAAAGACTGCAGGCCTTCCCCATGAGGCTGGGAAAAATGGCAAGGATGTCCACTCTTGCACATCTACTTAACATTTTATTGGAGGTTAAGCCAGTATAGCAAGACCAAAAAAAAAAAAAGCATATTGGAACGGAAAAGTAAAAAAGTAAGAAGACTAACAATACCAGGTGTTGGCAAGGACATGGAGCAACTAGAACTCTACACACAATAGCTGGTAAACATGTATTATGGTACAATTACTTTACCAAAGGGTTTGGCAGTATCTCAAAAAGTTAAATACATACCACATGGCCCATCTATCTAGGTGTGTGCCCAAAAGAAGTTAAAACAAACATTCACACAAAGACTCGCATAAGAATGATCACAGTTGCTTTGTTTATAACAGCCCAAAACTGACAACTCAAACATCTTTCTAAGGAGAGTAGACAGACAAACTGTGGTCTATTTATTCAGTTGAATACCACTCAACAACAAAAAGGAATGAACTACTGATACATGCAACAACATGGATGGACTTCGAAAACATTAAGCTGAGTAAAAGCAGCCAGACCCTAAACAGTACACATTCATTTATTATAAATTGTTTAAAACACACAAACTAGATCTAAAGTGCTAGGCAGATTAGTACTTGACTGGGGCTGAGGATGGAGATTTGACCATGAAGAATTTCTGGGGGTGATAAGAATGTTACGTACAGGGCATTGGCAAACTATGGTCTGCAAGCTGGCTGCCTGTTTTGGTGAATCAAGTTTTCCTGGAACACAGCCATGCCCACTTATTTACGTGTTGTCTATGACTGTTTTTTGGTGTTTTTTCTGCGGTACGCGGACCTCTCACCGCTGTGGCCTCTCCCGTTGCGGAGCACAGGCTCTGGACGCGCAGGCTCAGCGGCCACGGCTCACGGGCCCAGCCGCTCTGCGGCATGTGGGATCTTCCCAGACCGGGGCACGAACCCGTGTCCCCTGCAGCGGCAGGCGGACTCTCAACCACTGCGCCACCAGGGAAGCCCCTATGACTGTTTCTAAACTATTAGGGGAGAACTGAGTAGTTGCAAATGAAATATTATGGCCCACAAAGTCTGAAACATTTCACTATGTGGCCCTTTACATACAAAGTTTCTGTTTTTCATCTCTATCTTACTTGGGATGATGGGGTTATAAGGTTATATGAATATGTCAAAACCTATTGAACTGTATGTTTAAAATGGATCTCTTGTAGATAATATATCTCAGTAAAACTAATCTAAAAGGAATAAGTACTTTGAAGAAGATAAATCATGATGCAGAAACAAAATATGAGTCCAAGAAGTTAAAAAAAAAAAAGCTAAGACACAGAATATAAAACGAAAGGAAAAAAATTGGGTTAATAAATGAATTTTAACAACTGAAAACATCTTTCACATATAACGCATTATTCCTTTATTTTTAGGCTAGACTATCCTTTTTATTGTCGTACAGCTGATTAGAAAATACTGTTTTAGAGTAGGCAAAACTTGTAAAAGGCAAGACAATTCTATGTGGCCTCTATTAACTCTCTCTCGACATCCCTTCCACTCCCTGTCATCCTCACCCCACAACCCATCTGAGGGAAAAGACACAGACACAGACAACTGCCTCATTCCGTCCACCCCAGCGAGGAGAAGCAATCTCCACTTATTCCTAATCCTACGGCCCCAAGCAACAGCTAGACTAATTCCTACTTCAAGATCTCATTTTCAGTAGGAACTTTGTAAAAAAGTGAGTTTTATAATACTAAAATAATTGTGAAATGGACATTTTTATAATATAAACTATAATAATTAAAAAACCAAGAAGGTAAAAAAGAGCTGGTGGGGCGGAATTTGTTCCCACTTAATCATAAAACCGGACTAGAAACTTACTATGAAAAACTTGTAGAAAACTGTTTATCAACAAATGTGTGATTTTCAATCATCGACAGACACCCTAAATAACTGACGCATAGAATGAAAATTACCTTATAGTAACTGACAGATTATTTAACATTGACTGAGTGCCGGGCTATAAATTGACTTAGAAGTTAAAGTCATGGTGTATATATATATATATATATAACTTCACATTCTAATTCAACATTCATTTGCCCATGCTTATTTGTTATTAAGACCACATGTTGGCACTGAAGTATTTTTATGGTTCATTTGAGACAAACACGCATAAAATTGTGGGAAACAAATAGAGCCCCAGAAGTCTGTTAAAGGCAAGATACTCAACTCCAAGGCAACCTCAGTTATGAGGCCCTCTGAAGCCTAAAAGTATCTCTGTGGTTGAAAAGAGGTTTGTCTTAATAAAAAAAAAACTCCACTGCAACTGTAATGAGATTGCAACTGTAGGAACTACTCACCCAGTTTTTATTTTTATCCCCCACACTGGAAAACATGGATCCCATTACTTGTTTATTGAGAGAAAGTGTGCCAAGACTTTAAATGACATCTTCAACTAGTTGTGTATTTAAATTTTGCAGGGTAAAAGTGTCCTTTTTTTAAATTTAATCCAAACCATATATCGAACTAGTGAATAGTGAAATAGTATTAATACAAAGGACTCCTTCCTTGAAAGACACTTTGCTATACCCTAAAGATGAAAATGTCAAGAGAATTATCACAGAATCAGCCCCACACACAACTATCTTCAAAGTGCATTTCAGACAATGTTGGTATTTTAAAGCAAGTTCCTCCTGATATTTCTGAATTCTCTGTAGCATACCACAGTTAAAATAAGGCAAAAAGCAATGAAGTGGACAAGAAGCTAAGCAACAAGAAAGTATAATAAAATCCCCAGGAAAAAAAATTTTTTTTAATTTAAACACACGGTTTTAAATTACCATGGCTTCCATGGTAATTTACCATGGTTTCCATGACCCCACAGGTTAAATGGCAGCCAGCTTCCTCGTTCCTTCCCTGTAATCACTCATGTACCCTGTGCCCACCCACTGGGCACACAATTCAAATTAACAAACCTTTAAAGAACGTCTGTAATTTGTTAAGCATTATGAGAGATACATAAGTGAAAGAGATGCAAACCCCTGTACTAAAGGGCTTTTCACACTGTAGGGGATACCCAACAAACTACCAGCACTCTACAGTACAGCGCTCAGGGAGCCCAGAGCAAGAGGTAGCTGCGGCTGGGGAGGGAACCCTTCCTCGAAGGGGGAATACTGCAGAGGGGTCAGGATGTATAGACTCTTACCATCCATGCTATAAAGGGCAAGGGAAGTACTCTGAATGGAGAGAATGGTATAAACCTTGGCATGCATCATAATCATCTGGGTTATCTGTGTTAAAACACAGACTCTGGGCCCTCTCTTCAGACTTCTGACATAGGGAGTGCCTGAGAATCTGCATTTAAATTCAACTCCCAGAGGATGCTGATGTGATGCTCTTGATCCATTAAGCACACTTTGAGAACCACTGGTATAGGCAGATGTGTATAACCTATTTGGAGAATCCCATTACCTTCCCATGGTTGGAGTATAGGACAGCACTAATTTACAACAAGTTCCTCCCTACCCCCCAAAAACTGTTTCCATTCCATTAGTTCACTTTTATTTTCTTTTTTAGGTGAGCTACACACACTTTAAAGACCATGACAACCAGGATAATAATGCCCAATGTTAACATAAAAAAAGAATTATAGGGTCTAACAATAATTTTTATTGTGAAATATTTTTAAATGAAGCAATTTTCTTAAATTGTTGGACTCTGGGCATTTTAAAACAAAGTTTAAAGCTTTCACAAACAAATTATCTTAAATTTACTTTTAAACATTCAAGTATTTTCTACCACTTCACACCTAGGATGGCTCTAATGTAAAACAGAAACTAACAAGTGTTGAGAGGAATCAGAACCTTCATACGGTGCTGGTGGGAATGTAAACTGGTGGAGACATTTTAAAGGAAGTTTCATGCTTCCTCAAAAAGCTAAACAGAGAATTACTGTATGACGCAGCGATTCCACTCCTAGGTATATACTCAAATGAATGGAAAGCAGAGTCTCAAACAAATACTTGTACATCAATGTTCACTGTGTGCCACAGTCTAAATGCTCATGTCCCCTCAATATTCACGTGGTGGAATCCTAATGCCAAATGCGATGGTTTTTAGAAGGTGGGGCCTTTGGAAGGTGCTTAGGTCATGAGAGTGGAGCCCTCATGAATGAGATTAGTGCCCTTATATAAGAGATTCCACAAAGCTGCCTAGCTCCCTCCACCAGATGAAGCTACAACGAGAAGTCTGCAACCCAGAAGAGGGCCCTCACCTGACCATACTGGCACCCCGATCTTGGATTTCCAGCCTTCAGAACTGTGAGCAATAAGTCTCTGCTGTTTATAAGCCACCCAGTCCATGGCATTTTGTTACATAGCCTAAATGGACTAAAACACTACAGCATTATTCATAACAGCCAAAAGATGGAAGCAACCCAAATGTCCATCAACAGATGACTGGATAAACAAAACGTGGTATATACTTACAATGGGATATTATTCAGCCATAAAAAGGAATGAAGTTCTGATGCAAACTACAACATGGATACACCTTGAAAACGCTGTTCTAAGTGAAATAAGCCAGACACAAAAGGAAAAATATTTTATAATCCACTTACATGAAATATCTAGAATAAGCAAATTCATAGAGAAAGAAAGGAGATTGGGGATTACTAGGGGTTGGGGTGTGGGTGGAATGGGGAGTTATTGCTTAACGGTTACAGAGTTTATGTTTGGGATGATGAAAAAGTTTTTCAAATAGATAGTGGTGATGGTTGTACAACACCATGAATGTAATTAATACTACTGAATTTTAGACTTAAAAATGGTTAAAATAGCAAATTTTATGTTATATATATTTAACCACCAAAAGAAAAGCTGGAATAGTTTAATCTCAATTATTTGTCCCAAAATCCCACTGGAGACTGAATCGCTGATATTAGTACTTTGATTTCAGTTTAGCTGAGCCCTTAAACTACAAGGACATGTCAGACTGCTCCTGTTGTGTCTATAGTATTTATATGCTCACAAAGAAAACCCACTTATGAGAGGAACTTCCCTGGTGGTCCAGTGGTTAAGACTCCGTGCTTCCACTGCAGGGTGCAAGGGGCACAGTTCCATCCCTGGTGGGAGAATGAAGATCCCACATGCCACACAGCATGGCCAAAAAAAAAAAGAAAGAAAGAAAGGAAAGAAAACCCACTTATGAGAGACTAGGCAACAGTTTTAATGAAATTTGTATGACAAATAAACTGTCTAGTGAAAGCACATGAAGTGTTTTGATAAACAGGTTGGCAGGATACATCATGTATCAGAATGATATCTCTGCCCATAATTTTTATTTGCTTAGCCAGAATATGAATTTCCAGTGGTATATGGTCTCGCTTGCTTCTGGTACCCTCAACATGCAATACATTCGGAACTTAAAAAAAATTATATTAGAGTCGAATTATATAATGAGGCTCCTACAATACAGCAAAATTGTAATAATCTGTGCATCCGCTATACTTCCCCACTTCACTACCTTTGATTCTACAACCTCTAACCTGTTTTAAATAATGCAGACTCTTGATTTCCTACCTCGAAACTGTTAAGCTCCTAAAAGGTGGCTGTGACTCTGCCTTCACTCTGTATCCATAGCTTCTGGCATATACAAATTATATCAGCGTTAAGTCAAAGTTTATGAGTATAGCATAAGTCACCTGGAGGTGGGGAGAAGAGGTTAAGGATAGCTCAAATCTATGAATCTAAAAATTCTTCTATCCTTAATATACAAACTTGGCGTCTGTTAACATCACCTTAAAATTCCTAACCAGGAGTTCCAGTTTTTCTATCAATGATTAAATTATCCCAGTCATGTTACTCCTACAGAACCATTTTGAAGAAAAATAGATAGATCCACTTGAGAAAAAAGGCAAGTTCTCATATGTCTTTAAACTATAGCAATACACTTGATAATGCAAAAGAGCTCCATTCTCTAAATCTAGACACTGCTTCTCCAAACTTCTCTCATCCATGAGAACACTAAAGAATGACATGAGAATCCAAGAAACTTAATGAGCTTGTGAATTATTATTTAGGGGGAGAAAGATGAAGACTCTGGACACAGATGTGGCTTTTGACAGCTGCAAGCATAAAATTTAGCTCCTAGAAAGTTGTTAGGTGCTTGATTAAAAAATCCCAGGATTCTAACAACGGATACCACCATGTTATAAAAACCCTAAGATGTACTTTCCAGTGACAAAATCTTTCGAGTTTCTTAACGTTATGGAGTAAAATGTTGGTGAGTTTAGGTCTTTTTTGACCCTAAAAATCATAACATATGCCATAAATCATCTTCTTGATAATAAGGTATCAATACAGCCACAAAGGAAGAAATCCCACAACGCCCATGTGAGCTTAGCAGAGGGTCCCGAGCCTCAAATGAGATCACAACCCTAGCTGACATCTCAACTACAGCCACGTGAAACCCTGGGCAGAGAGAGAACCCAGCCACAGTGGGCCCAGACTGCTGGTCTAGAGAACTGTGGAATAGTAAATATCTGCTGTTTGAAGCCACTACGTTTGTGGTAATTTGTTATACAACCATAGAAAACTAACACAGTCATCTAAAGCACCTCTAGGTGTTCCTAACTTAATCTGCTATTACATGACACCTTCCTGAAATCATTCATTTCAATACGGTGAAAAATGTAGAATATTCTAATTAAATGATCTTGACTATTAAATGTCTGACCTCAGACTAGGGAGTAGCTAAAATAATGTATTTAACAATATATATATAAGCTGTTAAGGTTTCAGAAATCTTACACTACTTTCTGACTCATGGCCTGAATTTTACCCAGAAGGCAGCTTGATCACTATCAGACGCAACCACCTCGTTTTCTGGACAAGCCGAAGAGAGGGTGCTGACATGCCCAGGCTCACAGCGTTAAAGAGCAGTGGAGTAAGAGTGAGAGCCCAGGTCCCCAGCACACGGAGAAGCCTGTCAGGTGGCCTCCTCCTAAAGATACTGGTAGTTGGGCTTGACTATAGAGAGGGAGAGAGAAAGGATATCTACTTTGTTAGCTACTGCATTAAAATGCCTGTGAAATAACTACTACATGGTTTAGAAAAGTGGGTTTTTAAAGCAGATACTGGAAAAGAGTCAAAGACTAAAAGCAGCACTAAGGAGGTCAATGGTAACTAGAGCACAACTACCGTATTATAATAATGTCTTCCTTAACTTTAAAGCAGTGGTTCTCAACCAGGGACAATTCTGCCCCCCAGGGGACAGCTGGTTGTCACTACTCGGGGAAAAAGGACAGCGTTTCCAGCATCTACTGGGTAGACGCCAGAAATGCAGCTCAACATCCAATAATACACAGGACAGCCTGCACAGCACAGAATTATCAGGCCCAAAATGTCACCAGTGCCAAAGGTGAGAAAGCCCGCGGGAAGGCATCACAGGTGTCCCTCTTTATCCTTGCTGACCCCTCAGCACTGTGACATACCCCAACTGCCCTCTCTTAAACACTCAGAAGGCAAAGCTCTCCCATATCCCAATTTTCCTTGGCTTGGGATTTAATCACTTTTTCCTTGGCCTGAGGTTAAACACAGGCTAACTTTTTTAACTCTTATTTTCAGCAAGTTGTATCCCGCTCTGACAGCACAGACCCATCTGCACAGCTCAGTGTTCCTTTTTACAGGCAAAACCAAAACACTATGATATATACTTGATTTTAACAAATGTACGTTTTATACACTGATCAAAATTCAGCAACCTATGGCTAGTGAAGGACTAATGGAACTTGAGTGCACAGTACAAGAGTTGAGAACCACTGCTAAACTGCTGGCAGCAAATAAATATCACATGGGGCAAGCAAATCATACAAATGGCTGACGTGATGAAGGTGTCAAAACAACAGGAAGTGGTAGAGACTCCAGTGATGAGGAGGGCAAGCTTCCGTCTAAGGGGAGAGCTGCTACTCAGCTCAACCAACTCCTGCCACACAGGAACGTGGGCTCAATACTGCCAGATATTCTGACTTCCCAAGAAAACTTGGATATCTCGAGTTGTGTTTGAAACCACCCAATTTTAACACGTTGGCTTATAGTTTTAAAGTATTTTATGGGTCCAATATTTCGGACCACCACTTTGAAATGTATGGTCTGGAAATTATAGTAAGGGCCAATGAAGAGGCTCCAAAGAGAGAGAATTCAGGGCCTATTCAGGGTATGCTCAGGACATCAGATGGAGTGGTAGGGACTCTCAGATGAAGCTACATGACAAGGCTCCTGGGGGAGACCAGCAAGGTCCAGGGTGACTTTAGCAACAATGATTATAACATCATAACCATAACAATAAATCATAACAAACTCTTCTTCAGGACTGTATGTCAGGCACTGAGGCACTTTTTGTGTATGAACATATGTAATCTTTCCAACAACCTTATGAGGTAGGTATTATTATTACCCTCATCGTAAAGATGAAGAAAATGAGGTAAGTGAGATAAAATAATTGCCAAAGGACCCAGGACTAGTGAGTCGTGGAGCTGAGATCTGCACCCAGGGAGGCTCCCTTCAGAGGCCAAGTTCCCAACCACCACCCATCACACTTCTCACGCTGACATCTGCAGGCAGTGAGTTCCACCTCTCTCACTACCTGTACCTACACATAAAATATGCTTCATCAATCTTAGTTCTTATCTACGTGCCAACATTTAGATAAGAAAAAGCTGCAACAGGCTCAGTGTCCTCTGTCTGAACATGTATGGAAATGCAAACATTTTTTTCTAAACGAAAATGTTAACTCTCTGCTCTCCAGAAATCACGTGGGCCTAGCAAGATTCAGTCCTTCTTGTTAGTCGAAGTTTGACTTTCCTAATGATAGTTTGTGCTTCTTCTTACATAAGAAGACTGACAATCAGATGTGGATGTCACACTCTCTTGCATTTAAGTCAAAAGCATACAAGAATTGGTCACGCTCTCTGACCAGAGTGGGAACTGGGTCAAACGATTCTAAACCCACCAGAGATTTCTGGCACAAACTTGTACTATACAAGGCAACTGCATAGACACTACACATGGCAGCATTATTACTGAAACTCCTGTAAATGCATGTATTCGAAATCCATAACAACTTAGCAAGCAAGATCATACTTCAAAGCAGCTAGTATGCAAATTAACTCACATTCACTTCCTTTAAAAACAAGAGCCCTCACTATAATAAACTTAGGGAAACTCGCAGTTCTGAGATGAATTTTAAAAAGAAAATTCATGTATACCTGAAACTAATGCAACACTGTAAATCAACTATACTCCAATAAAAATCTTTTTTAAAAAATTCACTTTTCACCTTTCATAGGAGCTCTGCTATTTGCTCTTCTTCACTGAGCCTATTTTCCATTTCAGCATCAAAAGCTCCAAGGAAAGAATGAGTTGTCATTTTATTCTTGCAGATCAAAAATTGGTCCAATATTATTAAAATTATAGATTCTATTTAGAGATGAAAAGGAACTTAAAGTATTTTAAATGCCATTACTCCCAAATATGCTTAGAAATCCAAACAAAATCTCATTTAAAAATGGACAGAAATTTAAATAGTAGGGAAAACAACTCTGCATATACAAAAGCATAAATACAGATCAACAAGTAAATTTAACAAGATGCTAACATATAATACACGTATGTTAGCCATCATTTTGAAGAAAGCACTACAAATATCAGTATTAGTCCACCTCCCTTAATATATGCCACAGTCTAAAACATATATATTTGCTACTTTCTCTCCAGTAAATAATACTGCTCAAACTTTTTTTTTTTTTTAATGAAGCAAATAGGGGGAAAAAACCCGTCTCTCTCAGAACACCTGGTAAATAAATATGCACAAACCATGGCGGTGCTCCCAGGAGGGTGTATTAAAATCCCCATTCAGTCTTGGATCTTCAAAACAAACAAACAAAAAACAAGTAACAGGGCTTCCCTGGTGGCGCAGTGGTTGAGAGTCCGCCTGCCGATACAGGGGACACGCGTTCGTGCCCCCGTCCGGGAGGATCCCATACGCCGCGGAGCGGCTGGGCCCGTGATCCATGGCCGCTGAGCCTGCGCGTCCGGAGCCTGTGCTCCGCAATCGGAGAGGCCACAACAGTGAGAGGCCCGCGTACCGCAAAAACAAGTAACAGCAACAACAAAACTGAAAGATTCTTTCAGAAAGTAGTTTTTAGAATTTAATTGTTCAAACTGTTAAAGATGAACAGGAAAAGATCACCCAGAGTATACACAAAGAAAGAGAAATTGTACATGAGATTAATTCAGTATTCTTTAGAAAAGAATGGAAATTCAAATCCATATTTACCAATGTCAATATAACGAAGTCTGGACATTACAAAAGAGCTCCCAAAATACAGTCAATAGCCCACTTACTTCTAGTAATATTGGTTATGGCTGAATTCCAGTATAACAAAAAAATAATAATAATAACCTAGCCTAGAAGTCTACTGGAGTTCACTGTAACGGGATTTGAGCTATAATTAAATTTGATTAGTTTGGTTCAAACCTCAAGTTCAAAAGAATTATCAGCATGAATGGACGAAAAGCCCTTTTACACGGGCATTTTGAAAATATGAAAAGGGCTGACACAGCAAGCATCAAAGACTTTAAAAGCAATTGACCCTTCCCAGAGCAAAGGAGAAATGCTAACAGCTGAAACTCAGATGCTGCATGCAAAGAAAATAAAGTTCCAGATGGTTCCAAAAGCTTGGTAGTTTATTAAATATTAAATACTATTATTTTTAACTGGATTTTGCCCAGGGATAGCCAAATGTGTCATCTATAAAATGTGAAAAAAAAGTCCGATTCTGTCCACTGAAAAACTGAAGCAAAATTTTCAAAAATCGCTAGCATGGAGGAAGCTTCTCAAGGAGTTACATGACTTTCAAATAATCACGATGTTTAATTAAAAATAGAAACAAAACACCTATAACCTTTTCTAAAAAGCCAAAATTGTTTATCCAAAGAAAAGAAGACTTCACAGAATTTATCATATTAGTATTTCGAAATATTTAACTCTTACTCTGTATCAGGGGATGGTTACACACACATGCACACTTTTTCTCCCTTTAAATTACCTTATATTTTTGGTGCATTTTAAAAAGCAGAAAATAAGTAAATAATTTTTTTTTTTAAATGGCCGCACCATGCAGCACATGGGATCTTAGTTCCCTGACCAGGGATCGAACCCACACCCACTGCATTTGGAAGCGCAGTCTTAACCACTGGACTGCCAGCGAAGTCCCATAAATAAATATTTTCCAAAATTTTTAAAGAGAAAGTAAAAGCAACCAGCATAATAAATTTGGCCTACAGAACTTTGTTAGTGACTGAGAGTTAACACAGAATTTAGAAGCAGTTTAAAAACATTAGACGGTTTTATATATGAAAGTTTGTTGTATGCATTGTTTTAAATATACATATACACATATATGGAAATGTGTTTATTCACATATATCACATGTGTATATATATAAATGTATAAGTGTATATATAATAATAAGTGTGTATATGTGTATGTTGTATTACACACACACACACACACACACACACACACACACGAAACCAACGGTCCCTTTTCAACAAAATGAAGTTATTTAATTCCGTTTACACACCCTGCATTTTTAGATGGCACCTTTAAGTGAGTTTTTATGTTAAAAGTTTTCTCTTATTACCATGCTATGTCTATATACTTTGGGATTTGGAGGAGAGCAAAGACTGTTTTTCATGAGATGGAAACTGCCTGTGCCAAATGAAGCAGGTGTGAGATATCTCAAAGATGAAAGCAATTCTCCAAATAACAACGTCATCCTGTAATGCTTTCTTGACATGTACAATTTTGCTATTCCTCTCTCTGAGATTTAATATGAAGCATTATGTTTGTGATCTTTCCTAACAGAGATGAGTAGTCTGATTGGTGCTCAGAATTCTAGTGGTTTCCAGGGTTGGGAAAAAGTCACTTCAACATGGATCTGACAAAATGGGCGAGAAAGGGAGCCACAGCAGATAGGCTATTGTACCTCCTAAATGCTTATTTCTTAAAGCATTAGCTTTAGAAGCAAAAAAACTGTTGATGTAATTCTTTTATTGTGAAAACTGTTTATTTCAAATCATTAGCTTCAAAGTAACTCAAAGCAATCCCCCACCAAAAAAAAGAAAATCCCATGAAGAAATCAATCATAGTGGTTACTCTTCCTTTTGCCCATTAAAAAAAAAAAAATTATGCTGAAGGTGACACAGATGTATCTTTCAGGAATTTCTCATTACATTAAAAAAATTCTACATATATTTACGACAAAACGTTTTACTGGAGAAGAAAAAGTAATAATTTCTCCAGTTTCTGTAATAATATCCAACAGTTCATTTTTCTCCTGATTTTACCAAATGGTTCTAGAATTTAAGTTTTTTCTTTATTTCAAAAGAAAACAAGAAAATCTTTTAACTGAACTTGGTATCATCTAGCCTAGTGGATCTCACATATCATTGTGCATCAGAATCACCTGGAAGACTTGTAATGCACAGGTTTCGGGTCTCACCCCCAGAGTTTCTGATTCAGAAGGTTTGGGCCTGTGAATCTGCATTTCTAGACAGTTTCCCTGGTAATGCTGCTGCAGTTGGTTCAGGGACCACACTTTGAGAACAAATGATCTAGTCAATATTTTCTTTCTCTTGGTAAGTAGCAAAGTTGGTAATGAGGAAAAATGAACACTGAAACATGGTATATGATATACTATATCCTTAATAGGAATAAAGACTTCTGACCCTAAGAATTAAAGAGAAGTTGACATAAAGGAAATCCAAGATAGGCCTTAGAGATGGATTTAGCCCAAGATTCAGAAAACTATCTCTGTAAAGAGAATAAATATTTTAAGCTTTGCAGGCCACACAGTCTCTGCCACCACTACTCTGCCACTGTAGCATGAAAGCAGCCACAGACGAGACATACATGAATATGGGCCAATAAGGCTGTCTTACAAAAACAGGGTGGGGTCTGGTACGGCCCACAAGTTTACCAACCATTTTTTTTTTATTCACATATTTAATTTTTGGCTGCACTGGGGCTTCGCTGCTGCATGCGGGCCTCCTCTAGTTGCTCAGAGCGCGGGCCACTCCTTGTTGTGGTGCATGGGCCTCTCATTGCGGTGGCTTCTCCCGATACAGAGCACAGGCTCCAGGTGCGCAGGCTTCAGAAGTTGTGGCTCGCAGGCTCCAGAGCGCAGGCTCAGTACTTGTGGCACATGGGCTTAGTTGCTCCGCGGCATGTGAGATCTTCCCGGACTGGGGCTCGAACCCATGTCCCCTGCGTTGGCAGGCGGATTCTTAACTACTGCGCCACCAGGGAAGCCCTTTCCAACCACTCTGACAATGAGAAAACCAATGCCCAGGGAGATCAAACAACTTCAAAAGGCACAAGAGAGTAACTGACATAACTGCAACTAGAACTTCAGTATACTAATACCTGATGGAGTAAAGAAACCACTGTTAAAGTAATATTTTGATAAAGAAAAGCCACAAAATAGAATGTGTTATGAAACCTCATGTAGTTTAATAACCAAAAAGAAAAAATGACTTTACTAAACAAAAGGGTATGTTTTACACTCTCTCATTAATGCAAGACATTATTATTTAATATTTCTGAGATTATTTCTAAATAGGAGGCTTACACAACAAAGGACACTGCCTGAACTCTTGTCACATGGCCCCCTGCATCTAACACTGGGCTGGAGCACAGCCTATGATGGAGCCTTCTGATCAGCGACTGGGGGAAATGGAAAGTCATGGGTTTCTCACTTCTTACCCTCTTAGTCGAATTTCACTAAGACTAAGTGAATGGATGCCCTTCCTTACAAAAATTATTCATGATGACACAAGTTTTCCCACATAAAAGCCAGAGGAGGTAGTAAATTGTAAAACTTAATGTGCAGACAACTAGGTTTGCTCTTAATTCTAGTTATTAGAAAATTAAATTTAAACAGAACATTTAGCTGATAAGTCAACATGTTTATCTTTACCACACAAACAGCTAAAAGTATGTAATTATACTTATATACATATACGCACGTAAGCAATTATATATGTATATGTATGTAGGCACACACGCACACGCACACACACACAAACACATACTCTTTATGCTTTCATAGCTGCCTAAGCTCTTAGTCTTAAAACTGACATTTGAATAAGTGAATATATTTTAGCAGTTGATAAAGTAAATTTTATGCATCGCCTTACAACTATTTACGTCAGTTTATAAAAAATAATAAGCCCGTGCATACATATTATGAAAAATAACATATCCTGCACTTTAACTATCAAACACAAACTCAAAAAAGTTTTCTCTAAAGTTGCTGGACATTTACAAGTGTGTATATCCAATTCTGGATACAAATGATGAGTTCTAAATCTGAGACAAAGTTTTAAACATGTTTGATGTATCCTGAACCATGCATGAAAAAGCATGTTATTTACACATCAAAGCAGCCCTGAGTATCCTAAAACAACTAGAGTGAAAAATGCCCAAATCTAATTTCATCCCTGTCCACACGCTTCTTTGAACTAATAATTCAGAGAACTGGTCAGTATGTTGAACTAATTAGCATGCTTAATGCTTGCCAACTTTGATGGCTCCAATTCTTTATATTAAAAAGTAGAATATTTTTTAAATAATTTTATTAAAAATGCACACACAAGCAAATTTGAGAAAATGCAAAAGCTAGCACAAGTTGACATGTGTTGAAGAATGCCTCAAAAAGCCCCAAAATATGGGTGACACCTGTTTAATACTCTCTAAGCTGTGAAACGGGTTGTAAATGATTTGGGGTTTTGATTTGCATGAAACGAATTAGGCAACATTTTTTTCTGTATCTAGTCATTTTCTGTAATAGTCAGCATGCACCTAACTTTATTTCAACATGAAAAATCAAAATTAAGTGTTCCTGGTAAGAGGTTTTCGCTCAAAATCTTTGAAGCGAAATCGCACACCTAAGAGCCAAGGGCAGAGCGTTTGCCTTTACTACTCACACATTTGAGCCTCAGGGAAACATTTCTTACAAAGGTCACTCTAACATTTACTTTTGGTAATCAATGAAAAACCCATTGTAAGTAGGTTACTAAGTATTATAAGCAGTGTTAATTAGCTAACAGCGCCCTGATTTGGGGGGCGGGGGGGCCAAGTACCAGATGGATTTTTTTTTAAGTTCTTCTATTTAATGTTGATATTCTAAGACCCATTCCTATAATTTACATGAGAACATTACAGAGAGCCCTCCAAGCAAATTCCATCTTGACTTGCAATTCTATTTTTCCCTTCTAACTTGAGGCAAGAATTAGGCATTCAAAAAACAAAGGTTAACAAAGGTCCCAACCCCAAAAGGAGGTTAAGTACACGTGATTACAAGCAGGAAGTCCAAGCTCAGGGTTTTAGTACCACTTGAAGCATAAAAAACATTCTTTTAGGGCTTCCCTGGTGGCGCAGTGGTTGAGACTCCGCCTGCCGATGCAGGGGACAAGGGTTCGTGCCCCGGTCCGGGAGGATCCCACATGCCGCGGAGACGGCTGGGCCCGTGAGCCATGGCCGCTGAGCCTGCGAGTCCGGAGCCTGTGCCCCGCAACCGGAGAGGCCACAACAGTGAGAGGCTCGCGTACGGGCGCGGGGGTGGGGAAAAAAAAAAAATTCTTTTAAAGGCAGCTAGCATACTTTTTTTTAAGAATGTTTCCCCCAGTATCGACACACGGATTCCATTACTCTCCTCCACCTTTTTCTATTTTGTAAATGGGTTACCTAAAATTCAACTCATCCAGAGAAGGGGTTTACTCCCTGACTATTCATTCCTATACTTGCCAGCACTTTCACTATTGTTTTCAACTACTGATGAACTGCTTTACAAATGCATATACGTGCCCTTCCACATACAAGTAGCAGAAGCTCTCTGAGGGGAGAATCTTTGACCTCTTTTGTCTTATCCACACACTGCTAACTCCATAGCTGAGCCCCGCACGTAATAAACATTTTCAGGTGACCTAAAACCGCTGGATCATCACCTGAGCAACAATATTTATCTCGCAACCACGGTGAACTTCTTTTAAGCTGCAGTATACAAAGGAAATTTCCATAATCTGTCTTTTGCATTAAATATTTCATATTAAATTCCACAGTCTGCAGACCCTCCATTCTAGGAAGGGAGGGCTAGGTTAAGAGTCAAATAATCTCGGTTCTCAGTTTACCTTCACCACAGACTAGCAGAGTCATCTTGATAAGTCATTTCAGGTCTTGTATTTTATAGAATAGTGCGAAGAGGATAACTCTCCAAGCAAAGATGCTTCATGTTTGGATAAAATAAAATACACAGCACCTTTTCTTTCTTCAAGTCAATGTCAAGATTATTTATACCATATGGCAATGTAACAACAATAACAACAACAATAAAATGAGCGGTCCAAATTATATAAGGAAATAATACTATCTCCTGAATCAAAGTTAGATAAAGAACTAAGCTTCTAACCCACTGATGTACACATATTAAAGGTACAGTAATTCAAGAGGAAATAGGTCATTCTTACAAAAATGGAAAGAAAAAAAGGATAAAAGATACATAAAAGTTTTAGAATGTTTTTAGTCCTTCCTATCAGTTTTTTTAAGAGATGATTTAGAAAGGAAAAAGAAGGAAAACACATAAGTTTGGGGGAGTTTTATCAGTTCTGTCAGTTAAAAAAAAAAGGTGAAATGTCTTAGAAAATCAAAACATCATCTTTCAAGACTGGGATGTTCAAAAATATGAACACAAATACCTGAGTAGGAAAAAACAAGCAAACAAAAAACACACTGCTTGGCACCTAACAAGGAACCAACTCAAATTTGTTCCAGATACAGACCCACGTCTATTAAAAAATAGACAAGAGACACTTCACCAAAGAACATCTAAGGATGGCAAATAAGCACATTCAATATCATTACCATACAGCCAACTGATTTTCTACAAAGATGCAAACGCATATCAATGGAGAAGAGATATTCTTTTCAACAAATGTTTTTGGAACAACTGATCATCCATGTGCAAAAGACAAACCTCAGGGCTCCCCCGGTGGCGCAGTGGTTAAGAATCCGCCTGCCAAGGCAGGGGACAGGGGTTCGAGCCCTGGTCCGGGAAGATCCCACATGCACTGGAGCGGCTAAGCCCGAGAGCCACAACTACTGAGCCCGCGAGCCACAACTACTGAGCCCATGAGCTGCAACTACTGAAGCCCGCGCACCTAAAGCCCATGCTCCGCAACGAGAGGCCACCACAATGAGAAGCCCGCGCACTGCCATGAAGAGTAGCCCCCACTCGCCGCAACCAGAGAAAGCTCGAGCGCAACGAAGACCCCACATAGCCAAAAATAAATAAATTAAATTAATAAATTTTTTAAAGAAGAACCTCAACCTAAACCCCACCCTTAAATAAAAATCAACTCAAAATGGATCATAGATGCAAATGTCAAAGATAAAACTATAAAACTTTTAGAAGGAAACATGGGAGAAAACCTTAAGGACTTGGGGTTAGGCAGAGTTCTTAGACACGACACTCAAAGCACAATTCATAAAGGAAAAAGTTGATAAAATGGACTTTGCCAAAATTTTAAGGTTTTATAAATAATACGGTTCAGAGAATGAAAATACAAGCTAGAGATTATCAGAAAGTAATTATCATGCAAATCACATTAGTGACAAAGGGCTAGCATCCCAAACATATTAAGAACTTTCGAAATATTAAAGTAAGAAACAACCTGATTAAAAAATAGACAAGAGACACTTCACCAAAGAACATCTAAGGATGGCAAATAAGCACGTTCAATATCATTACCATTTGAGAAGTAAAAATTAAAACCACTATGGGATGTCATTACACACCTATTACAATGGCTAAAATTTTTAAATCCTACCAAAACTAAGTGGTGACAAAGATTTAGTATCCATTGCTGGTGAGAATGCAAAATTGTACAGCCAACGTATTAGAGAAAAGAGTTTTGCAGTTTCTTATAAAGTTACCATACACTTAACATATGACCCAGCAATCCCATTCCTGAGTATCTACCCTAGAGAAATGGAAATTTATGTTCACACAAAAACCTGTGCATGAATATTTACAACAATTCTCTTCATAATGGCCCCAAACTGAAAAGAATTCAAGTGTCGGACTTCTCTGGTGGCGCAGTGGTTGGGAGTCCACCTGCCGATGCAGGGGACACGAGTTCGTGCCCCGGTCCGGGAAGATCCCACATGCCACAGAGCAGCTGGGCCCATGAGCCATGGCCGCTGCGCGTCCGGAGCCTGTGCTCCGCAACGGGAGAGGCCACAGTAGTGAGAGGCCCGCGTACCGCAAAAAAAAAAAAAAAAAAAAGAATTCAAGTGTCCTTCAATGGGTAAATGTATAAACAAACTGTGGTATATCCAAACAGTGGAATAATTAAAAGGAACACACTATTGTTACACACAACAACTGGGATGAATCTCAACAGCACTATGACGAGTGATAGGAACTAGTCTCAAAAGACTTTATATTACATGACTCCATTTAAATGACAGATCCGCTGTTGCCAAGGATTAGAAGTAGGGAAATGAGTATGACTACAAAGGGATAGCACAAGAGTTTAGGGGATGATGTGAATATTTTGTACCCTGATCGTACTGCTGGTTATATTAATCTATACATGTTGTTAAAATGTATAGCTCTGTACACTAAAAAGAAGTCAATTTTACAGTATGATAACTTAAAAAACAAAATAAGCAGTAATTACTTGTTGTTCTTGCCTGAGATAAATATAGGAAAATGGGAAGGAGGAAGAAAAGCAATGTATTTAATTTTTAAAAGCTTTTCTGGGATCTCCCTGGTGGTCCAGGGGCTAAGACTCTGCACTCCCAATTCAGGGGGCCCGGGTTCGATCCCTGGTCAGGGAACTAGATCCCACATGCATGCCACAACTAAGAGTTCGCAGGCTGCAACTAAAGATCCCACACGCCTCAACTAAGACCTGGCGCAGCCAAATAAATAAATGAATATTTTTTAAATAATAATAAAATAAAAGCTTTTCTGCCCAATAAAAGCCTACATGCAGTAATACAGCTAGAATCCAAATCTTAGTTTCCAAACACCACGCTCCACTAAAAGGAATCAAGGGCTCCTTGGAGAACTGGCTGATTACAGGATTGGGCAGGTAAAGTACAAAGACTGGGACACCTTGATATACCAATAAGGAAGTTCCCAAAGACTAACAGGGAAATGTGTAAGAACAGTAGGCTTGAAGAGGCTCCCACTGGCCAAATTTGGGGCAGTTTGAGCATCAAAAAGAGTAATAATGGAAATGGGTTATGATTATTAAATAAAAAAGAATCTACAACTGTGCTGATGGTTGCACATATCGGTGAATACACTGAAACCCCGTGAATGGTTACTTTAAATCGGTGACTGTATGGTGCATGAATTATATCACAATTGAGCCATTAAAAAAAAAAGAATCCATAAGTATACAGGGATACTAAAAAAGGGACCTGGGGTGGGGAGACGTGGGGTGAGGAGGTGGTAAAGGAAGAAAGCTCTTCTTTACATAAGAATGCCAGCTAACAAATTCAAAGGAAAAGGACAGTATTAGGAAAATCAGCATTTTGCAATCACCAATGTAATAAACACTTCAGGCAAGAAGCATCCACAGATGTTAAAACTACTGGGTGAAAGATTATTGGGAAACAGGATAATCACATGGTCTCAGAATATTACCCCATAGATTACCTCTCAAAAACAAAGGAGAAATGAACCTCTGAAGTACAGAAAGCTAGGGAACACCAACGTAATCAAGTGATTAAACTTAGCTTCACCAAGTATGGGACACTATGTGACCCCTGGCACAATGCCACAAAAGTACCCAGCATCATGCATGCAATATCCATGCACACTCACAAAATTTAATACGTAATCTGAATATAATCATAAGGAAATCAGACAATCCAGATTATGGAACTGTTCATAGAACAACTCTGCCCTGGACTCTAAAAGAATGTCAATGCCATGCAGGGGGGAGAGGCGGGGAGGTTGGGGAAACCTAACAACCAAATGCAATGTGTGATCCTTGCCTGGATCCTGGAGAGAGGAAAAAAAAAAGTTATAAAGCTTTATTATTGGGACAACAGGAAAACGAATAAAACTGACCGTATATTAGATAATATGAATGCATCAATGTTACTTTTCTTGGGAAGGATAATGGTATTGTAGTTATGACAGGAATGACTATTCTTAGGAGACATATGCTGAATATTTAGTGACGAACTATCCTTGGATGTGTGTGCTTCCTATTAAAGTGTTTCAGGAAAAAATACTGTAGCGAGAAAGATGAACAAAGCAGACGGGACAAAATGTTAGTCAGTGAATTGTGGGAAAAAGACATGTTTTAACTTGTCTGTAAGTGGAAATTTTTCAAAATAAAATGTTGGAGAGAGAGAAGAAAAGAAAAAGAAGATGCTACTATGCATTTTTAAGCCTACTTACTTACATTCCCAACAGAGAAAAGGAAATACATACACTGATATGAAAAGAGCATAAGAGTTCAGTCAAAGAATTCCGAGCCCAACTCTGCCCTCTGCTAACTGTATTATTTTATGTAGATCAAGTTACTAACACCACTGAATGTCAGTTTCTCATTGGTATTGAATAGGCAACTGCCTGTTAGTTCATAACATGGTTTACAAGATAGACGAACACTACAGATTGGCTGGGAATCATGACTAGATACGTAGGGGGTATGCACTTTTCAAGCACTCAGTTGACATTTATGATTCTTTGTAGGATTACTGTAAAGATTAAATGAAAAAACATACGAAAAGTACCTAGTCTGGTAAAGTGGCAGAGTCTGGATAAATTCAATCTACTTCCTCCTTCAAATACAGAAAAATAAAGTGACAAGAACTTACTGAGAGGTTACTATGTACCAGACCCTTTGGTGCCTTCACTTAATCAAAACTAGTCCAAAACTTAATGATTCAAATGTGTTATCTACACAATTTTTTCAGACTCTTATTAAACACCCATAAGGAAGAAGAAAGAATCTTTGTAAACGGTTGCATGAACCAACAGATAAATCAGCAGAGAGTGTAACTTTCACAAGATCCTCGTTGCTCCATGTAAGACATATCACTGTCTCCTCTAAACACAGATAATATTGATATCTGCTCCCAGGCAAAAGGCATACTTAATTTACCCTCTGAAGAAAACAAACTTCATCCCAAAGTGATTTTTAACTTGCTCATCACTCTATTTCCCAAAACAGAAGTATGGAATAATTCACGGATAAACAACAAGGAAAACTCATCACATGTAAATCAAGATATAGAGGAACTTTATTAGAAAATATGGTACCAGTTTATAAGCTTCCTACGCACAAATTTCATCACTTATTTCCCAAATATAGTTAGGATACACACTAAACTGATAAGATCGGCATGCTTCTCTAAGAATCATAACTTATTAACATAATTGCCTCCTCTTTAAAAAAAAAAATCAATGAAACACAGTTGAGGCCGAAGAATTGTTATGAATGGTTATCATTAAGTGTTGTTAGTAAGAAATTTTTTCAGTTATATTAGGAATTAGAGAAAGCTAATTACTTGACAAAAAAATCAGGATAAAATAAAGGCCTTCAAACAAAGGAGCTATATCCTTATATTTATTACGCCTTCCAATATTTTCATTAGATTAGGACGGTAAGGAACCAGAAGTGTAAGACTGTCAGAAGCAGAGCGGTGGTCCAACCCAGGTAGTCTGCCTGCCAAGCCCGTGGCCTGAACCAATGTGCTCTAACACCTCCAGGCGACAGCAAATCCAGCCCAGGAAAGCAGTGAGAAGTCCAGACACAGTGAATGGTCACGGTGGATTAGAAGTAGAAGACGGAAGATTCCAAGATTCCCAACGGAGGAAAAAAACCAACAACAAAAAACCCACAGAACTACAAAAAACCATGATTTTGAGGCTGTCACACTAAATAAGTGAAAAAGGCAAATCATGTACCCCCAAAAGGCAATTATAAACTCCAAAGGGAAAAAACATAAGAAAGTTCATGCCCCAAGTGTTCAGCAAATTAAAATATGGACAAATTTTACCAAGAGATGGAATGCAAAAAGAGAGTCTATTTGATTCCCATGTTGGAAACATCTCCTTCAGGGTAACACAGGAATATGTGTTACCAACACAAAAGGAAGAATAACCCTGCACACTACATGGCCTAGTGATCATGCATGAAGTCTCAAATAATACACACACTAGTTCACTGGCGTTCAACTTTTCACTGGTGTTCAACTTTTAGAATCAACCCAGAAACGTCACGAAAGAAGTGACTGTGAGTGAAGGACAGGATGAAACTGTCAGCCATCTTCATAATCTAGGATCAAAGCGTAGGTGAGAAAAAGTCAATCCAGAAAGTGGTACTTGAAGGTGAAAGAGGATATGGTGGCAAAAAGGAAGAGCCTCATCTTATAAAAAGAAAGAAGATGCTGGAAGTTTGTGGGATAAGAAATAAAGACTCAAATATATGACTTCATGTTTCTAAAATAACCAGAGGAATGAAATTTGTGTAACCGAAAAGGTTGGGGAGGAGCATAATGCCAGCTCCATCACACCCTCCACTCCAAAGGCTCAGGAGAGTGTGTCTAAACTGACAAATGAAGACACAGATGCATAAACATATTATTCAGAAATATGGATGTAATAAGAAGAACTAAAAATGGAAACAGTTAAAAGAGGCTACCTCTGCAGAGTGGGACTAGAATGAAGAGGGACAGGGCAGGAGACTTGCTTTTCAAGGTAAAATCTTCTTTCTCTATTATGTGAATTGCTACCAATTATTACTTTGATAAAAAAATTTTAAGGACTTCCCTGGTGGTGCAGTGGTTGAGAATCCACCTGCCAATGCAGGGGACACGGGTTCGATCCCTGGTCTGGGAGGGTCCCACATGCCGAGGAGCAACCAAGCCTGTGCGCCACAACTACTGAGCCTGCGCCCTAGAGCCCGTGCACCACAACTACTGAAGCCCGTGCGCCTAGAGCCCGTGCTCCACATCAAGAGAAGCCACCGCAATGAGAAGCCCGCACACCGCATCGAAAAGTAGCCCCTGCTCACCGCAACTAGAGAAAGCCTCCGTGCAGCAACAAAGACCCAACACGGCCAAAAATATAAATAAATAAATAATTTTTTTTTTTAATTTTCATTAAGTTGTAAGTTTAAATTGTCATTATTTTAGAAGATCGTTTTAAAAATAAAGTATTTCATACAATGTCCAAATCTGGTATTCTTTTTTCCCCAGCTCTTTATTTTTATTTTGTTATTATTTTTGGCCACGTCACGTGGCTTGCAGGATCTTAGCTTAGTTCCCCGACCAGGGATTGAACCCGGGCCCCCTGCAGTGGAAGTGCGAAGTCCTTACCACTGGACCACCAGGGAATTCCCAGCTTTTTATTTTTAAAAATAAGTTATCGACTTTCTTAAAAGTTACTCAAACAATACAGGGAGCTCACATATACCCTACACCTAGCTTCCCTAATGTTAAGAACTTAACCAGAGTATGATTATCAAAACCAACTATTAGCATTGCTGCAATACTAACATCTAAATTATAGACCTTATTTGAATTTCCCCAGTTTTTCCGCCTAATATTCTTTTTCTCTTCCCAGGATCCCTCACTGCATTTGCTTGTTGTGTCTCCTTCGTCTACTCCTGGGTGTGACAATTCTTTTTTGTGACTTTGACGTTCATCACTTGAATAGTGTCTGCCAGTTCTTCCAAATGTGAAATTACAGTTGTAACTGAAAAACAGCTTTAAAAAAATAGCTTGAAGGAAATACTTTATGACTGTGATATTCATTTTTGGTATGTTAAATATACTTATTGGTTCTTGTATTTGAGAGATGAATAATGAAGTACGTATGGATTAAATAAAATAATATTATTCAGGAACCTTGGATTGGAGAGTACTATTTATTAAGCTTTGTTTTTTATTTTTTAATTCGAACCACTTTTAAAAAGTGCCAAGCAATCAACTCAAGAGCTTCAAGGTTCAGACACACTGAAGTTTCTGCCACCAACATTTAAAACACAGACATTGTGTGCCCTCTAGTGTGCCATTTCTATAACGCAACCTTTGCATCAACAAATTCAATAACAAAAAGCAGAGTGTTTTCACAAAGGAAAAGAAATACCCTCTCATCAATTTCTGCTTCTCCACTAGTCAACAAATTATCTGTTAATTATTTGGCTAAGTACCAAAACCATTTCAATGCCAAAGATTATCAACTCTTTCCCATCTACTGGGTTATTTCTCAGAATATATGCGAAAGCTCAGGAAACAAAAGAGGACAGAAGGCTAAAATCAGTCAAAGCATTTTTAAGCAAACTTCACAAAGGCTAGAGGAAAGAAGATGTTGAAATCAATATTACTGCCTAATTCAGAAAGCACAGTTCACTGTGTCCTGCCTGTATAGATGGCTCCATTTCTATTGTTTAGAATCTTCTAACACTCAGAAACTGTGCTCCCCTTCAAGTTAAGATGTGGTCCAAGTCTCACAGATATACTACCACTTTGTTTTCACACAATTTACTGAAAAATTCTGAGCGCAATGAATAGTGAATTTATCTGCAAAACATGAGCAGGAAGCGAAGTGTAACCAGAGACACAGGCTTTAGAATCACATAGACTGGGCCTCTGCTTCCAGACCTGCCATATACTACATATACTAACTAGCTTGCTTTTCCAAGCCCATGCTACTGATCAATTTTAAAACAAACAAACAAACAAAAAGGTTAATATCTTACAGTTTTATCTGAAGATGAGAAAAATACAAGTAAAGTATTATACATGATCAGAATTCAAACTGTAGCTGTTATCATTATATAACCCCAGGGTAATCTGCTACCAGATAGTAAAACCCATTTTCAATAGCTCTTTTAAATGACTCCCTGCAACCACAATCCTTTATTCATATATAAACATTCTAGATTTTACCTTCACATTTGGTTTTCTTAATACATATAGTTTCTTTCTTAATACCTCTTATAAGATGGTGTTTGCTCAGACGATAAGATAGTACACAATCCTAAGACTCTCAAGAGTAATTTTTACCCAGTGTTCATAGGACATAGTTTGCACGTAACTGATAAAAGATTTTCTTCATGAATAAGTTGCTTACTATTTTCATATGTCAAAAAGTGTTTTACATATATAAAATATTCATAGGAGCACCCCCTAACAAGAAATGACAAAATTAAAATAAGGGCTATTTGCAGAAGACACAAGAATACCAGGAAATATGATAAGAAGAGACAAGGAGAAAATTAAGCTCACTGGAAGTGCAGAAAGTTGAGATGGCAGAAAACCACTAACTTGCCTGGGAATTAAGTGAGGACTAACTCCATAATTCTTGCCAAATGCATCTTAGGCCTAAGCATCTGCTGGAGATTTTAAATATCTAAGTATTTACAACTAGTCTACTTCGAAAAGTGTGATTAAGTCCTTGGTTTGTTCATCAAATATTTTCTGAGTGTGCTGTATGTCAAGGAATCTTCTAGGTGTTGGATTAATAGAAGGGAACAAAACAGGCAAGAAGCACTTGCCCTCAAAGTGTGTATATTCTATCAGAGGAACGCAGGAAATAAATTTATAAACAAAAAGTGAAGATAATTTCAGATAACGGTACTTGCTACGGTACCAAGTGAGCGATCGGGGTTCTGGCAGGTGTATGTTAGCTAGAGTGGTCAAAGTAGGCCCCTCAGAGAAGGAACATGTGAACTAACACCTGAATGATAAGACCAAATCAAGCAAACATTTGGGATAATAGGCACTTAGAAGCCATTGTTCTCCATGAATATCTCTATCTCCTTTTGCTTATGTCCTCTGATTAACTTTTCTTTTTAACGTCATGGAGACTTCTAGTTGCTGAGAACTTATTTTCCCCAAACTCCTGGCACTAATGTCTACTTAAAGTTTCAAAAATGAGAAAGATATAAATATGGACTATGAATTTTAAACATATATCTTCCTCTCCCCCAAAATTTGTCTGCGTATAAAATGCAAACTATATAGCTCACCATGGGGGCTAATATCATGGGCTCTCAAGTCCTTGGTTTCCTCCCTTACTGGATGTAAGACTCTGGACAAGGGACTTCCCTGGTGGTCCAGTGGTTAAGAATCCGCCTTGCAACACAGGGGACGCCGGTTCAACCCCTGATCAGGAAACTACGATCCCACATGCCGCAGGACAACTAAGCCCACGCGCCACACTAGAGGAAAGCCCGCACACCCTGCAATGAAAGATCCCACGTGCAGCAACCAAGACCTGATGCAGCCAATAAATTTAATTAATTAATTAAAAAGCAGTGTATAAATGGATAAATCATTTAAAAAAAAAGACTCTGGACAAACCACAGCTTTACTAAGCCTCAGTTTCCACAAAGCAAGGATCATGTTTTGGGTTACCGTATTATTTGAAATAATGCATGCTAAGAACTTAGCACAGTGACTGAAACATTGTAAATATTTGGTAAGCATTAGCTATTATTTCAATTGTGATTTACATATTTTTTAAGGAAAGTGTCTACATATAGTATATCAACACAGGTATTCTGAGATCTTTAAAATCAAAACAGTATAAAAAAGTAAGTAACTTTGAAATAAATTCCATTTTCAAAATAATGATTACAAAGAGACTGACAAATGATTTTTAAAGAAGAGCTTCCACACTGTTCCCACAAGGGCAAAGGTGGCGGGGAAAGAATAAGAACAGACATCAAAATTTACAGAGTAGAATTAAATGTCCAAATAATTGTAGTCTAGACAAGTGCTCTGGATATGAACAACAGGGTCCCCAACTACGGCGCTTAAGTCAGCGGTGTATGAAATGGTTCCCTTTCGGAAGGAATTGAGCTTGAACTAGAAGGACTTCAACAGATGAAATACAACAGACACGGTAGGGTGGTGACTCAGTCACCAAGTGGTAGTCACCAAGTGGTGACTGCAGTCCCAAGCCCCTCTTTGCCAGCCTTTACCTACCACACTGAAAAGCTGCATACATATTCAACTTCTCAATCCCCATGCAACTCAGGAGAGCTTTAGACACCTGGCCCAAGAAAGCTTTGTTTTCCAAGTAAACAGACGGACAGATAATGCCTCCTGCCTTTCCCACTTCTTCATACTTGGAAAGGGGCTGTGATGCCAAAAAGTGTGGCAGCCATTTTGTAACCATGAGTAATTTAGCCAGAGTATTAAGGTTCCCCAAGCAGAATGAAAGGGCCTGCATCCTCATGCCCTCATTTAACCAGTACACCAGCCTTAGAGGGACCATCTCCAGATTTCCTGTTACAGAGTGAGAAAACAAAAAAGTTCTAATACTAAACTGTGTTTAGTTCAGCCACTGTAGTCAGATTTTGTTATTTACAGCCCATCTGCCATCTAAATTAACACACAAATATGAAGGGACAGGATATTTCACATGAGATGAAAAACACAAAGGAACATCCTAGACAAAGCTACTTCAACATCATGGTGTATGATGCTAACATCTAAAAAGAATTAAAAGACAGTTTCCACCTTTATCCAACAGCTTTCCTATACCTTTACACTGAAGATTCATACTATTGATTTACTTCTCAGTAAACCCTACACACAGGAACTAGTATCTCTTCTAGACAACATAGCCAACACACAACAATGGAAATATGTAGCCTTTTCAAAACTGTACAGTGCAAAATGAAATCTGTCCAAAGAATGAGAAAAGTAAATAGCAGCTGGTTTTATGTAAACAAAACATGAGAAAATATGCACTAAACGGCTAAAGCAATTTTTCCACATTAAGATAATTTTACTAAATTGTTCTTTCTAAAAATGTTTGTTTATTTAAGAGATGATGAAAAACTACGCTAAAATCCATATTTGAGGAGTAATAATTTTATGTTCTCTGGATTAAAGAATGAAGTATTGTGCATTCCTCACAGACCATCTCTAAAGTTATAATAAAGTAAATGCCATTAGGTGACATTTTATAAACCGCTTGTGATTAAAGGCAATATTTCATTTTCATTTGTTTAATATTCCCATTAATAAGAATGTCTTCTTACACATTTACTGAAAGCCTGAACAATAAAACAATGAACAAATTCCAAGAGCAGATTTTTTTCTTTTCCCATGAAGCTAACGTTATGGAATTTTAACAGATGTTCTATTTGGTCATAGTTAATAAAATGAATTATGTAGGATTAAAACAAGGTTCAATATGTTTGCATTGGACTTTAACTGAAAAACGATTTCACATTAAAAGTTTGGAAAGATTTACAACCTTTTTTTCCCTTTATAGTGAATTACTAAATATATGGGAAAAAAAGGGAATTAATTACTTTTCTAATGAAATCAGGCTTATAAAAACTATTTTTTCCAGGTGTAAGAAGATGGAAATCTCAGAAAAGGGTACACTCTTTGGTACTTCAGCACTTATGTAACGCGTAACGCGAATACCTTACAATGTAGTGTGTCAGAGGCTGACCCCCACCCAGCATAACTCCAAACCCCATAGAGCTCCCCCGGCACTTTGAAACAGTCACAGTGTCTAACAGCATCTGAACGAAAGACAATCAAACTTAAAGGAATGAAAAAAGCAACGAATATTTACTGAGCTCTGAGCTTGTGGAAGGTGTTACTGCAGAGCCTGTGCATACTACAAAGAGGTCAAAACCCAATTACTGTCTTCAAGGGTAACTTATATGCTGTCTGGGAAGAGCAGGCGTAATTACACATAGACAGACAAAACTGAAATGTGAAGACAGGGGATTCCCTGGTGGCGCAGTGGTTAAGAATGCACCTGCCAATGCTAGGGGACACGAGTTCGAGCCCTGGTCCGGGAAGATCCTATGTGCCGCGGGGCAACTAAGCCCGTGAGCCACAACTACTGAGCCTGAGCTCTAGAGCCCACGAGCCACGACTACCGAAGCCCGCACGCCTAGAGCCCGTGCTCCACAACCAGAAAAGCCACCACCATGAGAAGCCCGCACACCGCAACAACGAGTAGCCCCCCGCTCACCGCAACTAGAGAAAGCCTGCGTGCAGCAACGAAGACCCAACGCAGCCAAAATTAATTAATTAATTTTTAAAAATATAAAGATAAACCAAAAAAGAAAGAAAGAGATAATGCCAAGGAAACAATTTCATACAAAGACACACAATGATACAGAGCATTGATACAAGCAGGAAAATTCTCATCAGAGAACACTTCTTTTTCTCTTCCATCATGAAAGCAGAAACTAGTACACAGGCTTAAGAACGGTAAAAAAGTAATAATTCTAACTACAGTTGCACGAAAATATTTTCAACAGAAAACATTCAAGTATTGCAATCTTAAAAAGAAAGCCTTCCTCTAAGTGGGTAATCTTATCTGGAGAAAAAATTCCAGTAAATTACCAACGTGACCCAAAAAAGAATAATCATAAAAAATTTTCCAACTCATTTATGTTAGTAATTTTGATTGGTTCAACTATCAATTAGGGTAACTGTACATTATTATAACCAATAGGTTGTTTTCCTACAGAAGTAGCCAGCGAACACAAAATCAGTTGCAGGTTGCAATCTGTTAAGTGAATAAACAATTCCATTCTACAAGACATTTGGATAAAACACTCTCCAACTGTAGCTGAGAAGCTTTTTAAGCAGTAACAGTTAGCCAGCCTCTAGCTCAAACACAACTATTGTTATTCATCATCATGAAATGGCATTCACACATTTACATGCAGGCAGATCAAGGCTGCATCCCCATTCAAGAACCTGACAGCCTAGAGGCAGCTTTCTTCATCTCTGGTCCTAGCAGACCATATTGCTGCAATACCTCCTTCGTGAGACTGCAGCAAGAACAGCTGACACAAAGTTTCTAGCACAGAGGGGCAAATGGCTCAGAGAGGTTAAGTAACTTGCCAAGAGCAGACAGCTAGTGAGACACTGGCATTCCACACTGAGATGTCATTTCCTGTCAAAAGCTCTTTCAGTTACCAAGAGTACTATCAAGCATAGTTAACATACTTTGAACACATCCTACGTGTCAGGGTCTATAGAAAGCACTTCATATGGATCTCTTCATTTAATTCTCACCATAACTTCAATATAATTTCAAACCATCAGTTCACAGTAAAGGAAGAAAATTGTTGTCAGATATATGTTCATACGCCCAGTCTCACTTAAAATTAAAATTACAGTGAGATCATTTTTCATCTCTGAGATTGCTAGTACCGTTGGTGTGGCAGGGGTCAACAGAGAGCTCCCACACTGTGTGCAAAAGGGTCGACTGGTACTTCTGCGAAGGGCAATTTGGCGATTTGCATCAAAATTACAAATGCCCATACACCCCTAACCAAGAAATTCTACTTTTCAGCATCTAACCTACAAACATTCTCAACCACGTATGAAATGACACAGGAACAGTATTATCCATTGTAGCATGTCTGTCCTGCCCACCAATGAGGAAGTGGTGGCACAATGATCCCTTTGTACAATGGAGTCCTACACAGTCATAAAAAAGCGTGCCCCTTATAAAGTGATATAAAATGATCTCTAAAATATTTTGGTTAAAAATCAAATAAGATGTTAAACACCTAGGATAGGGCAGCTCTGGAAAAACACACAAGAGACTTATATAACATGAAGACCTTGGGGGAAAAGGAAATGATAGAGCTGGGAAAGAGGATTTGAAGGACGATTCTTAAGGCTTGATTCCTAAAGGTTCCTGTTTCCAGCCACTAGATTAGGGGAAATTCTCACTGCCTGAAATAGACAATAAGGGAAACTGGGTTTGGAACTTGCGAGTGAACTTTGCAGTCAGAGTGGGGAATGTTGCACCTAAAGGGACAGATTGAGGGCTTCAGTGAACTCACAGAACAGGATGAATGACTTGTTCTGGCCCGCCCGAGTGCTTGATTTTGATTGCATGTGTAACAGAATTTGGTGGGAGACTTGCGTTATGGAAGCCTGGGAGCAAAATAAGGGTGAGAGGGGGAGATAATTCTCACCTATCTCAGATCTCTTTAGTTGCTACACTCATCTACCAAAAAGAAGCCAGGAGTTACTCATTACCAAAACGGCAACATCCTGCCAGTGAGGCCGCTCCAACTGCATTTCACTGTGAGACTCATTGCAGATAACAGTTAAAAACCAGTAGTTTATCCTCCAAACTCCAGTGGACATATGTCAGGCTCTTGTAAGAGCTTTTCCCATGTGCTTGATTCCAGGTCCCTGGCAAACATTCGGCTGGGGTGAGAGGTTCAACCATTCCTCCTGGAAAATACCTAACTTGGGTGAGTGCTTTTTTGAAGCGCCGGCTTGAGGTAGAGGGAAATCACTCCTGCCTCTTCTCTGGGTGTGAAAACCCCAATTGTGCTTCGATAAGCAAGGTACACACAACGTGTGTTCTTTCACACCCTTGGGCCTTTGTATGTGTTGTTACATCTTCCTGTCTCCTGGACTACTTCTAAGTGACATCTCTTCAAGAATTCAGCCCAGACTAATTTTTATTAATGCAATGAATACTGGGTACCACTCAAGCACTGCTTCCTCTATAACCTCTGCTGCATCTTGGATATACGTGTCATTTCAGCCCTATTACACTGCCCTGTAAAGTGTCTGCCCCCCGTTTCCTTCCCCACCAGAATATGAATCCTTCAGGGCAGAAGTGTTCTGCGTGGTGCCCAAGACACAGCAGGCACTCTTAAAATGACTGTCGTGTAGAATGTGTGGATAAAATGCATTTGCTGAGCCTAACTTATTCCTACTTTTTTTTTTTTTTTTGGAAACGACTTGCCTTTCTCTGCTTTCTTTCTAATTCACATCCAAGGTCATGAGGCTGCCCTCCACAGAACTTTTGGGACAACGGACCCTCTGAAATTAGCCTGGCTATGAAAGCAGCTGTGATTTTGCTCCCCGTTTCCATCTTACTGGAATAACCACACTGCCCCACAATGCTTCGCCACATCTAATTTGGCCTAGATCATGAGGAAAATGAATACTGAAAGGGTGAGGTAAAGAGTATAATCGGTTCACCTTGCTTAGACTCCATCTAAAATTCACAGTAACTAAAATAATTTAGGAGAACATAAGGGATAAGCATGCAATCTCCACAAAAATCAAATGGAGTAAAAACCATGTGACAGCATTCACAAAATCTAAAGATCACACATAATCTATCTTATCACGCATGGATTCAAACTTCAATCTCATTCTAATGGGCTACCGCGAGGGAGATAAAACTATTTTAAAGAAAAAACTGTATACAGAATAAATGTATGAGTTTCCTCGTGACTCTCACTAAGGCTTCAATGTATTTTCTTATTGAAACAATCAAACAAGCTCTTGGCAAAAAGATTTGATATTGGTGTCAGAACGATGTAAGAATTGAAACTATTTATAATGTAAAAATTTTGTTTAAAGCAGATACATCACTTCTTATTTTTCTCATTCTGAAAAGAAGCGATGTTTCATTTAGCGCGAAAAGATTTGATATTGGTGTCAGAACGATGTAAGAGTTGAAACTATTTATAATGTAAAAATGTTGTTTAAAGCAGATACATCACTTCTTATTTTTCTCATTTTGAAAAGAAGCGATGTTTCATTTAGCAGTAACTCTTCTCTCATTCTATGAGAGAATCTGTACAAAAGCAATATTTCAACTAAAATCAGTTCTGAAGGATATTTTTATGAAAATGCATAATGCAGAAGACCCCAATTAAATTTCCAACAAAGCACTGCCATCTTGAGTAAACAAAGTCATCTCACTAGGGACACACTTTTTGCAAGAAATGCAGCCTAGAAATTAATTACTAGTGTGACATATGTCAAAACAAATTTTTAGGGCTTCCCTGGTGGCGCAGTGGTTGAGAGTCCGCCTGCTGATGCAGGGGACACGGGTTCGTGCCCCGGTCCGGGAGGATCCCACATACTGCGGAGCGGCTGGGCCCGTGAGCCATGGCCGCTGAGCCTGTGCGTCTGGAGCCTGTGCTCCGCAACGGGAGAGGCCACAACAGTGAGAGGCCCGCGTATCACCAAAAAAAAAAATATTTTTAAAGAATAGAATGCAGTTGTAAACATGTGTTTTATCTATTTGTATGCATAACCAGTATTCTCTGGCATGTAAATACATTCATTTATTCAGCATCTCTCAGAAAAACAAAAAAAGGTTTATCGTCCTCTCTTTTTGCACCTAACCGAGGTGAAACCTGAGTAAATAACATGTGTTTAGTGAGTGGGAAAATAAGTACAGAATGAAGATACAGTGCAGGTGTTATTTTGAAAGGCAGAAGTCATCTTCACACAAATAACTAATTTTGAAACATTCAGTCTGCCTTCAGAAGTTTTTCCAAGATATACATCAACTACACCACACTACACTAAAGGTTATTACTTTGTGGAAATCAAAGCTTTAAATAACATGTAACAGTGCTGGTGTTTCATAAAGAAGACTGTAATCTACACTAACAACAAACAAGCAAACAAACAAAATAAACAAAAAGACTACCTGGGAGTAAAATTCAGACTTCAAAGATTTCAATATTCTGCTAATTATGACAATATGTATTTAAATTAAACACATTTTTATAAATGAGAATGTTTTAGCATCCAAGGGAAATCCAAACAGAAAACAAGGATTCAGAGCAGAGGTATGCAGAATCTCTTCTGTATTTTAATAGATTATGTCCTAATCCTTTTCACAATGTACACCTATATCAAATCATCACACTGTACACTACGAATGCCTCACAATTCTATTTGTCAATTATATGTCAAAAAGCTAAAAAACAAAAAACCCTAGGATTTAAACTCACTAAAAAAAAAAAAAAACTTATGTCCCAAACCAAACAAAGACTTCTCTTATATCCCATACCCCAGTTATCTATAAATCAACTTTTAAACTTCAAAACAGCCTCCTCTATATGAGCCAAAAATTAAAACATGCTTCCTGCAGTAATATATGTACTAAAATCACTTTGCTTTTTCAACCAAAAAAAGAAGACATTGACCACATATTGAACCGCAGAATTTCGGAACTGGAAGGCTTGCTCTGGGGGCACACTGCACTGCAAGTCACGGGCAGGGTCAGCTCTCCAGTGCAGACTGAACTTCCCAATTCATCATATTTTGCTATCAGGAAGACAAGAGCTAACTGCATGATTTTTCACATAAAAATAGACCTTTGGGACACTTGTCTCCCAGGGTGCTTCTTTCCTTACCAATTTTTCACTCATTCTGTATATTACAGTAATTAACTTGATATCTTACCCTTAGTAGTTATTTCTTCATATCTTAGCTATCACAGCCATGTAGCCGCCTATGATAAGACTGAAGCTCTAGGATGGGCCTTCTGACCACTGGGGCTGCTCTTTCAGCTGACCCATTCTACCCAGTCATCAGATGTAAGAGCCAAGATAAGACTAAACAGTGTTTTAAAAAGTGATCATCATTTCCCTTTGTAATTTTTTAAACCAGTCTCTCCAAATAAATTTACTAAACAAAGCATATCATTCTTTTGTAGTTCAATATTGGAAATTAAGTTACTTACCTCTCTTAAAACAGTGCTTTTGTAGCCTCGATATAATCCTTGGATGCCCTGAAACAAACAAAAAGCCAAGACCTCAGAAAGTTAGAATAGCAGAGACTTCTAAATGACATTCTGCACGAAGCAGATTTACCTTTTCTAAAGTTTGAGTTTTGAAATATTCACAATGACTACAGTTCTATAAGAGGTTAAAACTTTTAAACTGGCTTAAAGTACATAAAGCTCAGATCGGCTCCCTTTAAAATGGGAACATCTCTAACAATAAAGCTGACTACATATTAAACTTTACTTATTTTCAACATTTCTTCTCTTGAAAAAAAATACTTGAGAAGCTTTAAATAAACATATTTTCAAAACCAAATGCACACAGAATGCCAATTATCCTTTCACAAAAGAACAGAACTATATTTTATAGTTTCAACTATAAGACGTCACAATGCATGAATAATCTCTCAATAGTGAGAGATACCTCTAGACAAGCCTTGACTTATCTGTTTAACTATCCACACGATTCAACAGGGACCCTTTACTGAACTGATCTCAATCATACAATTAAACGCTCAATGTCTTCTCACCTAGGTGACAGAGGGATTAAGAATAAAACTGTTCTAGGGCTTCCCTAGTGGCGCAGTGGTTGAGAGTCTGCCTGCCGATGCAGCGGACACGGGTTCGTGCCCCAGTCCGAGAAGATCCCACATGCCGCGGAGCGGCTGGGCCCATGAGCCATGGCTGCTGAGCCTGCGCGTCCGGAGCCTGTGCTCCACAATGGGAGAGGCCACAACAGTGAGAGGCCCACTTCAAATAAAAAAATAAATAAATAAAAGAATAAACCTTTTCTAAAACCTAGACTCACTGAAATTTTCATGTGACTGATTCCATTTTAAAGAAAAAGAAGGGCTTCTGTACAAACTATAAAGAAGAGCAGCTCACTGGTCCCTAGCCACATGGCCAGCACACATGAAATTTGATCCACAGGTTAACATGAACCAGTACAAGAGGAATTACATTTTTATATAAACATTACGACATCGGTCACTAATATCAGTCCATTACCACAGGTCTCTTCCATGGGTCCTCAAATTCTATACTGATGTTTTAATATAATATCTTTATTCACTTTACATATTCACTATTTATTCCATATCTGATTCCAAAAGAATGATAAGACTACTGCAATGTAGGACACACACTTAGTAGTGTGGTTGTTTAGAAATTTGAAAAAGAAATAAAAATGAAATTAAAATTTTGAAAACAATGGAAAGGCAAAGATAATCTTAGCATAAAAAGTTGCTATAATTGGACAATAAATTTAGCTTTAAGGTCTCTTCTAAGGCTCCTAAGATGAGGGCCACAGTATTCCTATTAGCTGCCACACAATATTCTCAATAAGAGAGCTTAAAAACATATTCTCACCTCTTGACATAAGATGTTAGAGAAAATGTGAAATGTTCCTGAAGAAGCAGATACCTGTGCCCTCTGCTTAACTACTTCAGAAGGAACTCGAATCAGGCAAGCAACCTAAAATATACAAATTTAATTATATCCTTAAAAAGAAGTAACTGCTATGAAAAAGGAAACAGCTTCATAAACAAAAATTACAGTTAAACAAAAGCATAATGTACAGGCTCAGTTCAAGATGCGAAAAGTTGGGGTTTTTTTTCGGTTTTGTTTTGTTTTTTTAACCTAAAACACTTAGAGCATTACTGGACATGCATTGTGTTACCAACACAGAACCTCTCCTCCCTGATCCCACGTAGATCCTCCTACCTCCTGCCTCACTGCTCCAAACAAATCTGTCTGTAAGCCACTCGATGGGAAGAAGCACATGCACTCATTCTGAACTCCCAATACCTACGAGGACATCTAGCGGTCACATGACAGCCATTTCAAACATGTTTGCTCAATGAATGAATCAAAAGGGCCTTAGCTTTACTGGAGTAACACACATCAGTAGAGGCAAGACTGAAAAGCGGCTGGTTACCCCAAACCCTCCAACCCACCCCACCCCCAGCCTCGGCCAGCTCCCAACCGCAGCAACCCCCAACCTCCCCAACACCCAACAGCTGAGGAGTAACTCCAGGCACTCCCGGGCCCTGCTCCAGCATTTGAGTTGACGTAGGTCCCGACTAGTCAACAAACAATTGTAATATCACCCTTGGTGACATGCCAGGGTCAGTTACACGCCACTCAACCTCACACTTCCAGGACTCCGCCTTCAGTAGCCCACTTATCTTCAGAAATATTAAGAATTGGTCAAACCGGAAAGAACTGGTCTGCCCACTGAAGGACAGAAGGCAGGGGAAAGGGCAGCAGGCAACAGGGAGGGAGACATATAAACTGATATTTTAAACTGTTTTAATGGAAGTCCTGTATTGAAGCCTCTGTACACTAAGCAGCCTGTCAAGGATACAAACTTTTTTTCCAATGTGGAATTCACACACCTGACTCTGGTGTTCAGTATTCTGTATATGGTTAAGGAGATTAATTTTAAAACTTTCACAATATATATTTCATATACAAATATATGTATTTGAGGCACAGTAAGAAATGTGGACAATCTTCAGTGACACACGCAGCAAAATGGAAACAACAGGAAATTTAACAAAACCGTCCCACCAAACAGGATGTTTGCCCTTTCAAGAGTCTCCTAATTCCTAATTTGAGATGACTACCCAATTTGGATATTATATAAGGCTTTGTCTTTCTAATGTTAAGTAGCTCTAAGGTACAAATCAGCAAACTTTTAATGTAAAAGATCAAATAGTAAATATTTTAGACTTTGCCAGCCAGATGGTCTCTGTCACAACGGTGCGACCATGCTGTGGGAACACAAAAGCAGCCATAGATAATAATGTGTAAGTGAATGGTGTGACTGTGTTCCAATAAAACCTTATTTATAAAGACAGGTGATGGTCTGCCAACCCCTGCTCTAGGTATAAACACTGGCAAATCCATCTTTGGTATTAGCCTTGGTAAGAGCAGAGCAGGCACAGAACAGATGTAGGCCTCAGCAACCCCGGGAAACAAGGGACAGGGATGGCAGGTAATGTGATTCTAGGTGTCATGGAGTCAGCTAACAAGGGTGTATCACCTCTGAAAAGTAGCTCAAAAGGAATAGTACTTTATGTGGACGCACTCCAACTGATAGGGTCAGGATAACACACCAGCTGGAGTGCATTAATGACCTGAAGTTATTTTTCTCCCCAAACTGACAAGACTCACAAAACAATATAATCTAGTTTCTTTTTCTTCGTTCATCAAACATTTGAATGCCTTTTGTCTGCAAAGATATCTACAATTTGGGCCAATGTATCTTTCCACCCACAGTCTCCCTTCAAATTTACTTGATTCAGTTCAACAAAAACATGTAGAGCCAGACACTGCACAAGACACTGCCTGGTAAAGAAAACTAAGATGGTGCCCTGACTTCAAAGAACTCACAGCCACGTATAAACAGTTTCAATAATACTGATACATGGCAAGAGATAGAGTAAGATTAAAAAGAGGCAAAGACAAGTATCACAGCAAACGGAGAGGAGGGGTATTTAGTCCAACCTCCAGACTGAGGGAAAACTGCCAGAGATTATGCCTTCACAGAACCTTCCAAAGGAGCAAGAATTAGCTGGCAAGAAAGGTAAAAAGGGCATGATGGGGAGTGGAAACAGAAAAGCACACAATACGAAAGCAGGGTGCTCAGGGGTAACAGAACCATCCCATATCAAGTTAGCATTCTACAGTGTGTACCCACCCAAGCCATTCCATATCACCAAAACCTCAAGTTTAAGGTCAAGAGTAATGGGGAGTAAGACTGAACAGACGGCCAAGAAGGCCCTGTATGCCATGCAAGGAGCCTGGACTTCATCGCATAGACAATGGGACCAACTGCAACAGTTTAGGCGGAGGATCTGTAGCAACATGGGCGGAGTTGGAGGGCATTATGCTGAGCGAGATAAGTCAGAGAAAGCCAAATACTGTACGGTATCACTTAGATGTGGAATCTACCAAATACAACACACTAGTGAGTGCAACGAAAGAGAAGCTGACTCACAGATACAGATAATAAGCTAGTGGTTACCAGTGGGGAGAGGAAACAGGGGAGGGGCAATATAGAGGTAGGGGATTAAGAGTTACAAACTATTATGTATAAAATAAGCTACAAAGATATATTGTACAAACACAGGGATAGTTTGTGTTGTGTACAACACAGCCAATAGTTTACAATAACTATAAATGCAATATAACCTTTAAAAGTTGTAAACTACTATATTGTACACCTGTAACATATAAGTACATCAACTATACTTCAATAAAAAAATAAAATAAAATACACACAAAGTTTGGGCAGAGGAATCATAACCTGTGCTTTAGGGACATCACTCTGGCTGCAGTAGGTAGAAGAATAGTTGCAGGATAGAAGAGAAAGATAAGAAGCAAAGAGGAAAGACAAAAAGAAGGCAAGACACAAGCTCTGAGACTACTACAACAGTTCTATAGAAGATACCAGGAAATGAATATGGCTCAGAGAAGAAGGTTCAAATTTGAGGGAAGAGTCAGGAGTAAAATGAAAGGACCTGGTGACTGGTAGGAGGTCAGGAGTGGGGAGAGAGTAAGATACTCCTACAATACAGTGGTGCCATTAAATGAGACCGGGGGGCAGAGGAGGAAAACAAGTTTAGAGCAAAAAGGATAAATTCACTCTGGGAAATGCTGAGCAGGAGAAATCTGTGGCACATATAAGGGGCTGTGTCTATCCAAGAAATTAATATCTGACTATAAAGCTAGAAAATAACAAGGCTAGAGATACAGATATAGGAGTCATCAGCACATAGGTGATGGCTGGAACCAAGAGAGTAGATTACCTAAATAAAGAGCAGGGCTTCCCTGGTGGCGCGGTGGTTGAGAGTCCGCCTGCCGGTGCAGGGGACACGGGTTCGTGCCCCGGTCTGGGAGGATCCCACATGCCGCAGAGCGGCTGGGCCCGTGAGCCATGGCCGCGGAGCCTGCGTGTCCGGAGCCTGTGCTCCGCAACGGGAGAGGCCCCAAACTGGGTATAAATTATGTTACTTTCGGTAAGAGTGTAAACTTTTAAATCCATGCTAATAAACCAGGATAGAAAATTAAGGCCACTGAAACTTACATGAACCTTACAGGGCAGCTCCCAGCATCTAAAACTCATTACAGAAATGAAAATAAATAAATAAGAAAAGAAAGAAAAGGGTACTCTAACACCTTGTATTTTTCAACTCAAGAGGTCAAGAGTGAAATATGACCCCAATATGTCAAGAAAATACGAACTGTCCACTTTTGTGCCTTGGCATAAATATTTATAGAACTTCATGCTTCGTAACCCTCCGTGTTCTTACATTATATTTTTATTTCTTAAAAATACAGCAGCAGAAGAGAAATTTTGTAAAGGTTCTCAGATGAAAAACAATCTAACAGAAGAGGTACAAAGCACCCAGCATGGTTTCCTGACTTCCCCGGCATGGCAATTTTGGTGTAAGAGGCCACAAAGTAATGCCTCTATTTCCTTCAGCAACTCCCTTGCCTTCCATTTGGTTTTATATTAACTCTGATCTTTCTCAGATTTGAATCTGAGCCGCCACGGAGTATTTCACTGCACAGGAACAAAAACATGTTATAGTATCATGGTCCTATGAAAGGAAATAAAGGTAATGTCATCTGTGGGTCTTGGGGTAAAGCCATTCTTCAGAGCATCCTTTCCTCAGACGTCCGGGGTTCAGTATGAAACCATGACCCAGGGAGGGTGACATTTTCATTAAACCCAAAAATGGTGTATATGTTAAAGTTCTAACAAAAGACAACTAAAGCTTTCCATAAAGAAAATACATGTCCCCAGTGTTTTTTAAATCAGCATTAAAATGCAATACTGGCCTCAGTGGAATTTAACAAAAAATCTAAGGAACTTTAAATTGAGAATGATTACAATATTAAAGTTGCTAAGACTTTTCTTTCTTTAACATAAATAAAAACTTTTCTGATATGGTTTTCATTTTTGAAATGGAGAGCAGAATGTCTCCTTTTAGTATTCACTGACCACCAAGATGCAAAACTACAAGTCCTAAGACTAACTGTATGAAAGGAAAAAAAATCACAGTGAACTCTGGCCTCACATTAGGTATTGTAAAATGAGTGAAGGCAGAGAGGAGAGAGAGAGAGAGAAAGATGCTGCTAAACTCCCTGGTTCATTCATTGCCCAAGCCAAGCTCCAGACTTCCACACATCACCTGCCAGCCATTTATAGTCTCACTTCCATCCTCTCACTCTTGAAATGCTCTTCAAAGTGGCTGGACATCACCCACAGTAACTTGTGTTAACACTGTATCTTTTACCCAACTACTTCAACATAGTTCATAAAAAATACCCAACTTAAGACTTTTCCTTAGGAAACTTAATCAACAGCCTATAAATATTCATCTCATATTAGAAGCTAATTATCTCAGTATTTAATATATAAATCAATCTGAGATAGAAGTTACCAAAGGTCAGGGAACTATTTGGCCTAGGGAGCAAGGGTAAAACCCAAACCTTTTGATTATCATCTCCAGAATTTTTTTTAATTGAAGTATAGTTGATTTACAGTGTTGTGTTAGTTTTTTGTACAGCAAACTGATTGCTATATATTTTAATATATATTATTTTTCAGATTATTTTCCATCATAGTTTATTACAAGACATTGAATATAGTTCCCTGTGCTGTACAGTAGGTCTTTGTCATTTATTTTATGTATAGTAGTCTGTATCTGCTAATCCCAAAATCCTAATTTGTCCCTCCCCCTGTTTCCCCTTTGGTAACGCTAAGTCTGTTTTCTATGTCTGCGAGTCAATTTCTGTTTTGTAAATAAGTTCACCTGTATCATTTTTTAGATTCCCCACATATAAGTAATCACATGATATTTGTTTTTCTTTTACTTACTTTACTTAATATGATAATCTCTAGGTCCATCCATGTTGCTACAAATGGCATTATGTCATTTTTTTATGCCTGAGTAATATTCCATTCTGTGTGTTTGTGCATATACATATACATATATATGCATATATACTCACAACAACTTCTTTATCTGTTTATCTGTCGATGGACATGGACATTTAGGTTGCTTCCATGTCTTGGCTACTGTAAATAGTGTTGCTATGAACACTGGGATGCATGTATCTTTATCAATTATAGTTTTCTCCAGATACATGCCCAGGAGTGGGATTGCTAGATCATACGGCAACTCTTTTTTTAGTTTTTTAAGGAAACTCCATACTGTTTTCCATAGTGGGTGTACCAATTTATGTTTCTACCAACAGTGTAGTAGGGTTCCCTTTTCTCCACACCCCCTGCAGCATTTATTGCTTGTAGACTTTTTGATGATGGCCACTCTGACCAATGTGAGGTGATACCTCATTATAGTTTTGATTTGCATTTCTCTAATAATTAACAATGTTGAGCATCTTTTCATGCGCCTATTGGCCACCTGGATGTCTTCTTTGGAGAAATGTCTATTTAGGTCTTCTGCCCATTTTTTGATTGAGTTGTTTGTTTTTCTGTTATTGAGCTGTATCAACTATTTGTGTATTCTGGAAATTAAGCTCTTGTCAGTCACACTGTTTGCAAATATTTTCTCTGAGTCCACAGGATGTCTTTTTGTTTTGTTTATGGTTTCCTTTGCTGTACAAAAGCTTATGTTTGATTAGGTCCCATTTGTTTATTTCTGCTTTTATTTCTATTGCCCTAGGAGACTGATCCAGAATTATTTTTCATTAAAGGTACATCATGTTTACATGCGGCTAATGAGTTTAAAGGTTCCAGGTTTAATTATAAGCTAATTCTTCATCTTTAAACCAGCAACTCTATAATTAGTTCAACAGAAACTTAAGTAAGTTGAATAGAGCCAATCAAAGTTTAATCACATTCAAAGTAAAGCTAGTTTAGACTCTGCGGAGTAAACTCCAAGTGGCAAGTTAATGAGAGAGAGAATGAAAATTCAGGGCACTCTAAAATTTTTTTAAAAGCACAGTTTACTTACTTGTATTTTATTCCACATTCCCAAAATTCTTTCTAGAAAGCAGGATTCCAAATTAAGAACACCTAACATTATCTTTCTACACCACCATTTAAATTCAAAACCCCTACAAGTGAACAGTTCATCTGTTTGTCAATTCTGCCATCTGCTGGTTACAAATGGAATCACAGCTGTTGATAAAAAACGCAAAAGGTAATTGTTAAATCCAAATGTACCTTCCTTAGGGTTTTTTTTTTTTTTTTTTTAGGGTTTAAATTTTATCCACTCATACTGAGTTATAAGTTCACCATGCCTTTATTCCTTATAAATAAGCCTCTTTCCACGTATACAAATAGCCAATAGGCATGGAAAGAAAAAAAAAAATTTTGTAAGTATAGGTCTTCCCTTTCCTGACAAAACTAACGTTCTTGATAACCCAGACTCTAGACAAAAAGTTAACAGTCTTCTCAACAAAAATAATTTCTATCTTTTAGGCCCTGTGTCTTGAAGTTATTTATAGAATTTTACAGAACCCAGAGGTAAGCTTCAAACGGCTTTTTCACTTTTATAACTTTCTGTAACAGAATGGGGCCCTGATTTCACATTTGATGACACGTCTCATGGATGGATTTATAGACTTCAACTAATATAAAATCTGAAAATGGAGGAGACTGTAATACTAACTACACTAATTCCCTATTGCTGCTGTAACAAATTACCACATAATTAGTGGCTTAAAACAACAAAAATCTATTCTAATTCTGGAGCTCAGAAGTCCAAAATGGGTCTAAGTGAGCTAAAAATCAAGGGGGCTTCTACAAGCCCCCTGCATTCCTCGGTTTGTGGTCCCTTCCTCCGTCCTCAAGACAGCAGCTTAACATTCTAAAACCTCTCTAACACTCCCACTTCCCTCTTACAAGGAAACTTGTGATTACACTGGGCTCATCTGGATGATGCAAAAAAAAATCTTCCCATCTCAAAATCCTCAACTTAATCACATCTGCAAAGTCCTTTTTGCCATGTTAGGTAACATGGCCACAGGTTTCAGGGACTAGGACATCTTAAGGGGGCCGCTGTTTTGCCCACCAATGTAACCAACGGCAAGTTTAGAATCCTCACCTTGTCTTAGTTTAAGAAACCCAGAGTGATCTGAGTTCTTAGCATTACCCAAGTAATATACCTCCCATCTCCAGTTGTGCATCAGTTCTGCCATTTTTAAAAGATGACATAAAAAGTAGAAAATGAAGGTCTAATATTTGTCTTAACTATTCACTCTGCAATGGTGTTTTATTGCCCACAGCAGCTGGGAAACCTTGTGTACAGCACCAAACTTCTTTGAATTTCAATTTCTTCATTTTCTGAACTGACAGCCTTCCCAAAACTATAAAATTCTAAAAGTGTACTCCGAACAGCAATTTGTGTGACATGGGACCAGAACCAACACTTAATGAACACTTTATGTATCAGATGCTAGGCTTGAGCACTTTAGAAGTGCTGTATCACTTAAGCTTTGCAAGAACTGTGAGTGAGGTAGCATTAACCCGACTTTTCAAGATAAGGAAAACAACAGCTTGGTAAGCTTGCATAAAGGACCTATAGACACAGAGCAAATACACAGACAAGTCACCATTCTGACCCTCACCTGCGTAACTTGACAGCTCATGATCCATAAGCTGCCTCCTTTCAGAGGTCCTCAAAATATTCTCTACCTATTTAATCCATGTGTCCAACTTCTTTATATGCGCCTCAAGGACAGGGGTCAAAATTTCTTATTGTTTCTTAGCACCAATCACAGCACTAGATATATAATAGGCACTCATATATCTACAAGTATTCAATTACAAACCAAAGCAAATTTGTGACAGCGGCATTTAATTCATTATGCTACCAAGAACGCTACTCTTAACAATATGTTAAAAAATAAAGTTTTGTCACTGACAAAGTGCAGACTCCCACAGAAGCGGTTAATCTTAACTTCATCTTGGAGAGAAGTATTCGGTTTTTCCATTAACAGTGAGGTGGTGGTACTGACCAAGTAACATTCTTGTGGTTTAAGTAGGATTCTCCAGCTTCATCATCCTACATGAAAATCATACTCATTGTTTCTATAAAGCTAAACTTAATTTGTGTAGCATAAACTGACACTGCTCTTAAAGAAAAAGCCAACACGGAGCTCCCCTGCCCTCCCACGCACTAACTACACAAGACGATCGATGAAACGCACGGGCCGAGCTCGTGAGTCAACACCACCTGAAGGAATGCTGCACACCACATCAGAGAGAACAAGTCCACACGACAGAAAACAGTCTGAAATGCGGCGGAGAAAGAAGCCATCGGGAAAGTGGAGGGACGGTGGGTAAGCTGCTCCCTGACAAGTGCCTCTGCGAAAAGTCTCTCAGCACATCCATGCGAGTACTTTAAGGAATGATCACCAGCAGGATCATCACTGCACAGGGGTCCTGCCAGGCCCTGCCCTCTTCCTCCCCTTACCACTGTCAGCTCGGGCTCAGAGGGTCGGGACAGCTGGAGAGCTGGGGTGTGCTTCTGAGCTGAGCTCGGGAGACGGACAGCAAGCTCAGCATGCACACACCACAGACACACAACGAGAGGACACAGGTACCCACGAGGAAAGAGGCACTGAAGGAACGCTGCCAGAAGGGCTTTTAAAGGAAGAACCTCCGCCTTGATTCTCGTCAACTCACCTTCTCCCTCTGCATCCCCTGCCCTGCCTCAGCGGAGGCTCTAGTCATCTCTCTCCTCGGGATTTCTGCAACAGTGTCCTCCCCTCCATTCACACACCACGCCCAACTCCACACAGCTGCCAAAGGATGTTCTTAAAACACCAACCAGTGGTGCTCTCCTGCTCAGCCCTTCAGAGGATAACAGGCAAAACCTCCTCACCAGAGCAGGCAGGGCCCTCCGGGACGACCGGGTCACATCTGTGCTCCACATGAAACTGGAAGGCATCGAACAAGGGCTTTGCCTAAGTTCAATGGCCCTCCTTGGACTCGCCGGCCTAACAATCATCGTCCAAAACGCAGCTCAAGGACTAGCTATTCTCTGAGGCCCTTCCTGAATCAACATCCATCCACCCATCTAATCCACTTCCCTTCAGGCTCTTGTACTTACTTTTCTTAAAATACCTGTAACCCTTTAGTGTACTTCCATACTTACATGTCCATCTGCACGTCTAGACTGCAACTCTCTAAAGGCAGTATCTTGTCATTTTATCCTCAGTGCCGAGAACACACTAGGCCGTCTTAAGATCTAAATCCACACTGGCAGGTAAGGACAACAAAAGTGGTGGAGGAAACTAAGAGGAGCTGAACAAAAGCAGCTGATATAAAAGGAATCAAAGAGGTCCAAGTGGGGAAAGGACACAAAAAGGAAAGGCAACGGAAAGGAAGTTATTTTTTGCAATTCTGTAGAAAATTCTTTGTGTAATTCTTATGATTTAGCATTCCTAAGAAGGAATTACAAAGTCTGTCTGCCTTATGTACTTAATGTTCTGAAGTGAAAAAAAGCTCCCAGGCACAATGGAAAATGAACAGATAGGAGAACAGGGCAAAAGGCCCCCTTGGGAGAGGCACGTGCTTAGATGCATCAGAAAGCAAAGTCCCTGTGTGAGTGTGGCTGGGTATCTAACAGTTCGCTTGCAGCTTCTAATGGTACAGCGAATTTCCTAGCACTGTCTCTACCCTCCTGCCTCCGTGCATCTTGACACACACAGGCATTTTCATCTGCAGCATTCCTGAGAGCTTCCTTCTGACTTGACAGTGACACTGCACTTCAGGGATACCCATCTTATTTTCCACTCAACTTATCTTCCATGACTCAATTATACAACTGCACAAGAGTCTGACACGCTGCTAACACAAGTGCAAATGAGAGTTCCTCTCTGTTAATTTATGGATGTTTCAAAACATATCATGATCATTTCAAAAGATGAAAAACATTTCAAAAGTTGTTAACCTTTCTTCTATTGTTTTGCTCAGTGGTTCTTAGAAAAGGCCAGTAGAGATCATGAAAAACACTATGCATACACTTTAAACCATGATATTAACAGCATAGTTAAAAAGAACTTAAATCCCTGCTAGGGAAAACACAATGATAAGCAGCACATGCCCCATGCCGTGCAGCTGATAACACTCCTGACAACGATGCATCTAGTCCTCCAAGCAGCCGATTCAGCAGGGAAGCTGAATCAAAACGACGTGCTTACCCCATATTCTGATGTTCAACGAGCCCCTCAAATGACTGCAGTACACTGCCATCCTCTAAACTAACCAGTCTATTAAACTAGGATTTTTTAGTACGCCTAAAAGTATGTAATTCTGAGGAAAACAAAAGGAATCATACTTTTGATCAGTGTGCTCCACACCTACTAAAATATTCTTATGCACGTGACCGCCAAGTCAACTCAATAGAAATATTTACCCCTGGGGTATAAATCAAAATTTTTGAGAATCCTTTATGAGTGGTGCTTATATATCACTGAACACCAGAAACATCTAGGAATCTTGTTTAAAATGCAGGGCCCACAGCACCACCTCCAAAAATCTTTATTTGTAACCTGCTGCCCAGGCAAATGATTCTAAAGCAGGTGCTCCCTGGGCCACACGGTTGTGTGAAGTACTGTTACAGAGGCTGTCAGAAAAGCACTTACGAAACATGGTATCACTGAGTTCCTAGCTTTCTCAATCCCAAGTTAGAACAGGACTGGAAAGAAAAATCTACCAGCATCTATGTGTGTAAGGACATCCACAGACATCACCCATGAGCACATTAAATTCACAGGGGCCACTTTAGCAGCAAAGAAATTTTAATAATTCTTCTATTTCTGAAAACAATATTAACTAAGTCCGTAAGTAGGATAACACCCAGAAAAAGTCAAACCCTAAAGTTGAAAAAAAAAAAAAATCACTACCACTGCAATGTTATAGCATCTGTTATACTAAAGTAAACCCACCCCAACCCTTCTGATCTAATTAGAGATTCTACTTCTCACAGGGCTTTTTCTGTGTCTGATGAAAACGGAGCTGTAAAATAACTGAGGCAGGGATTTAGAGATTTGGTACAGCAAACCTAATAAAAATGGCACAAACGGGACTCTTCTCAGTGTTGTTACATATTAAATCTTATTTGATCGATCTTACTGTATTCCAAATCACAAACATAAGGTAGAAGCTTGTAATTATAGTTTTATTGATTTCTCATTAACTTTTAATCAAGCTGCTGCTACAGGGAATGGTTATCACAGCAGTGTTCTTTTGTTTCTAAGTTTCACACACTTACCATCACTACAACAAAGTAACTGTGGACACATTCAATGCCAACAAAAATACAGTATTGTTTCTAAGGAATGTGTCTGCAACATAACCATCTTATATCAGCGCAGATGTGTTACAGAACAATGACTGCACTAAGCTATATCTGATTTTCTCTTGGTCTCTTTACACCTTTCTGATCACTGACAGAAATAAATGTTCTTTGTTTTATATTCCTTATTTGTTCCTCCTAAATTCATCTGTTTCTTTCTCTTACTTCCAGCGACCACACTTGGCTGAGTCTGCAACCAATTTATGCTCTATGAAACTGAAAGCAAATTACTAAAACAGAAAGGCAGTAGGTACGTGTCTGAAGCATTTATTAAGAACAATGATACTGAATGGCTGCAGGAAGTTTTTTAAGAAAGTTTAAAGATTACAGGAGCACCAGAACCACATTTCACAAACTTCATAAATTTAACAAAATTCTTAGCATACTAAACTGTAACTGAATTAAAATCAAATAAAGTCAACAGCAAGAGATGTTTCACAGGTGAAATCCTCAATCTATGTACCTGCTGCTGATCAGTTCTCCTCTGAAGGCTCTCCAGGCATCACAGAAACTATAAAAAGGCATCTGACATGAGGCCTTACTGCCTAAGGGACCATGGAAACCATAAGAGACACAATAAAGATAAAAATGTCCTAGAATTATTTATTTCCAGTCTTACAGATACCTATTTCCTAACTCTAAAGTCTACCTACGCCACTTTCTATGCCCAACAGTTCACACAGAATATTACATTTAAAAGGCTCCAATTTTTTAAAAAATACCAGTTACAGATATTAACATATTGGAATACAGTGTTTTCTACAAATGGAAAGCTGCATCACTAACATGACGGATCTAACAGCTACCCTTTGCCCTATTTAATTATACCATTTTATATATTCTTCCTAAGTCTAAGAGACAGAAATTTTATAAATTGAAGAAAGTCTATCCTCCAACAGGGCAAACCAGCTTTCAAGCAAGATGGCCCTGTGGGAAATGAAAAAGAAGTGGCCAAGTTCTTTTTGCTGCTTGCTCTCAGCAGCGTAATAGAAAATGTAAACCAAGTGAACTTACGAGGATATATTTAAACTAAATCAGAGCAACAGGCAATTCTAAAATAGAGGCAAGAACAGTCAAAGGGACAGAATTTTTACAAGCTGGGAGACAATGAAACTCTGACACACCATTTGTTATTCTTGAGTATATATACTCGAAAATAACTGCATGCAATGAGGTTCTAATGTCAGAACATAATCACAAAAACACAATCTAAACCAAGGATAATGGGTTCAAAGATTTTTTTTACATTAAATATATATTGCTTTTAAATCGCAGACTAAACCAATATTCAGGCAGAATTCAAGCACTGGAGTCCTTACTTTGGGTAAGAGTGGGGGGAATGAAAATTCCCAGAAATTGTACACAAATTGTCCGTACGTTCACTTTCGTGGAGAGACAACCACAGATTTCACTAGATTCCTAAAGGGGTCTCTGGCTCATAAAGGAACTACTACTTTATGCTCCTTGCTCCTCAAAAATTAATATATTGTGGGTTTCCCTGGTGGCACAGTGGTTGAGAATCTGCCTGCTAATGCAGGGGACACGGATTCGAGCCCTGGTCTGGGAGAATCTCACATGCCGCGGAGCAACTAGGCCCGTGAGCCACAACTACTGAGCCTGCGCATCTGGAGCCTGTGCTCTGCAACGGGAGAGGCCGCGATAGTGAGAGGCCCGCGCACCGCGATGAAGAGTGGCACCGGCTTGCCACAAGTAGAGAAAGCCCTCGCACAGAAACGAAGACCCAACACAGCAAAAATAAATTAATTAATAAAAAATTTTTTAAAAATTAATATATTGTTAGTCTCATCACACTAAAAAGCTCAGTAAATTATGAAGGCAATTTTTTTTTTAATCCAGAGTTAGCTTAGGTTCTGCAAAATCATTTTTAAACCAATGACAAAAGGAAGTTTTATAGAAAACACTTGCGTGAATTTAGTGTCTTTCAGGCTAATTTCTTTCAACATTCTCTTCAAGGAACCATCCAAATGATTTCTTAGATCAAGGAATTCATTGTATAGTAACGGGAAAGTATAAAATTATATATATATATATCCCAGATATAAATAAATAAATGCAAAAATGCTGAAGAAGACCAGAGGTCATCTTTTTTTCCGTATTACACATCATAACCTCAACAATTCAAATTATCACATGAAAAGGGAGACCCTCGCTTTTCTTTAAAACTGAGATTATTTCCTCCATAATTCCTTTTCTCCTGGATTGTCCAAATATATTAGTATCTGATGTGTTCATCAACCAAAATGATATAATTAATGACTTTTCTTTACAATAATTTATAAAGAAATTATCTTAACACTTCCCTACTCATTCTATGAGTCCAGTTTTACCTTGATACCAAAACCAGTCAAAGACACAAGAAAAGATAACTACAGACCAGTATCTCTTATGAACAAAGTAAGTCCTCAACAAAACACTAGTACATAAATCTAGCACTATATAAACAGTATTATATACCATGATCAAGTGAGTTTTAACATTTGGGTTGCAAATGCAAGAGTGGTTTAACATTTGAAGATCAATTAATGTAACACACCATATCAGTAAAATAAAGAATAAAACCACATGATTATCTCAACAGATGAACAAAAGGCACTGACAAAATGTAACCTTTTATGACAGAAATAGTACTGAAACACTAAATACTTTCTTCCTAAGATCAGAAACAAGATAAGGATGTCCACTCTCATCACTCCTATTCAACACTGTAGTACAGCTTCTAAACAGAGCAGTTAGGCAAGAAAATGAAATAAAAGACATATAGATTGTACAGAAATAAGTAAAACTAGCTCTATGTGCAGATGATACGATCGTGTATATAGAAAATCTTTAAGAATCCACTAAACTTTAGAACTAATTAATTCAGCAAGGTTGGAGGATACAAGATCAATATACAAAAATGAATTTATTTCTATACAGTAGCAATAAACTGAAAATGAAATGAAAAAAAGTTCAATTTACAGTAACATCAAAAAGAATAAATTACTTAGGAATAAATTTAACAAAAGAAGTGTAAAACGTATACTGTGGAACTACGAAACACTGTTAAAAGAAATTACAGAAGTCCTAAAGAAATGAAAAGACAGCCTATGTTTGTGGATTGGAAAATTTAAGCATTTTTGTTAAGATGGTATGCTCCCCAAATTAATTTGCAGATTCAATGTTATCCCTATCAAAATCTCAGTTGCTTTTTTTGCAAGCTCATTTTGCAAGAAATTGACAAGCTCATTCTAAACTTCACATAATGAGTTCCCTGGTGGCCTAATGGTTAGGATTCCGGGCTTTCACTGCCATGGTGAGGGTTCAATCCCTGGTTGGGGAACTGAGATCCAGCAAGCCGTGAGGTGAGGCAAAAAAAAAAAATTCACATAAAAATGCCAAAGACCCAGAAGAGGCAAAACAATCCTGACAGAGAAGAACAAAGCTGGAGGACTCACACTTCTGATTTCAAAACTTACTACAAAGCTGTGGTAATCAAGGCTCTGTGGTAGTAGCATAAGGATAGACGTAGAAATCCATAGAATAGAACAGGGTCCACAAATAAACCCCACCTTTACGTCAATTAGTATTTGACAAGGGTGCCAAGGCAATTCCATGGGTAAAGAATAGTTTAGCAAATGGCACTAGGTCAACTGGATATACACACGCAAAAGAATAAAATTAGACCACAGCCTCAAACCAGATAAAAAAATTAACTCAAAATGGATCAAAGACCTAAAAATATGAGTTAAAACTATAAAACTCTTGAAAGAAAACATAGGTATAAATATCTTCATGATCTCAGATTAGGCAATGGTTTCTTAGATACGACATCAAAGCACAGGCAATGTAAGATAAAACAGATAAACTGGACATCATCAAAATTTAGAACTTATGCTTCAAAGGACACCATTAAGTGAAAAAAATGCACAGAATGGGAAAAAGTTTTGCCAATATATAAAGAGCTCCTACAACTTATTAACAAAAATACAACCTAATTAAAGAATGAGCAAAGGAGACGCATAGACATTTCTCCAAAGGAGATATGTAAATAACCAATAAGCACATGAAAAGATGCTCAAAATCATTAGTTACCAGGGAAATGCAAGTCAAAATCACAATAAGATACCACTGAATATCTATTTGTTTGTTATAATTTAAAAGACAGGTAGGGGCTTCCCTGGTGGCGCAGTGGTTGAGAATCTGCCTGCCAATGCAGGCGAGATGGGTTCGAGCCCTGGTCTGGGAAGATCCCACAAGCCGCGGAGCAACTGGGCCGGTGAGCCACAACTACTGAGCCTGCGCATCTGGAGCCTGTGCTCCGCAACAAGAGAGGCCGTGACAGTGAGAGGCCCCCGCTCGCCGCAACTGGAAAAAGCTCTCACACAGAAACAAAGACCCAACATAGCCAAAAATAAATTAATTAATTTTTTAAAAAACAAATGTTTAAAAAAAGAAAAAGACAGGTAACACCAAGTGGTGTCAAGGATGTGCAGAAGAAACTGGAACTCTTACACACTGCTGGTGGGAATGTAAAATGGTGCAGCCACTTCGGAAAACAGCCTTGGCGAGTTCCTCAGATGGTTAAAAATAAAGTTACCATATGACTGATATTTCCACTCCTAGGTATGTATTCAAGAAAATCAAAAACATAGGCAATTGATGATACCTGCTATAGCATAGATGAAATCTTGAAAATGTAAGTGAAAGAAGCCAGTCATGAAAGACCAGATTGTAAGGATTCCACATTTTTTGTTTTTATCTTTCAAAAATTTGTCAAATTTATTAACATACAGTTTTCACAATATTCTCTTCTTATTCCTTTCTAACAGCGTAATACAACAGAATTTGCATATTATAAAATTCATCCATTTTAAGGATACAATTCAATGGTTTTTAATATATTCACAGACATGTGCAACCATCATCCTAGTCAATGTTAGAACATTTTCATCACCTCAGAAAGAAACTTGGTAGGATTCCATGTATATGAAATGTCCAGAATAGGCAGATCTATACAGACAGAGTAGGTCAGCGGTTGTTGCCTAAGGTGAGAACGTTGGGGGAAATGGGAAGTGACTGCTAATGGGTACGAGGTTTCTTGTCAGGGCGATGATGATGCTCTAAAACTGACTGTGGCGATGGCTGCAGCTGTGAGTACAGCAAAAAAATTGAACTGTACACTTTAAATGGATAAATCATACAGTATGTGAATTATATCTCAAAACAGTTATTATTTTTTTTAGTTGTTTTCTCCTTTTTTCTGGTTTTTTTTTTTTTTTTGGCCGTGCCATGCGGCTCACAGGATCTTAGTTCCCCGACCAGAGATTGAACCCGTGCATCCTCGGCAGTGAAAGCATAGAGTGCTAACCACTGGACCGCCAGGGAATTCCATAAAGTGCAATCTCTCTCTTTCATCACCCTCATTCACCATATTCTCAAGAGAAGAAAATTAGGTTACAAAACAGTTTGTAGATTCTCATCCAAATTTTCTAAAGGAAAAGTGTGCAGAAAACAAAACCACAATATATCACAGTTGTTTCTTATGTAAATCTTATAAAGGCTGATTCATTTTTCTAACTTCCTAACATAAATACATACCACTACTTTATTAAATGAAAAACGATATATACTACTTGACAAAATGATAAAAGACTTATAAACCGACACCCTTCTCTTCACTTTCTTGTCCATTCCTGTTAATGCACCCTGCCCCTAACAACGTTCTGGGATTATTAAAATAGACTAGATAGAGAGATAAGCAGATACATAGATACATACATACAAAACAAACAAGACAATGTGATTTGAAAGTAACAATAGTAAAGGACAATTTCTGGGTGGATACACAAAAATAATTTTAATTGAAGTTGTCCATTAGTAGTAGGCAGGAGGAACTGGAGAAAGGTAAGTGGGTGAGGGGGTGGGAAAGCTCTTATTTGTATTATACTCTTCTCTGTGTTAGTTTAGAAAAAATATATATTCCTGTATTATTATTTTTTGTTTTGTTTTGTTTTGTTTTGCGGTACGCGGGCCTCTCACTGTTGTGGCCTCTCCCGTTGTGGAGCACAGGCTCCGGACGCGCAGGTTCAGAGGCCATGGCTCACGGGCCCAGCGGCTCCGCGGCATGCGGGATCTTCCAGGACTGGGGCACGAACCCGTGTCCCCTACATCGGCAGGCAAACTCTCAACCACTGCGCCACCAGGGAAGCCCTCCTGTATTATTTTTTAATTACAAATATTTTACCACATACATTATGATTTACTGGCTCATGAATTATTTACAGAAGAGTTGGATAATTTTTTAAACAGACCGGAGGGATGGACTGCCTGTGTTTTCGTCATTGCTTTCCAATTTTAATTCATTATAATGAGACACCAAATGATCTGTATGACATTATCTCTACACTATTTGTTGAAAGTTGCTTTGTGGACTATTGGGTCACACACTTTTATTAATGTTCCAAGTGTGCTTGAAAAAAATGAATAATCTTTAGCAGTTAAGTGCAGAACTCCATACACATCCATTAGACCATTCTTGCCATTGTGTTGCTCAAATCTTCTATGGTCTTAACAAGTTACCTGCCTGGTCCTAAGACTTTTACGGATAGATGTGAATAACTCCAATGAAGATAGTAATGTATTCATTTTTCATTATAATTCTAGCAACATTTTGCTTTATATCTTGAGACTACGCTATTTAGTTCAGGTTTACTACATCTCCCAGGAGAATTGTTCCTCATATCATTATACAGTGGTCTCCTTGTTTTTTGCTTTCAGTCTTTTTTTTTTTTCTTGATCTGATATTAACATTACTATTAGCTCTCTTTCAGCTACTCTTTCTGAATCAGTTAGGGTTGATCAGAGAAGTAGAACCACTAAGAATGATAAGAATAAGAAGCTATTACAGGGATATAAACAGTAATTGTGGGAGCTGGTTAAGCAACTTACGTAGAACTGTTGCTTCTGCATCTAGTGTTGGGACAGAAACTTAGAAGGCATGCAATCAGGAAGGAAACATGGATGTGAAATGGGGAAGAGCAAGGACAAACTGGAACTCGCATTCTCCCTCACCAATCTCAATGATGTGGGTGACCTACAACATAAATTGGCACCCTTCACAACAGAGCCCACACAACTGACTCAAAATTTAGAGAAGCTGAAGGAGAAGACCCAGTGAGAGTTGGAGGAGCTGGAGGCTTGACTGCTGCCTGAAGCCAACAGATCAGTGATGAGGTGTATGAACTGCAGCAGTGCCTGACCTCCCACCAACCTTCTGAGCATGAATACAACCACTGCTTTACTTCCACCTTACAAATCTTGAGCAATTTTCTCTTGTAGCCAGGCTAACCTGGAACCCTCCTGGAAAGGGTGTTCTAGGAAATAGACTTCCAGCTCAATTATGCTGACCCAACATGAAGCCGCCAAAATTTGCATGGATATTTTCCTCTACCTCTTTAATTTTATTCTTTCTGTATAATTATGTTTGAGGTGTGTCTCTTGTAAATAGCAGATAGCTGGATTTTTCTTTCATCCTATATAGACTTTCAACTATCATGTTTAATCCATTTACATTTATTGGGATTTATGACTTTCATAATTTAAAAAAGAATTGTCTTTTAAAAATGAAATGAAGTAATACCTGTACTGAAGATATCTGCATACTTTGCATTTCTGAAGTATTTTATACACATAACTTATTACCTACCACTTCTCCAGCAGAGGCAGCCAACATATGCTTCACAGGCATCAAATACGAAGATGAATCAGTGTGCAAAAACCATTTCACATATTCATAGGTGATGAAAAAGGCAGCAGCTGAAATTTAAAACAAACCAGTCTTTCACAAAGTTTAAATATATATGTAAACTGTTAACAGATATGTTTCTTGAAAAAAATTACAACTCTAGTTATTAAATTATAACAGATAAAGATAATAATAAATATAAGTAATATAAATAAGTATAAATAATAAATATAAATACTGAACTATAAATATTTATAAATATATATTATTTATATAATATATACATATATATGTATATATTATATATGAATATATTTATAACTATAGATAAACATAAATAAAGATAAAGTAATAATACGTACTATTCCCCCCCAACCCCTTCACTCTTGCAGATTTGACTGAGCCCATGTTACATGCCTGACTTTGGACATAAAAACATGCAGATCCCTGCCCTGAGGAAGACTAACAGCTAACCTGGCATTTACCAGTTTGTACTGATAAGTCACTTTAACACTTTTTAGTTAAGTTTTTTGGAAAAGGATATGAATTTCTGTGATGCAAAACATCTTTATATATGGCCATAAAATAATCAGCTACACTGATTTCTAGACAGGTTAAAATTGCAAACACATATCTTAACCAAATAAAGCATCTATTCCATAATGTTGTGTTGCTGGTTACTCAAAATAACCATGGCTACTTTTTACTACATCAACTCACTTTTACATCAAGGAAACAATCAACTACTGTATTAAAACTGGAAATCAAAATCTCTAAAAAGCTACCCCTAGGGCTTCCCTGGTGGCGCAGTGGTTGAGAGTCTGCCTGCCAATGTAGGGGACACGGGTTCGTGCCCCGGTCCGGGAAGATCCCACATGCCGCGGAGCGGCTGGGCCCATGAGCCATGGCCGCTGGGCCTGCGCGTCCGGAACCTGTGCTCCACAACGGGAGAGGCCACAACAGTGAGAGGCCCGTGTACCGCAAAAAAAAAAAAAGCTACCCCTATGACCATGAACTAATCTTAGCTGCACAGGAAGGCTTTAAGCCTTGCCACGTATTGTTCATAAAAAGATGTTCATCACTCACGTAAAAGGTGAGGCACGAAAGATAAATAAATGGCAAATTCACCTTTCGAAAGGCATTTGAACATGTCACACAGTAAAGTCTGAAACACTCAGGAAAAGAGCTTGGTAGTGAAAATCAGTTCTCCACAGTTAAAGTCAACAAGCTTGTAAACACCCCAGTGGCTAACAAACAAACAGCAGGCCAAATGAGGAGGCACACTGTCCCCGGATGAGTAATGACCATGCAAGCAGTTGTATATAGTTAATGCAGGTCCCAATTCCCACTTGTGATTCTTATTTAGGCTGTTCCTACTTTGGCCTACTCACTAAATAGGCTAGAGTATCTCCAGTCGCATTCGGCTGTAAGTTCTACCTGCTACACGTTCCACCCACCCACCCCCACCCCCCAGGAGTGAAAACAAAACAAAAAACTATGGTTTTTCTACATTCCCTTCTAAACATGAAGGGTCTTGAATACAGGTCTTTTCCTCTCTTCTTTCGACCCTCAGTCCCTTCCATACCCCCTGCACAATATGTTCTCAAAAAAGTCTACAAGCCTCTGAATGTTACACTGGTGCACTGTACTCTAAAACCTTAACCAATAGCAAAAATTGTTTAAAGTGCCACGTAAAAAGTTTCAATTCACCAAAAATTTGCAGAAAAACAGAAAGGCCATTTCTGAAACGCTGACACTCTGACTCTTTATCCAGCATCTCCCATTCAAAGATGTTCTGTGGATGTCAAAAAAAGAAAAAGAAAAAGAAAAGCAGGGCAAGAAGAACACCACTTTCTCAAACTTACAAAAATTCAAAACCACATTCTGTATGTAAAGTCCTGCTGACAAGAATCTAAACCAGCCCTGTGAGCTTAATGGAGCACCATGTACCCTGTAGACCATCACTAATACTTCATCTACCAACAATTCCTACGTAATACGTAAGAGAAAAAAGAATATTTACAATGATGAGGGAGGCATCATAAGAATGGATGACCAAAAGACAGGGACTTAGTAACATATTTCTTTGCAATTCCCTAGTTCAGAGGTTCCCAAACTTGTCTACATATAAAAATTACCTGGGGATTTTTTTTTTTTTAACCTCCAAAGCCCAGGCCACACCTCAGGCCAACTAAATCCCAAATCTCTGGGAGTGGGACAGCAGTACTTTCTTTAAAAAAAAAAAAAAAAAAAAAAAAAAAAAAAAAAAAAAATCTCTTCAGGTGATCAGGTGATTGCAACACAGACCAATTTAGGAACCAAGGCGCATCTCCCACACATAGAGCTATGCTTGGCATGGAGTGGGTCCTCAATAGCGACTTGTTATGATCAATTACTGAAAATTAAGACATAAAATAATTCAAGGATAACCTCAAAACAGTTGGCTGCTCTAAGGATGGCTCAGGAAGATAAACTAAAGGACCAAAAAGATTTGCTCTACAAATCTTTATGTGAATGTTATGCTCACAGATGGATATAGACAGGCATCTTAATGTCAAGTTAACAAGAAAGAATTTCTAATGAAATATACTGAGAAAAAAGAAATCAAACTCCAGAATTTAAGAATCTTCTGGAGCAGGGGTTTTGTGAGTGAGTGTGTGAGTATGTGAGCGTGTGTGAGTGTGTGTATCTGTGTGTGTGTGTGTGTGTGTGTGTGTGTGTGTGTTTGATAGTGATGGTTTTGTTTGCTTAGTCTGCTTTTGAGTGCCAATCAAAGCATCAGTAAACAATTATTTAAATAAGTATCTGAAAAGAGGTGGATTAAATGAAATGGATTATACTGATTATAGAATAAAAGGGCCATAAATCACACAACTTCAAAACCAAAACAAAAGCAAGACAATGGAAAGAGGAGGTTAGTGGTAATGGGTTGCATCATCTGAGAGCAATTTAGTTAAGACAAAGATTTAATGCCTCTTAGGTTCATCTGCTCCACAAGAATCTCCAAGCCAGTGGTTATTAAACTCAGCTTCACATCTGAATCACCTGGGAAGTTACTAAAACTCCTGATACCCAGGCAAAGACCAGACCAATTAAACTTCTCATGGAGACACAGGCATAAGTATTTTGTAAAGCTTCCCAAGAGATTCCAACGTGCAGGCAAGGTTGAGAACTGCTGTAAGACATTACAATCAATGTTACAGGAACACTTTAAGGATTCTAACAAGGAGTTTTAACAACAACAAAAACCACTCATTTAAAGATTGCTCATTTTTTTATTACAAATACACTAGAATGGAATCTATAGCACCAGCTGAGTCAAAAATAATGGATTAATGAATAGAAAATAAATTCAGGAGATCAACTACATCAATCATATAAGGAATTCTATATAGGATTGGACCACATACCATCCTGAAAATAAATCCCATTATCTTGGCTTTATATAAAGCAGTGATAATACCAATATAATTTTTACCATTAGGAAACGATCCAATAGCAGCAGAAGGAACGCCAGCATATATTCCACGAAAACCACCAGCCTTATTAAATCCTTGGGGGCTCTGCAGCCTGGTTTTAATGGTATCCAGAGGAAATAATATCAAGTCAACACAGACACCTGCTACCCCACCAGCCTTTAAAAAAAAAAGAAAAAAAAGGTTACAATAAAATAAATTGCCATTTGGGGGATGGGGTAGTTTTTAAAGCATATTTCTTTAAGTATGGTTTTAAAGTATACCACAGACTACTTTGGTACAGTCAAAACACCTCTTACCTAAATCTACAGACTGTCCTGGGAAAATAACCATTACTGTGATATATTTTCAAGTTGTAAATTTTATATTACATATTCTGTTTTAAAAAAAATGTTTAATGATTTTTAATAATTTTAAAATAAATTTCAAATTTATTTTTAATGATTTCATAGGGTTCAAAAAAGTAAACAAACCAACCTCAGAAAGGTAAAGAGTTCAAAGTCTCCTTCCCTGTCCTAAAAACCCAAGCAACCAGTTTTGGTTTCTTACTGTGTCCTTCCCAAGTTACTTTAGGCATATACAAGCAAATATGAATATGTATTTTATTTTACCTTTTTTTTTTAAGTAAAAAGGTGGTATGCTGCACCTTGTTTTTTTCATTTCACAATTTATCTCAGTGATCTTTCCAAATTACACCAAATGTTATATTTTTTGCCTTTTTAACTAATGAGTGGTGAATCTGCATTAAGAAAAAAATTGTTTTCAGACTTACATTCTAAATGGTAATGGTCCTTGTGAATCTAGATCCATATTTTAAGAATCACACATGTAAGGATTCCTATGGTATCCTCTCTACTTTGTGTATATTTGAAAATTCCTTGATACTTTTTAAGTGAATAAATGAACGGGAAAAAAAGAGCTAAATTCCTAGAGGACATTAAAACCTGACCCAAACTAGTCATCTCCCAAGAGATACCATGTTGCTTTGGAGAAGCTGCACTTTAAAACCTGATTAAAAACTAAGTTTTCACCTCATGATTACACTAGTATATACAGAATATTTTAAAAACTGGTTACAGCTTAGTCAAAGCAAAAAGAGACTCAGAAAAATATGAACTCAGAGACTGTCAAAGAAAGGTCAACACACAAGGTCTAAAGGCATCATTTAAAGATATGAATCAATACCATTTCACAGTAAGCAGGTAGAACTACAGAGGCAACTCTCAATACGGTTCCTACATAGTAAGTTTTAAACTGAATTGCTAACTTTTCCTATCTTTTGGATTTTGAACCATGTGAATATATTACCTATTCAAAAAGTAAAAGCAGACATTAAAAACTATATATTCCATGACACAGAAAAAGAAGAATCAGTACTATTTAAACATACAGGCAGAGTTCAAAATGATACGCTGTTTCCATCCTTTGGGTTTACAGAATGCTCAAGTGGTACAAAGGTTAGTGCCTAGCAAACACTTTCTGCTCTACTTGCCACTCACCATAAAACCACTGCAAGGGGCTTCCCTGGTGGCGCAGTGGTTGGGGGGTCTGCCTGCCGATGCAGGGGGCGCGGGTTCGTGCCCCGGTCTGGGAGGATCCCGCGTGCCGCGGAGCGGCTGGACCCGTGGGCCATGGCCGCTGGACCTGCGCGTCCAGAGCCTGTGCTCCACGGCAGGAGGGGCCGCAATGATCAGCGGCCCACATACAGCAAAAAAAAAAAACACTGCAAAACTTCATTGGAAAAATGAAATTACCCTGATGAGAAATGCAATAATGTCTATTTTTCAATTAGTTAGTATAGGTAATTATTAAAAATTAGTGTACACTAGAAAAGTACATTACCATAGGGACTTCCCTGGTGGCGTAGTGGTTAAGACTCTGCCTGCCACTGCAGGGGACACGGGTTCGAGCCCTGGTCCAGGAAGATCCCACATGCCGCGGTGCAACTAAGCCCGTGTGCCACAACTACTGAGCCTGCGCTCTAGAGCCCACGAGCCACAATTACTGAAGCCCATGTGCCACAACTACTGAGCCTGAGCTCTAGAGCCCACGAGCCACAACTACTGAAGCCCGTGTGCCACAGCTACTGAGCCTGAGCTCTAGAGCCCAAGAGCCACAACTACTGAAGCTCACTCACCTAGACCCTGTGCTCCACAATAAGAGAAGCCACCGCAGTGAGAAGCCCACACAATGAAACGACGAGTAGCCCCCACTCGCCACAACTAGAGAAAAGCCCACGTGCAGCAATGAAGAACCAACGCAGCCAAAAATACATAAAATTTTTAAAAGAAGAAAAAGAAAGAGAAAAGTACATTACCATATACGTTAATACCATATGATCAGCCTGAAAGGCATGACAGAACCCCAAAGACCATGCAGGATACTCTGCAAATGACCTAAAAAGTTGTCACCAAAAGAACACAGAGATGTGCCAGTAGAGCACCACAAGTGGGAGTAAAAGAATGACAATGTGGGATTTCTTCCCAGATATAAAGGTGGCCTTTTCTAAGTCAAGGGAAAAATTTCACAAGTAACGTAGCAAAGTTAAAAAGAAAAAAAAAGCCAACTTTTTCAACACTCTTCTCACTTATTCTTTAAGGATTTTATAAAATTCAGTAGGTAATAAAATATTTTGCATGCCTCTTCATTTTCTCAAAACACAAGAACTAAAATCTTGGTGAGAATGACTGATATGACTGGTTTCTTTAAAAATAGCTGCGCTTCATTCTAATTTTCTCTTTAATCTTAGGAGTGGGTTCAGAGAGATGCTTGCTATCTACTGCTAAATTTTAATCAATAAGCGAATTACTCTTTTAATCTATTTAGCTACTTTGCATGCATTGATTCTCCAGCCCTCCTTTCATCAGAATTCTAATCATCTGAGAATAAAATGACCAGATTGAATCTATTTATCTAGTAAATCATGAATCAAGAGTTACTAATTGCTTCTGTGAATTTCAAACTTCTAAAACTCAAATGTCACTTAAATTCATGAGACTGAAAAAAATGCTGCTAAAAGAACATTAAGAATTACCTATGTATTTAGACACATAGCAACATATCTAAGATTTAAACAAAAACTTTAAGGAATGCTTATAATCTTTCATCAAGCCAGCATCAACTGAATTATAAGGGACTCTACTAATTTCTTTTTTTCTTTAGCCTGAGAAATTTGTTTTATCTATGATCACTTATCAGAAATGTTAGCAGGCGGGACTTCCCTAGCAGTCCAGCCATTAAGACTCCATGCTTCCACTGCAGGGGACATGGGTTCGATCCCTGGTCAAGGAGCTAAGATCTTGCATGCCATGCAGTGCGGCCAAAAAAATCTTTAAAAATTAAAAAAAAATTTTAAAAAAAGGTTACCAGGCAAAGGGTTAGTTCCAAGATTTATGGTAGCTTACACTGAAAATCCTAAGCGCTAGACAAAGTCCAAAGAAAGAGAACATAAACCAGATAACCAGCAAGCCTTACCATAGCATAACAATTTATTGAGACCTTGATATCATACAGATAAAATACACAGCACCACCTTAATTTAAAAATGGAAAAAGTGCTGGCAGGCTGTAGAGAGGAAGTGTATAATTAGTGAAATTAGACCCTTTGAAATTCCTCTGGGAGTTGAAAAAAAGTCAAGATTACATGAAGCTGGCAAAACAGAAAAAAACAAAGCAAAAACAAAAAAACTCACTCCTGCTCAACTACAGGACAAAATCAAACCATCCGTCTAATTTAACTAAGCAAAATCATCACAGGCCCCTGGCCTAGACCACAACTAAAAAGAACCAGGCAAAACATTAACATGGCTTCTCGGGGAAACATCCCTCCCTGACATTCTCAGTTTCCCCCACAACAAAGTGGCCACCAGTGACTTTAACCACCTCATTGGAGAGCTGTGGCTTCTGCTTCCTGTGATACTTGCCTTCTTGCGCCTCCACCATCCATTCTCCCCGCAGCGCTCCTTCACCCTCTACACTAACGTTGTCTGTGTAAAATACAAATTTCAATTTCATCTTGACACTCTTCAAAGTTTCCAAAAGCCCTTAGGATGAAGAACAAAATCACAGTACAGCCTACAAGGCTCTACAAGTTCTGTCCCCCATCTACCTCTCCACCCTTAAGTCCATCGTTAGCCCTTTGCTGGGTACCTTCTTACCACCTTGATCTCTCTTTTCGTCCAAGTCATCTGATTTTCCTCATTCCTAGGACTGTGTCCCTAATCCCCCAGTCTAGGTTTACACGCTTATGTCTCCACACACTGATAAGAATTCTAATTCTGTAGTTGAGCATCTGACCATTTCTTCAAAGACTGTATGTTCCATGAAACTATAAGATCCATACCTGTTTTGTTCACCAGTATGTTCCCAGCACCCAGTACACAGTAGGCACTCAGTAACTATTTGAAAAACACATGAATTAATGACTATAACAAAAGGTTACTAACCATATCTTAGAAGGTACTACAAAGCAACCTAAAAAAGGTACATCAATTTTTTTAAAAATTGCAAAACACAGGACCAAACAATTCCCAAAAGAAAAAATATAAACAGCCAACAAAATTATGAAAACGTGCTTCCCCACCATCAGTGATCAAATAAAAACAAAATTTTAAATTTCCCAATTACATTATAAAAGATTAAAAATATGGAAATAGGTATGGGTGTTAACATAAACAAATGATTATAATCTATTGAAGGACAATTTGGCAAAATGAAAATTTTAAACTATAAAATACTTGATCCAGTTATTTTATTTTTAAACATTTCTTCCACAAAAATAAGTTCATAAATATACAAGAATGTTTACTACAGAATTCTTTCTAACAGTAAAAAACTAGAAATAACCTAATAAGTTGTATTATATCAGAATAACGGATTGCTACACAGCCTTTAAAAGAATGAGATCAACCTGAACTTGCTGATACAGAAACATGTTATATTCTTAAATTAATCAAATAAGCTACAGAACAATATATGCTGTATAATCCCACCTTTCAAAGAAATGTGTTATTTTTTTGTCTATGCATAATCAGAAGTCTGGAACCACACACACCAAACTGTTAGAAGTTATTATCTCTGTGGAAAAACAGTCGCGATGAGGAGCATTTTTATTATTATCTTGTTGATTTTTGTACTGTTCAAGTTTTGCAATGAGTACTAAAAACATACAAAAGTAGAGCTACTCAAATTAATATTCCCTCACCAAAAAAAAAACAACCACCACCACCCAAATTCACTGGTCACATTTGGTATACAGTAGGCACTCAGTAAGGGGTAACTCAGAACCTCGACCCCTGGACCCTAAACTACCTGTTCAGCTTCATCTGGAACACTCTTGATCTTGAGCCTCCTCCACTCTGACTAGTCTGTTTCCCAAAAACATCCTGAAACTTATCAATTCTGTGCTCCTGCTTAGGTTTTTCTCTCAGCCTGGAAGGCCCTTCCAATGCCTCTTGTCTTCTGTATACTACAGCCAGCAGACCACCTGCTCCCCCCAGCCATTACATACACACAAATACATACACATACACACACACAGACACCTGCCAAACTCCATTTCATTGTTAAGACTGTGACCAAACGCCATATCCCTCCTGAAGCCTTTCCCAGTCTCCCAGTCAGAATTAAAGGCTACTTCCTTAACTCCCCCGAATAACTTTGTTTACATTTCACTTTCAGTACTAACCACCATGGCTGACACTAGATCCTTCAGAGTAGAAGCCAGGTCAGTGACCTTGGCCCTCCTAAATATATAACCCAGTGCCTGGGATGGAGCAGGGCTTCCACACTTGTTTGTTGTTCTGAATCACATGGAAATGTAAGATGATGAGAAAACACTTTACAGAAAGATTCAACATTCACAAGAAAAACTGCAGCAAATCACTCTCTGGTTGTCCCTGCTGCAGTCTGCCATAGCACTGTGACAAATGAAACCTGGCATTACCTGCTGCTATACTTCTTGGCATTCCACAGCTCCAGTGACAGCTTTGTGGTATATTCAGGGTGTCTCTTCCAGAAATCCTGTGCCTTTCATCACCTCCTGACGGAAAAGACTGCGCAGGATCAGTGTTGTTTGGTAAGGCTATTCTCAGGAACACAATAATGGTTCTAGAATTTGACTTGAGTATTCTTCCATTTCTCCAGAAATTCTTTCACATTAAATATTGCCTTAGACTACAGCTTTGGCAACAGACACGCAGACCTGGCTTCAATCTCAACTGGGTCTCCCTAGGAAAGCTATTAAACCTAGGTAAGCCCACATTTCTTCATGCATGAAAGGGGAAAAATAATACTACCTATACTTCACAGAGTTTTTGAGAACTGAGTGAGATTAAATGACAATTAAATACAACTACATGAGCCTGTTACATGCTTAGCAAAATGCCTGCCTCAATTACCAATAAGTATGAGTTATCATTTTTAGTGTTATGTTACTGTAAATATCCTTCCAAGTTTGCTGATGCCCTATTTCTGACAGGCCAATATTAAAAACCATGTGAAAGCCAAAGGAGGACTTGACCAACGACTGAAGATTACATTCATATATTAAACTGAACTATAAATGTATATACAAAATCGATAAATTCAAGTCTTTCCTTACCAATAATGAATGAAAAGCTTTCCTCAAATTCTGCTCCCTGGACAAGAATCACCCATGGATTCACACAACAGAAAACCAAATCACGCGACGTGTGCAGGAACGATTCAGCATCAAACTCAAAAAACTGAGAAACACTACTGTTCAAATTTCTTTATGATGCTTGGATGTGAATTTATGGGTTATTTTTTTTTTAACCAGAATACCAAAAAAAAAAAAAGAGAAGACAAAATTGTAAACGTATGATTTCTGCTCTGAAAAAACTGCATAAGAACACATTAAAGTGTTCAGTAAATGGTTACTTTTTATCACCATGCATAATTACATGGTTAATTTTTGTTTTATTTTCTGTTAAATGTCTGCTCCCACTTGACTGCACACCCCTGAGGGTAGGGACCATATCTTCCAGGCTCTTGCTCTTCCCAAGTACCAGAGCAAAGGCTCACACACATGTCTGGTTAAACAGGTAACAATACCTGATGCATGGAGGTGGAAAAACTGTGGGTACAACATTTATCTTCCCTCTATTTGGCATTTTGTTACTCAAATTCTGTGTGTACCATTAAAATTTTAATATTTAAAACTTATATCTGGGGCTTCCCTGGGCGCAGTGGTTGAGAGTCCGCCTGCTGATGCAGGGGACCCGGTTTCGTGCCCTGGTCCGGGATGATCCCACATGCCGCGGAGCGGCTGGGTCCGTGAGCCATGGCCGCTGAGCCTGCGCATCCGGAGCCTGTGCTCTGCAACGGGAGAGGCCACAGCAGTGAGAGGCCCGCATACCGCAAAAAAAAAAAAAAAATTATATCTGAACACACGGCATTTGGTTTGGAAGTGGTACAAAAGCATATTAAGTCATTTACAGCTAAATTTCAGATTCTAAAACTTTCCCAGGACCCCCTCTTATACTGAAAGGAAAGGTAGCTCCATCTCCTAGTACTTGAAATACAGAAGAAATGCCTCCATCACGGCAGTGGTTCTCGATTGTGGCCCCAGACAATTGGTGGTCTCCAAGGGTGCCTTGCATGCTCCACTGATGGATCAAAATTGAGAATATACCTCTGTCTAGGTGACTCCCTACTCAACACAAAAATGAGCAAAAAAAGGAAGACCTGCCCACTGTGACCTAAATGACAGAAAGAAACAAGTCACACAAAGCAAGCTCGAGAATGTGCAGCATAATTCCCAATCCCTTAGAGATATGGAGTCAATGCTTCATCATCAGATACTAACTGCCTTGACTCCAGAAAGCAGACTAGGAAGCTGCCTTCCAGAAAAGAAACGGATGAGGCAATAAACACTGAAAACGTCCCTTCAACTTCATTCTTCTCTTTTCTTCTGTTTTCTTACCCCACCTAAGAAGCCTAGGCAACATAATCCATGCCACTGCCCTCAAGTCCCTTTCTGCCAGTGGTTCTCAGCAGAAGGGCAGGTCCAGTGAGAAGACACAAATATTATGAAGAAGCTTTTTCAGAACCACCTCCCTAAAGTAAGAAAAGAAAACAACAAAATAACAATTAAAAAAAAAAAACAGTACAAGCAGTCTTTGCTTTGCACAGCACCGACACGCATGCATCTCAGTTGCCATAAGGAACACAAGTCCTCTAACAGGACAGTTGAATTACAGTGACCACAGTGACATTTCACAAAAATGAATAATCGAAAGAGGGAACTGGCCAACAAACATGAAAGCAAGGCAAATAAATGACAAGTGGTTAACACTGAAAGTTACATTCAAATCAAATGTAAAAGGAGTTACAAAAGAATTAGCTGTGGGAATATCGACACTGCTGTCATTGGACAGATTCCAGACATGCAGCCAGAGGAAAATGAGTGAAGGCGAACTTACCACATATGGGGAAAGAGGCTGGGACGAAAAGGACAAAGATGTCCCAGAGCAAGCTGTGCCAGCAAAAACCTCCACGTTAAAGGAACACTTGTTCTGTACTGCAAGTTATATGACTTAAAATTACTTCTGATACTTTTTTTTTTTTACAAAGAAATACAATCTTAATGTTTTAAATTACACTGTACTAAATGTAAGTTTTACTTCTTTTTTTTCTGTTTCCCTATACTTCCACAATCTACAGTAAGAGAATTATTAACATTGACAAGAATTTTTAAAGGTCGTTAAATAATCGTTTTCATCAATTATTAAGATCACTTTGCATGACTCGCACATTCATCTTTCCAGCCCCAAATTACACGCAAAGGACTGCCTGCACTTCACACTGCAGAGCACCAACACTTGCCGAAGTTCCTTCACCTGTAACCCAGTTAAAAGTAACTGAGACAATACCCTGAGAAAACCATAATTCAAAAAGAGTCATGTACCAAAATGTTCACTGCAGCTCTATTTACAATAGCCCAGAGATGGAAACAACCTGAGTGTCCATCATCGGATGAATGGATAAAGAAGATGTGGCACATACATACAATGGAATATTACTCAGCCACAGAAAGAAACGAAACTGAGCTATTTGTAATGAGGTGGATAGACCTAGAGTCTGTCATACAGAGTGAAGTAAGTCAGAAAGAGAAAGACAAATACCGTTTGCTAACACATATATATGGAATTTAAGAAAAAAAATGTCATGAAAAACGTAGGGGTAAAACAGGAATTAAAGACACAGACCTACTAGAGAATGGACTTGAGGATATGGGGAGCGGGAAGGGTAAGCTGTGACAAAGCGAGAGAGGCATGGACATATATACACTAACAAACGTAAGGTAGGTAGCTAGTGGGAAGCAGCCGCATAGCACAGGGAGATCAGCTCGGTGCTTTGTGACTGCCTGTAGGGGTGGGATAGGGAGGGTGGGAGGGAGACGCAAGAGGGAAGAGATATGGGAACATATGTATATGTATAACTGATTCACTTTGTTATGAAGCAGAAACTAACACACCACTGTAAAGCAATTATACTCCAATAAAGATGTAAAATAAATAAAAAAAATTTTTAATTTAAAAAAATAAAGTAACTGAGACACGGATGCTTTCGGTTTCACTCAAGTAACAACCCAGATGAACTACAAGGTCGATGAAACAGCTAAGTACTGAAAGGGAGAGAAGAGTCAGGCTGGAAGGAAAGAGTGGTTTGGAAGTATGTTTGTTTGTTTTGCATTGAAAAAAGTAGAAGAGGGCTTCCCTGGTGGCGCAGTGGTTGAGAGTCCGCCTGATGATGCAGGGGACACAGGTTCGTGCCCCGGTCTGGGAGGATCCCACATGCCGCGGAGCGGCTGGGCCCGTGAGCCATGACCGCTGAGTCTGCGCGTCCGGAGCTTGTGCTCCACAACGGGAGAGGCCACAACAGTGAGAGGCCCGCGTACGGCAAAAAAAAAAAAAAAAAAAAAAAAAAAAGTAGAAGAAAAAAGTAAGGCTACTATCAAAATTATTTCATTCCATCTTGGAGGATTTCAATACAGCTTTTTTTTGTTTTTTTAAGGAATGGAATAAAGCCAGCCCTCCATATCCTGGGGTTCCGCATCGTCAGATTCAACCAAATGCAGATTCAAAATATTTGCAAAAAGAATTCCAGGGCTTCCCTGGTGGTGCAGTGTCTGGGAGTCCGCCTGCCGATGCGGGGGACACAGGTTCGTGCCCCGGTCCGGGAGGATCCCGCATGCCGCGGAGCGGCTGGGCCCGTGAACCATGCGTCCGGAGCCTGTGCTCTGCAACGGGAGAGGCCACAACAGTGAGAGGCCCGCGTACCGCCAAAAAAAAAAAAAAAAAAAGAATTCCAGAAAGTTCCAAAAAGCAAAACTTGAATTTGCTGCATGCAGGCAACTATTTTCATAACATTTATATTGTATTTACAACTATTTACACAGTATTTACCTTGTAGGTATGATAAGTAATCTAGAAATGATTTAAAGTATACAGGAGGATGTGCATAGGTTACATGCAAATACTACATCATTTTATATAAGGGACTTGAGCATCTGTGGATTTTGGTATCCACAGCGGACCTGGAACCAACTCCCCTTGGCTACCAAGTTTTAATTAGGTATGAACCAGATGTATACAGGTACAGTGTTGTATTTTTTTTTTTTAAATCTCATAAGCATTTTCGATGTTAGTATTATAGCACATACTCTTCACAAGCACTGTTACCAACGGCCCCTAAATAGTCCATGAAATGCATCTATCATCATTTACCTAACCATTCCTCTCTTATTTCATGTTTTCCTATTATCTTCACTGAGCTAAATGTTATGAACATCTTTAGGTCACTAATACTTATTTCAAACTGCTCTCCTAAAAGCATGCACCAGTGACTGTACTCTTGGAGGTTTTTTTCTGAATAGTCTGCTCTGTGCTCCAAATGAAAACTTAACATGCCAGAAGCTCTCTCCCTATTCAGCTCTACAGCCCTTCAATCCTGCTCCAGAAACTTCAGGAAGGAAACAGGTAAATATGTGCTCTAAGTCAGGCTCCGTACTACATCTCACTTAATCCTTAGAAGCCGAGGCTCAAGACTTCTGCAAACGTGAAGCTGCATTCATTCACCCAACAAGCACTGAGTGCCTTCGAAGTGGCAGGCATTGGTCACACAGTAGTAAACAAAACAGAACTCCCTGAGGAGTGCTTAGCCTCCTCAAAGACGCTCCCAACCATTAAAAAAAAAAAGGGGGGGCCCCTCCATTTCCGGACTAGTTCAATAATAAAACCCTCTAATGGCTTTCATCATGCTTTATATAAAATCCAAATTCCTTTCCACTGCCCACCAAGACTCACCTCGGCAGGCTTTGTCTAGCTCTCCAACAGCAGCCTCTGTCACACTACCCTCACCCACTACGCCTCATCCACCACCTTCACATCCTGAACCCTTTCCACCTGAGGATTTTCTCACGTGCTGCTCCCTCTGAACTTTCCCCTCTGCTCATCAAAATGACTAGCCCCTTACCTGTTAGGTCTTAGCTTAAACGTTAGCTCCTCAGGGCCTTCCTAGGGCACTCCATCTAAAGTAGGTTTTCCAATATTATTCTCTCTCTCTCCCACCTCAGTTCATTCCTTTCACAGTACTTATCATATAGCCTTGGTTTGTTTGCCATCAAATCTCCAAGGGCAATCACAGTACCAGTAGACAGAACACATGGCAGATAAACTGCATGCTAAATGAATTCACCAGGAATGAGATCTAACTTCCTTGAAATTTCTACCAATCGATCCCAATTTTACCCTCTGTAACGACGAAAAAAGAAGTATGCATGTGTACCCTTCTTTAATAAAATTAATTTTAAATAAATTTTAATACAATTTTTCTTTTGTTAACTCTGACACTCACCTGTTTTTAGCAACTGCTACTGTTGCTGACTTCAGCGATAGTCTCAAGGAGTAGTAAATGGAATTCCATGTTACACTGCTTGGAATCTGAGCTCCAACACTTACACACACGAAATGTATCTCACTTGTGTGACTTTGGACAAATTATCTAACATACTATTCCTCAGTTCCCTCATTTGGAAAACTAGGATAAGACTTCAATTGTTTGTCAGGCTTAAATGAGATGATGTATGCAAAGAGCTTACCCTAGTTCCCGTCAGAGCAATGTGGATTGTCACAAGTACTACTGCCATCTCACCAGCTGGACAGGAAAACGTCTTCAACGGGGTAACATATTTCTTTGCATCTCTAAAACCTAGCTTCTACAAATATCAACAAATCCAGATTTAAAACCATCATTCCACCAGTCTGGGTAAGATCCCCCTTCCACATCTTTCCATACACTCTGAAACTAACCCTCATCGTCATTTATGATAACACTCATTTCACCCCTTCTGCCTCCACCACCTGACCCGTGCGGCCAGGTCTATCTTGTTCACCATGTTATCTCCAACACCTGCAAAAACATTTGATAATTAAACGAAGAAAGTCCTCTAGGCCTCCATCTCTCAGGAAAAGCTTTTGAAAAGGTTCTTGTCTATTTTCTGCCTCTGCCCGCTCTCCTACAGTGAAAACATAGGCAGCCAATCTGTCTTGTTCACTACTGTATCTAGTATCCCCTACTGAACCTGTCCTAAGAAAGGTTTCAAAGTATTTATTAAAGGATTTGGGGGGTGGGGGTTGATGTTAAGACACGTTGATTCTCGTTGTTTTCTAAGGAATCAAACACCACTGACGTATTCAACGCGCGGCTATCTGTGTTCAGCAGTATATACCATACCCAAAGCCTAGAAAAATGCTCGGAAGCAAACTAAGCAGATTATATATAAGATGAATGAACGGATACGTCACTTTCCGAGACTGAAAAATGATACAGCAAAATGAAACCACAGTCTTGACCAGGTCTGTGAGCGACTCAAGAGTTTTGTTACATATATTTCATTCATTGCCAAGCTCTCCAGAGTATGGTTACAGTATACAATTGAAACTTTTCTTTTACCGTTAGGTAAACCGCGGTGCGGAAGACTATGAGTCAAGTGCCATCCCTATCCCACCCCCGTCTCTTTCTGTCACACAGGTAGGAAACTCAGAACCTTGACACGAGGCCCGGCGCGGCCCAGGAGCCCCGTGCTTCCTCCCAGACCGGGTGACCGGTGACCCGGGGATGATTCAGCGCGCAAAACCGGAAGGAGGTGCTAGGCCAGGGAAGCCTCCGGCACCCCTAGCGCCCCCACTCTACCGCCCGATACTCACCACCAGCGAGGCTGTGAACCCAGGCCGGTCCATGGCCACAAAAACTCAGTCAAGGTTATAATTCAAAGCTGAGTCGACTCAGGTCGTGAGCCCCGGCACTGGGCGCCGCCATCTTGGAGGCGGGGCATGTAACGCCGGCACTACCGCGGCCACGTGAGGTTGAACCACAAGTACACAATTGCACGTGCAACGGGGAAGCTGGGCCAGAAGGAGGGCCAGGAAGGAGGGGCGGAGCCTGGAAAGTGTGGTCAAGTCTCGCGTTTCCTACAGCTTCTGAGTGGGCCAGGTGGAGGAACTCTCGCGAGCAAATGAGCCTCGACTGGGAACCAGGCGTAGCGAGCCCGATGATGAGGAAAGGGTGAAGCCTAACCGTAAACCCAAAAGAGGCGTGGCTATAGTGGAAGGCGGGGCCGTGGAGAGGCAGGATTAGCTTCAGCGGGCGAGACCTGTGGCTTCCAATGAGTTATTTGCATTTATCTGTTGGTTTCGCCTGTAGAAATTTTGTCTCATTTTCCATAAAACAGGTTCATTATCAGAAAATTATTAAATATAGAAAAACATTTCAAAAATGTCTTTACTCGAGCTAAAAATTAATGTCCTCTACTTCTTACCAGCAGTTTTTGCACTTAATATATTTGTTCGGTTATTTACTTATCTTGTCAGCTGTAGTATCAGTTGCACACTTCAAAGACCACTTTAAGTACTTAAAGTTTCTGGCAGTGGACTTGCCTTTACATTTTTCAAACAAATACCTTCTAAGTTTCCTTCTATTAAGAGCCAACTGCATCTCAGATGTGGTGCTCTAATACAGCCACTTCGTAAGGTAAGCACGGTTAGCATCCTCATTTTACAGAGAATCCTGATGCTCCAAGAGGTTCACTAACCAACCCAAAGCTACAGAGAACATAGCAGACCCAGGCTTGAAATGTTACTTAATGACCTCATCATATTTCTTCAAAACCTTTGCAACAGCCTTAGGTTCTTTGCCTTTCTTCAATGTCTTTCATACCACTTCTATAGTCAATATTCTCTTCTAGTTGAGATGTTCTAGAAATGATTAGCAGAATGCCTTCAGGGTTTCAAATTCTGAACCCCCAGAAATCTGGGAGTGGCTTACCTGAATGGTTCTGTTACCGGCCAGGGTTCTTGGACTCCTTAATCAACAGAAATTGAAAAAACACCAGACGAGAAATTCAGGCAAGGCTTTATTGGGACTCCTACTGTAGCAGGACGGCGCGAAAACAAGTAACAGGTGGCCCTGCTTGCTCCCTGAGGGGAGGGCAAGCTGGTCCCTTACATGGGGCGAGGGTAGGGGCAGGTCCGGGGGTCAGGCTGCAGGGGTGGCTTGGGTGGGGTGCCCATCCTCTTGGTGGTGCTGTGTGCAAGGATCATGTGCGCTACCATGCTTTTGCTCCCGACTCCGCAGATGTGGAAGTTAGGTTTTGGGGCTTTTTGTATCTTGCTCATAATTTGCCCCAAATGGCATGCACGCAGTTATTTTTAGCCCTTTGGAGTTTCTTTGTATTTGTTGCTTGACGAGACGTTTGTCCAGGTGCAAGCATTGCTGCAAAGGGTCCCAGGTCCCAGGTCCCAGCCTGTAACCTAGCAGGACACTACGAGGCCTTCCTGGAATAGACCCCACCCATGTCCTCCGCCTGACTTTTGTCTGTAGAAAAACTTTAGTCAAAGAATAAATTTAATCAGAGAAGTGAGAAAATGCAGAAAGAAAGGAACACAGTCAAGCAAGACAAAATAATAATACTTTGGCCATTAAACAAAGTCAAGGACCTTTAGTTCTTCCCCAAGGTCTATAGATAATATTCGGAGCCATGTCCTTTGAGCTGTTCTGCAGATACTGAAACCGCCACCAGGTGGAAGAAATTAACCGTACGCTGCCCACAAGCACGTAGACCCCAGACCGGCTGGAACCAGAAGGTTGATGATGCTGACTCCCAATTTCCTCACCACCAACCAATCAGAAGAATGTCCACGAGCTGATCACACCCTGCTCCCTGAACACTGTTAAAGACTCCTCACTACCCCCGTCCAGGGTGGGACATACAGTCTTGAGGGCATTAGCCTGTTGTGGTCCCCTTTGCCTGGCAAAGCAATAAAGCGATTTCTTTCTACTTCACACAAAACTCTGTCTCCCAGATTTAAATCGGCACCGGTGTACAGAGGCTAATTTCGGCAACAAGCCTGTCTCAGTTCAGGCTCGGGGTCTCTCTGATGAGGTTTCAGTCAAGGCATCAGCTAGGGCTATATCTGAAGAGTTTGTTGGGACTGGAGGATCCACCTCCAAAATGGCCTATTTCCATACCTGCCAAATTAGTGCTAGCTGTTGGCAGTTGGCCTCAGTTCCTCACCACGTAGACTTCTCCAGAGGATTGCTTGAGTGTCCTCAGCTGGTTTTCCCCAGAGTGAGTGATCTAAGAGAGCAAGACAGAAATGTTATGTTCTCTTCTATCGTTCAGAGGTAAAAGCGTCATCAGGTATTACATGATGCCACTGGAAACCCTTTAGGAAATACAGATGTACAAACATGACCTGGGGCCTTCCTTTCATGAAATGCTTACAGAAAGATCCATTACCACTTGTGCATGCCTTTTAAATGGAACATTACAATGCACTGTCATTGTCACCACATTGCATGCAGAGTATATCCTCAGATCATCTAGTTAAAAAATCTACCAAATGAGATAAGTACTGGTTTGCACTAAACATATGAAATTATACTAATAATATTGTCTTCCTCAATTAAATCTACCACTGTAAGCCAAGTTCACTTTAGTTCCGAAATATTCGTAGTATTTACAAAAATTATCAGGAGGTCAAAAACAATACATCGAAAAAAACAAATTAGGTCCAGCTTAGGGGAAATAAAGGACATAATCTTTAGCCAGAACTGGACCCAAGCTCCAAGTTCCTGTTACTGATCTTTATTGAAAAATAAAATAATAGAATCATTTGCAATAAAAATATTCATGTATCTTAACCCATATGCATATTTTAACCCATATGCAAAAATATATATAACGGAAAGGAACCTTTAAGTAATAAAATCAAGGTTATACTTTCCATGTGGATTTGTGTTTCCATTTTGAATCAGTGAGGAAAACAAAAGAAGACTGTCCTTTCAATAAATGGCTTTGGGACAGTTAGATAACTATTTAGAAGAAAATTATGTTTCATCCCTGTCTCACACTTTACCTCCAAAAACAGTTCCAAATGGATTAAAATTCTCACTTGATATAATTTATTAGAATACTAGAAGGAAAAGGTACATATTTTAATATTCTTGAGGTAAAGAAACAGGTTTATGTATGAGATTTTTTTTAACTAGGAAAAATATTTGCAGCACATATGACAACAAAGAATTCTTAATTCTAAATAGTTCCTATAAATCAATAAGAAAAACACCAATACCAATAGAAAAAAATGGGGAAAGTCACAAAGGAAGAAAAATAAGTAGCTAATGAACATGTGAAAATATTTTAAATTCCTTAATAACATCAAAATGAAAATTAAAACAATACAGCACTTTTCAAACCTATCAAATAGGCAAAGATTTTTATAGGGAGAGCATCAAAGCAACTTGTCTGGTGAGTGATATGACAAGATATATCAAAACCCTAAAAAATCTTCTTTGTCCTCAATTGTTCTACTTATTGCATTGTACTCTAAGAAATTATATTTTTTTATCCATAGAAATATGACTATAAGCATATTCATTTCACCGTTTTCATAACAAAAGATGAATTTTTATACAACCAAAAATGTTCATCATTGCATGATTGAGATAATTTGGTTATAGTATCCATATGTAGCTATTTAAAACCATAATGTAGAAGAATCTTTAATGATATAGAAGGATGGTCAAAATAAAAACAGTTGCACAAGAGCATTTGCATATGCTGGTTTCTGTCCTTATGCCCCCCAGCAGATCCACTCCCTACTTTCTCTTCTTTTGTTTTCTGTCCTAGAAAGCTGACCGGTAGGAACTGCTCCCTGGTTTCCAGTAGGGTTTGGCCAATGAGAGTCATGGGCAGATCTGAGGATGGCCAGAGAAAGAGGTCAGGGTATTTCTTCTCTGCTCCCTCCCTGCCTCAACCCAGTTCTGGCAAGTGTTGCATTCCTCTACAACACTGCTACTATGAAACAGCCTCCTCTCTGGCTCCCTTTCTCTTTCAGGTCTAGGGAGGATAATGGCTTCCCAGTGTTGTAAGCCCTGGCTGCCTCTTCGTACCTTATTGATTTTCCTAACGCTGCCCAAGTTTCTCTTCAAAATCCCAGGTGGGTGCCTTCTGTTTGCTGCTAGAACTCTGACTGACAAAAGACACTCTAATCCAATTTTTGTAAACATTTACATACTAGTTCTCTATTGCTGCATAACAAACGACCCCAATACTTAGCAGCTTAAAACAACAAACGTACCATCTCAGAGTTTCTGTGGGTCTGAAATCTGGGCCTAGCTAGGCCTGGCTGGCTCATAATCTCTCACGAGACTGCAGTTATGCTGTCAGCCAGCACTACAGTCCCAACTGATGGCTCAAATGGAAATACACTTCTAAGCTCACTCACGTGGCTGTTGGCAGGATTCAGCTCCGCACAAGTTGTTGGAGTGAGGGGCTCAATTCCTCAATATCGGTTGACTGGAGTCCTCCCTCAGTTCCTTGCCTCGAGGGCCTCTCCGTGTGGGAGTTTGCAACACAGCCCCTGGCTTCCATCAGAGCAAGAGAGCACCCAAGATAGAAGCCACAATCTTTTGTAACCTAATCACACTCAAGGGGAGTGGATTATACAAGGGCATGAATATAAGGCAGCAGCAATCAATGGGGACAATCTTAGAGGCAATATATATAATTTACAAATGCACAGAAAAAAATCTATATGATGACGAGTTATCTTTGGGGCCATTAAAAATGATGTCTGTTTTCTTCTTGTGTTACTGGCCATTTCTAACTAATAAATAGTACTGCTGCAGCTATTACCATCAGATATTGTTGCTGACCTACCTCCAGCTGACAGCCACTCACATGATATTGCTTAATTTCTTTGCCTTTTCCATGAGCAAGTTGATATCAACCTGCCTAGATTTTACAAAGCGTGAATCAGTTATCTCCCATAATTGGGTTTTGTTCAATATTTGACCCCAGATGAAGCTCTGGCTAGGTTTCCAAAACATATATAAAAATAATCAGGATGAAATTTGCTCAGCTAATTTTTCCATGCTCTGACAAAGAGCTCCACTCTTTTGGACGTGGAAATTATCCTAAAACCTTGTGCCTTGTGCATTTACTACCCATCAGTTTGGTAAGCCTGTCACACTGATAGATAACACCAAACTGCCCTTGCTGTAATTGTTCCCCTCTGCTGAAGTGGCAACTGATAATTATAGGTCGCCCTTGTGACACTTATCTGACACAGATGACGACAGCAAATGATTTTTCTCAGTCACTGACTATTGTTATATTGAAGGGCAAATCGAGCTATTTTTCTCTCTGCAGTAGAGGAAATAATGGGAAAACAGAAATGGGGTTCATGATCTTCCCATTACAGGAATTTAAAACAAAACTGTCCACCATTAAACAACAATCTTCTGGCTAATCACAAATTAGAACCTTTATTATTCTTCAAATTAATTCCATCAGCAAGTGCTAACCAGTTATTGTGTGTCCATAATGGCCTTTTTTCTTTCTAAACATCTGACCCTCCCAACTTCATTTTTTATCATGGTGTTCCATGATTCTTACAATCTTCTGGTTTAAGAAGCCTGCCTCTTGTCCAATTTCGTATTTATCCTTGATGCCTAAACCACTGCCTAATCCTTCAGAGGCTTTCCTCCTCTCCTTTCTGCAAAACTGAAGGCTCTGGTTTGAGCCTTCAAAAATCATAACTTAATGACTAAACCAGTCATAAAAACCTTCTCCTGTCTCCGTATCCCCATTTCTAGTTCATCTGGACAGCTCTGCAAGAGTTAAAAAAAAAAAAAAGGAACCATCTTATATCAGGCTCTGTGTCAATGACTGACCATGTCCCTATTTATTTTCTCACTTAATCCAAACTGTCAACCTGTGACGACTTAGGTATTATCATCAAGCCTGGACTCCTGGTTTCCTGTAAAACCCAAACGGAAGTCATTGACTTCCATGACTATCTTTGGAAGACAGTTTGTTACAAAGCTAAACGTAGTCTTAACATATGATCTGGGAATTGTGCTCCACGGTATGTACTCAAGTTAGTTGAAAACTTATGTCCACACAAAAATCTGCAAATGGATGTTTGCAGCAGCTATAATCACAATTGCCAAAACTTGGAAGCAACCAAGACATCATTGAGTAAGTGAAAGGATAAGTAGACTGTGGTCTATCCAGGCAACAGAATGGTATTCAGTGTTAAAAAGAAATGAGCTATCAAGCCGTGAATAAAGACATGTTGGAACCTTCAATGCATAGTACAATGCTAAGTGAGACAAGCCAGTCTGAAAATGCTATATACTGTATGATTCCAACATTCTGGAAAAGGCAAAACTATGGAGACCGTAAAAAGATCAGTGGTTGCCAAAGGTTAAGGAGAGGGAGAGATAAGTAGGTGGGGCACAGAGAATTCTTACGGTAGTGAAACTATTCTTTGCGATGCTATAAGGGTTGATACATATAGTTACAGACTTGTCAAAACCAATAGAATGTACGATACTGAGTGATTCACCCAGTGTAAAGCATGGGTTTGGGATGATAGCGAGGTTGCAATGTAGGTTTATCACTTGTAACAGACATACCCCTCTGGTGAGGGATGCTGATTGTGGGGGAGGCTGTGGGTGTGGGCAGAGGGGAAGGAGGGAGTATATGGGAGTGCTCCACTGAGTGCTCCAAACAGAGTGCTTGCTGCTCACTTTTACTGTGAATCTAAATATGCTCCGAAAGATAACTTCTATTGCAATAATTTCAAAAAAATGAACTCATTGTACTATACCCTGAGATTCCCAATGATAACAAACTTCAGTCAAATTCTATCCTCCTGGGCTTCCCTGGTGACGCAGTGGTTGAGAGTCCACCTGCCGATGCAGGGGACACGGGATCGTGCCCCGGTCCGGGAAGATCCCACGTGCCGCGGAGCGGCTGGGCCCGTGAGCCGTGGCCGCTGAGCCTGCGCGTCCGGAGCCTGTGCTCCGCAACGGAAGAGGCCACAGCAGTGAGAGGCCCACACACCGCAAAAAAAAAAAAAAAAGAAAAGAAAAACTTATATCTGAACACACAGCATTTGGTTTGGAAGTGGTACAAAAGCATATTAAGTCATTTACAGCTAAATTTCAGATTCTAAAACTTTCCCAGGACCCCCTCTTATACTGAAAGAAAAATGAGAAAGGAAAGGTAGCTCCATCTCCTCGTACTTGAAATACAGAAGAAACGCCTCCATCACGGCAGTGGTTCTATCCTCCTTCTACAGGGGCTGGGGTTGGGGGGGAAGGGGAGAAGGGAGGGAGGGAGGGAGGGAAGGAGAGAGAGGGGGAGGGAGGGAGAGAAGGAGAGAGGGAGCAAGGAGTGTACAAAGAGGAAAAATAAGACAATGTATGAAAAGAAAAATATCTTGTCTCTGCTCCATGGGTTGGAGATACTTTTCCTCCAACCCAAATGTTCACAGACAGATGAATGGATAAAAAAAATGGGGTGTATACATGATCTCGGAGAGGCAGCGGTGGGTGGTGGCATGAAGCAAGATCGTTTAATTCCCTGCCCAAGAATTGAACCTGGGGAGCCTGGATGAAAACCAGGAATCCCAGTCACCACACCCCCTAGCTTTTGCCTCCAGTGAAAAATGCATTTCTCACAGAGGCAAAACTGTAAAAACAGGTACAAAGTTTATTATTAGAGACAGAGCACAACAACAAGTGGGAGAGCACACAGAGAAACAGTTTGTTTAGTTAGGACAGAAGCAAGGCAGAGATGCACACCGGTTAGGAAGGGTGTGGGCGTCCTCCCGAATGAGAAGGAGCCAGGAAAGAGGTGGTTAGGTCATTCATACAGGGCAGTTCTTCCGGGTCTTTGTTTACCTTTGGCCAATTACCTGGTTTCTTTTTCCACACCTCCCCTGCCCTAGGACCCTACCCAACATGCATGCGCAACGTTTTTCCAAGATGGATTGCAGCCCAGAGGTCTATGGGACGGCCTTAGCATCACGTATTATGGGGTGTGCCCCCTCCTTTTGACCCCCAAGGAGCCTTTCTGCACATGTGCAGTATTTCCCTTGCCCTAAGGATGGGAAATGTATGACCTCTTGATCTTTTTTTTTTTTTTTTTTTTTTTGCGGTACGCGGGCCTCTCACTGCTGCGGCCTCTCCCGCCGCGGAGCACAGGCTCCGGACGCGCAGGCCCAGCGGCCGCGGCTCACGGGCCCAGCAGCTCCGCGGCATGCGGGATCCTCCCGGACCGGGGCACGAACCCGTGTCCCCTGCATCAGCAGGCGGACCCTCAACCACTGCTCCACCAGGGATGCCCAGACCTCTTGATCTTTTAACAGGGTTTAGTCCCACTCTGTCCCTGCCATAAAAATGTCCAATGTCTGGTTATTTACCCTATTTCTGCTGCTGGTTTTTATATCAAGGTGCAGATCTCGAAATATAGACAGGAGTCTGGTTATAAATATGTAGTCCTGGAGCCCGTTTGTCTCTTGCTTCAGGAAGTGTAAACAGGGGGCTGGGTAATGAATGTCCAGCCTGGAGCCCATCTTCTTCTCACCCCAGGAAGTGTGAACAGGAGGCCAGTTGTCAATGTCTAGCCTGGAGCCCATCTATCTCCTGCCTTATACATACAATGGAATCTTATTCAGCCTTAAAAAGGAAAGAAATTCTGATACAGGGACAAACCTTGAAGACATTGTGTTAAGTGAAATAAGCCCTTCACAAAGGGACAAATACTGTAGGATTCTGACTACAGAGGCACCTAGAGTAGTCAAATTCACAGAGACAGAAAGTAGAAAGCTGGTTGCCAAGAGCTGGAGGGAGGGGCAATGCTTAGTGTTCAACGGGTACAGAATTTCAGTTGGGGAAAATGAAAAAGTTCTGGGAATGGACGGTGGGAACAGATGGTAGTAATGGTTGCACAATGTGAATGTACTTAATGCCACCGGACCGTACACCTAACAAGGTTAAAACAGTCATTCTTATGTTATGTCTATTTTACTAACATAGACAAGACACTTTTTCTTCATAGGAGATGGAACGCATTTAACGCATTTCATTTCAAAGATGAAATGATTCTCAGGCTCAAGAAAAAGCTGATGCACAACATTCTTCAGTCAACCAGTAATCAAAGTTCTCCCTACCCCTTCGATGCTATTTTGCTTCCTAAGTCAGAGTGTCTGGAGGGAAGAGGGGGTGGCGGAGGCAGCAGTAAGTGAAGAGCTCCATTACACGGTGCAGGGCCCCAGCTCATTCACTGATACGTAAAATGTTTTAAGGATGAAATATATGTAAAGAAGATGTGGCACATATATACAATGGAATATTACTCAGCCATAAAAAGAAACGAAATTGAGCTATTTGTAATGAGGTGGATAGACCTAGAGTCTCTCATGCAGAGTGAAGTTAAGTCAGAAAGAAAAAGACAAATACCGTATGCTAACACATATATATGGAATTTAAGAAAAAAAAAATGTCATGAAGAACCTAGGGGTAAGACAGGAATAAAGACACAGACCTACTGGAGAACGGACTTGAGGATATGGGGAGGGGGAAGGTTGAGCTGTGACAGGGTGAGAGAGAGCCATGGACATATATACACTAACAAACGTAAGGTAGATAGCTAGTGGGAAGCAGCCGCATAGCACAGGGATATCAGCTCGGTGCTTTGTGACCGCCTGGAGGGGTGGGATAGGGAGGGTGGGAGGGAGGGAGACGCAAGAGGGAAGAGATATGGGAACATATGTATATGTATAACTGATTCACTTTGTTATAAAGCAGAAACTAACACACCATTGTAAAGCAATTATACCCCAATAAACATGTTAAAAAAAAAAAAGAATGAAATACATGGCTTTGAATTCCCATTCACCAACTTCCTCATCATGATGTGCCTCCCCCCGCTCAGTCTGCCATTCTATACCTTCCTCATTGCAAACCTTCCCCAGAGCTCTCTGGCGCTGCGGTCTTTTTATTTATTACCTTCCGTCAAACAGCAGTCCTTCATTCAAAAGGGCATGACCTTTTATTCCTCTGAGCTACCAGCATGGGTCCTAAATGAACACTTTAGGCTTCATGCTACAGGCTGAACATTCATCTGCTCCAGCTGTCCCCCAGGTGAACCCTTTAGAGCTCAAAGAATCACTAGAAAAAAGTGAGCTAATACCTTTGTCATTTCTCAGGTCCAATGCTACTGACATTGCAAAATGGCCACAGTTCCCACAAATAATTACGAGAGAACATGTTACCCTCTGTAGGGTAATGTGTCCCTCAGGTGCAGTTCCACATCCTCTCTTAATTTTTAGTTCGTCTTGCAGGTTTTATTTCTCAACAGACATTGTCTATTTTTACCTGAATCATCGGGCCCCAGACTATTGCTTCAAGCTCATGGCCTGCCGGTTACCTTTCTCTGCGCTTGATTCCCCAGGGAAGCTGACCTCCATACTTTCTGCCTCAGGGCTTGGGCACAGGCCCACGTCCACCCTTCTCCTTCTTACTTCACCTTTACTGACAATGCAGTTCAATGTGGTTTCCTCAGAGGTTGTCTTCTCCCTCACATCACCCTACCCCTCCCATATTTCTCCTGTAGCATCATATTTTTTCCCCAGCACTTATCATAATATGTAATTCTATGTGTGTGTGCTCATCACTCTCCACCACTAGATTATAAAATCCATGAAGACAGGGTCAATGTCTTAACAAGTTCACCACTGTTCTCAGTGCCAGACACATAGGAGGAGTTTAATTGTTGGAATGAAGAAAGAGAGAGGGGCTGGAGTCAGGATGGCGTACTAGGAGGACGCAGAATTCGTATCTCCTCAAAACTAGGGCACCTACCAGGCACCGGTGGGTGACCACGGACAACTAAGGGGACGGGAGGAACCCCCAGCGACCGGGTAGGACATGGGGCATGGGGGGGAGTGAAGGGAGAGGAGAAGCGGAGGCAGGACGGGACTGGCGCCCCTGAGGGGTGGCTGGGGGAGGGGAAGGGATCCCACGCCCAAAGGGGGAAATTGGGGAACCACTGGGAAGGCAGAGGATCAAAAGGGAGCGTGGCCAGGTTTCCCCTGCCCGCGTGGGCCCCCAGGAACCTGCTGAGATCCTGGGCCTGATCCTCTGCCCACCTAGGCCCCCTCCAGCTGCATGAGTCCTGAGGGACTGGAAGGGAGGGAAGGGGGAGCAAAAGTAAAGGCTGGACCTACAGAACCAGCATCCCAGCGGGACCCACCCACGGCAACGGGGGAGACCCTGGGGGAGACAGTAGGGGAGGGGCACGAAGGAAAGGAAAGGAATGGGGACAGTGCTTTCCCTGCCCACTTAGGCACCGGGAAGCCTGTTGAGCTACCGTACCTAATCCTCTGCCTTGGGAGCTCCCCTCCTGCCTCGCAGAGCCCAAGCCCCGCCCCTACACCCTCACCCAGCACCCCACCTCTACACTCAGAGACCTCCTCTGACACACCCCCCAACTAGCTGGGCCTAAACCCCACCCACACACCCTCCCCCAAGGCCCTACCTCCAAACTCCGGAACTCCACACACCAGAGGCCCTCCTTTCCACGTGCTGCCTCTACCCGTCTGCGCGCAGGTCCTAAGCAGAGACCCCAACCCACGCTTGAACATCACCCCGCCCAGGCCCCACCCACCCTAAACCCCACCCCTGCCTAAGTTCCACCCCCTGCCTAAACTCCACCCCATGCCAAGGCTTTTTTTTTCTTTTTTACTCTTTTAGATTGGGGTTCTGTTTTACCTTGTTGATTCCTTTATATTTTTATTTTTCCTAATATATCTTTTATTTTTCTAATTTTATTTTATTCTTTATACTTTGTTAGTGATCTCTCCTTTTGGCTTGTTCCCCCACCCACGTTTTTTTTTTTCTTTTTTCTGTTGTGGTTTTATTTTACCTTGTTGCAGTTGTTTCAATTATAGTTTTATTTTTCCTAATATATTTTTTTATCTTTCTAATTTTATTTTATTTTTTATTCTTTGATATGGTACTGCTCCCTTTTTTCTTTCTTTCTTCCTTTGCTTTTTTTTTTTTATACCTCACCAAGAAGCTTGTGATATCTTGGTTCCCAGGCTGGAGGCTGGACCCAAGCTCCTGTGGTGGGAGCTCCGAGTCCAAACCACTGGACTAACAGATAACCTCAGACCCCAGGGAATACCAATCAGAGTGAGGCCTCCCGGAGGTCCTGATATCAGCACCAAGACCCAGCTCTATCCAACTGCCTGCAAACTCCAGTGATGGCTGTCTCAGGCCAAACAACCAGTAAGACAGGAATACAGCACCACCCATCAAAGAAAACAAAAAAAATGAAACAACAAAAAAACACGTTACAGATGAAGGAACAAGGTAAAAACCTACAAGACCAAATAAATGAAGCTGAAATAGGCAACCTACCTGAAAAAGAATTCACAGTAATGATAGTAAAGATGATCCAAAATCTCAGAAACAGAATGGAGAAAATACAAGAAACATTTAACAAGGAACTAAAGAGAAGGACTAAAGAAGAACTAAAGAGCAAACAAACAGTGATAAACAACACAATTACTGAAATTAAAAATACTGTAGAAGGAATCAATAGCAGAATCACTGAGGCAGAAGAACGGATAAGTGACCTGGAAGATTAAATGGTGGAAATAACTACCAGGGAGCAGGATAAAGAAAAGAATGAAAAGAATCGAGGACAGTCTCAGAGACCTCTGGGGCAACACTAAACACAACAACATTAGAATTTTAGGGGTCCCAGAAGAAGAAGAGACAAGGAAAGGGCCTGAGAAAATATTTGAAGAGATTATAATCGAAAACTTCCCTAACATGGGAAAGGAAATAGTCAATCAAGTCCAGGAAGCACAGACAGTACCATACAGGATAAACCCAAGGAGAAACGTGCTGAGACATATTAATCAAACTATCAAAAATTAAATACAAAGAAAGAATATTAAAAGCAGCAAGGGAAAAGCAACAAATAATATATGAGGGAATCCCCATAAGATTAACAGCTGCTTTTCAGCAGAAACTCTACAAGCCAGAAGGGAGGGGCAGGGCATATTGAAAGTGATGAAAGGGAAAAACCTACAACCAAGATGACTCTACCCAGCAAGGATCATTCAGATTCGATTAAGAAATTAAAACCTTTACACATAAACAAAAGTTAAGAGAATTCAGCACAACCAAACCAGCTTTACAACAAATGCTAAAGGAACGTCTCTAGGCAAGAAACACAAGAGAAGGAAAAGAACTACAAAAACAAACCCAAAACAGTTAAGAAAATAGTAATAGGAACATACATATCAATAATTACCTGTAATGTAAATGGATTAAACACTCCAACCAAAAGACATTGACTGGCTGAATGGATACAAAAACATGACCCATACATATGGTGTCTACAAAAGACCCACTTCAGACCTAGGGACACATAGAGACTGAAAGTGAGGGGATGGAAAAATATATTCCATGCAAATGGAAATCAAAAGAAAACTGGAGTAGCAATTCTCATATCAGAAAAAAAAGACTTTAAAATAAAGACTATTACAAGAGACAAAAAGGACACTACATAATGATCAAGGGATCAATCTAAGAAGAAGATATAACAATGATAAATATTTATGTACCCAACATAGGAGCACCTCAATACATAAGGCAAATGCTAACAGCCATAAAAGGGGAAATCGACAGTAACACATTCATAGTAGGGGACTTTAACACCCCACTTTCACCAATGGACAGAGCATCCAAAATGAAAATAAATAAGGAAACACAAGCTTTAAATGACACATTAAAAAAGACAGACTGAACTGATGCTTATAGGACATTCCATCCAAAAACAATAGGATACACATTCTTCTCAAGTGCTCATGGAACATTCTCCAGGATAGACCATAACCTGGGTCACAAATGAAGCCTTGATAAATTTAAGAAAATTGAAATCGTATCAAGTATCTTTTCCAACCACAATGCTATGAGACTAGATATCAATTACAGGAAAAAAACTGTAAAAAATACAAAGATATGGAGGCTAAACAATACGCTAGTAAATAACCAAGACAGCACTGAAGACATCAAAGAGGAAATCAAAAAATACCTAGAAACAAATGACAATGAAAGCATGACGACCCAAAATCTATGGGATGCAGCAAAAGCAGTTCTAGGAGGGGAGTTTATAGCAATACAATCCTACCTCAAGAAACAAGAAACAAAAAAACAACAACAACAACAAAAAAAAGAAACAAGAAACACCTCAAATAAACAACCTAACCTTACACCTAAAGCAATTAGAGAAAGAAGAACAAAAAATCCCCGAAGTTAGCAGAAGGAAAGAAATCATAAAGATCAGATCGGAAATAAATGAAAAAGAAGTGAAGGAAATGATAGCAAAGACCAATTAAACTAAAAGCTGGTTCTTTGAGAAGATAAACAAAACTGATAAACCATTAGCCAGACTCATCAAGAAAAAAAGGGAGAAGACTCAAATCAACAGAATCAGAAATGAAAAAGAAGTAACAAGTGACAATGCAGAAATACAAAGGATCATGAGAGATTACTACAAGCAAATATATGCCAATAAAATGGACAACCGGGAAGAAATGGACCAATTCTTAGAAAATCACAACTTTGTGAGACTGAACCAGGAAAAATAGAAAATACAAACAGACTAATCACAGCACTGAAATTGAGACTGTGATTAAAAATCTTCCAACAAACAAAAGCCCAGGACTAGATGGCTTCACAGGTGAATTCTATCAAACATTAGAGACGAGCTAACGCCTATCCTTCTCAAACTCTTCCAAAATATAGCAGAGGGAGGAACACTCCCAAACTCATTCTACAAGGCCACCATCACCCTGATACCAAAACCAGACAAAGATGTCACAAAGAAAGAAAACTACAAGCCAATATCACTGATACACATAGCTGCAAAAATCCTCAACAAAATACTAGCAAACAAAATCCAACAGCACATTAAAAGGATCACACACCATGATCAAGTGGAGTTTATCCCAGGAATGCAAGGATTCTTCGATATACACAAATCAATCAATGTGATACACCATATTAACAAACAGAAGGAGAAAAACCATATGATAATCTCAATAGTGCAGAAAAAGCTTTTGACAAAATTCAACACCCATTTATGATAAAAACCCTCCAGAAAGTAGGCATAGAGGGAACCTACCTCAGCATAATAAAGGCCATATATGACAAACCCACAGCCAACATCGTTCTCAATGATGAAAAACTGAAACCATTTCCTCTAAGATCAGGACTAAGACAAGGTTGCACACTCTCACCACTATTTTTTTTCTTTCCTGCCCTGGTTAGTTTTTTTTTTTTTTTTAACATCTTTATTGGAGTATAATTGCTTTACAATGGTGTGTTAGTTTCTACTGTATAACAAAGTGAATCAGCTATATATATACATATATCCCCATATCTCCTCCCTCTTGCGTCTCCCTCCCACCCTCCCTATCCCACCCCTCTAGGTGGTCACACAGCACCGAGCTGATCTCCCTGTGCTATGCGGCTGCTTCCCACTAGCTATCTATTTTACATTTGGTAGTGTATATCTGTCCATGCCAGTCTCTCACTTCATCCCAGCTTGCCCTTCCCCTCTCCCTGTGTCCTCAAGTCCATTCTCTATGTCTGTGTCTTTATTCCTGTCCTGCCCCTAGGTTCTTCAGAACAATTTTTTATTTTTAGTGTATTTGAGAAAAACAGTATTTGTTTTTCTCTTTCTGACTTACTTCACTCTGTATGACAGATTCTAGGTCCCTCCGCCTCACTAAAGATAACTCAATTTCGTTTCTTTTTATGGCTGAGTAATATTCCATTGTATATATGTGCCACATCTTCTTTATCCATTAATATGCCGATGGACATTTAGGTTAAAACTAAGTGGCTAAAACTTCCAAAACTGTGTTGAGTAATAGTGGTGAGAGTGGACAACCTTGTCAGAAATCTCTTTCATTCCTATACACTAATGATGAAAAATCTGAAAGAGAAATTAAGGAAACACTCCCATTTACCACTGCAACAAAAAGAATAAAATACCTAGGAATAAACCTGCCTAAGGAGACAAAAGACCTGTATGCAGAAAACTATAAGACACTGATGAAAGAAATTAAAGATGATACAAAAAGATGGAGAGATATACTATGGTCTTGGATTGCAAGAATCAATATTGTGAAAATGACTATACTACCCAAAGCAATCTACAGATTCAACGTGATCCCTATCAAACTACCAATGGCATTTTTCACAGAACTAGAACAAAAAATTTCACAGTTTGTATGGAAACACAAAAGACCCCGAAGCCAAAACAATCTTAAGAAAGAAAAATGGAGCTGGAGGAATCAGGCTCCCGGACTTCAGACTATACTACAAAGCTACAGTAATCAAGACAGTATGGTACTGGCACAAAAACAGAAATACAGATCAATGGAACAGGATAGAAAGCCCAGAGAGAAACCCATGCACCTACGTCACCTTATCCTTGATAAAGGAGGCAAGAATATACAATGGAGAAAAGACAGTCTCTTTAATAAGTGGTGCTTAGAAAACTGGACAGCCTCATGTAAAAGAATGAAAGTAGAACACTCCCTAACACCATACACAAAAGTATATTCAAAATGGATTAAAGACCTAAATGTAAGGCCAGACACTATAAAACTCTTAGAGGAAAACATAGGCAGAACACTCTATGACATAAATCACAGCAAGATCCTTTTTGACCCACCTCCTAAAGAAATGGAAATAAAAACAAAAGTAAACAAGTGGGACCTAATGAAACTTAAAAGCTTTTGCACAGCAAAGGAAACCGTAAACAAGACCATAAGACAAGCCTCAGAATGGGAGAAAATATTTGCAAATGAAGCAACCGACCAAGGATTAATCTCTAAAATATACAAGCATCTCATGCAGCTCAATATCAAAAAAAAACAAACAACAGAATGGGCAGAAGACCTAAATAGACATTTCTCCAAAGAAGATATACAGACTGCCAACAAACACATGAAAGGATGCTCAACATCACTAATCATTAGAGAAATGCAAATCAAAACTACAATGAGATATCACCTCCCACCAGTAAGAATGGCCATCATCAAAAAATCTACAAACAATAAATGCTGGAGAGGGTGTGGAAAAAAGGGAACCCTCTTGCACTGTTGGTGGGAATATAAATTGGTACAGCCACTATGGAGAACAGTATGAAGGTTCCTTTAAAAACTAAAAATAGAACTACCATACAACCCAGCAATCCCACTACTGGGCATGTACCCTGAGAAAACCATAATTCAAAAAGAGTCATGTACCACAATGTTCATTGCAGCTCTATATCCAATAGCCAGGACATGGAAGCAACCTAAGTGTCCATTGGCAGATGAATGGATAAAGAAGATGTGGCACATATATACAATGGAATATCACTCATCCATAAAAAGAAACGAAATTGAGTTATTTGTAGTGAGGTGGATGGATCTAGAGTCTGTCATACAGAGTGAAGTAAGTCAGAAAGAGAAAAACAAATAACCGTATGCTAACACATATATATGGAATCTAAAAAAAAAAAAAAAATGTTCTGATGAACCTAGGGGCAGGAGAGGAATAACGACACAGACATAGAGAATGTACTTGAGGACACGGGGAGGGGGAAGGGTAAGCTGGGATGATGTGAGAGAATAGCATTGACATATATACACTACCTAATGTAAAATAGCTAGTAGGAAGTAGCTGCATGGCACAGGGAGATCACCCGGGTGCTTTGCAACCACCTAGTGGGGTGGGATAAGGAGAGTGGGAGGGAGACGCAAGAGGGAGGGGATATGGGGATATACGTTTGCATATAGCTGATTTATTTTGTTATACAGCAGAAACTAACACAACACTGTAAAGCAATTATACTCCAATAAAGATGTTAAAAAAAAAAATGAAGAGAGGACAGAGAAAGGGAGGAAGGGAATGAAGGAGGGAATGAAGACACAGTTGCATCTTCAGTCCTATAGCATAGCTGGTGTGTACTGGGAAGGTTCATCTGGCAGCCAGGACTTCTGCAGAACAATTCTAGAGCATTTGTAATGCTGTGGGAATCTTCAGGTGTCCTTTCCTCCAGAAAAATATTCCTCCTCTACTTTTGAGAGTTGGAAAACAAACGATGTCAAAACACAGTAAGTGCTCCTGGCAAAGAGTATACGGAATCCATATGACAATCCTTATCCTAATTTCTCTGATCCCTGACCCTCCCAGAGTTCACTGCCGTTGGCCTGCCAAGGTATCCGTTCAAGAAAAGAGCTTGCTCAGAAGCACAGCTGTATCCAACCAGGGCAATGAGAAATCAGTTTTGCTGTGACCCAGTTGGCAATATAGATTGGCCATTTCACAAAAGCAGGTAATCATTTCTCTTTTTAAGGGTCATTGTGATGATCAGTGAGAATATATGTTGCTTGCAGATATAAAAAGAGAAGATTAAAGAAGAACTTACATTTTACCTTAGTAAATCTAGAGAAAGAATCATTAAAAAACAAGCTTCAAAAAAACAAGAATACAGTTGAGTAATCCCTCAGAAACAAAGCGATTTTTCTATAGTGTTATAAAGTGTTTTCCTATGCAATATAAGATTTAACCTCGGGCTTCCCTGGTGGCGCAGTGGTTGAGAGTCCGCCTGCCGATGCAGGGGACACGGGTTCGTGCCCCGGTCCGGGAAGATCCCACATGCCATGGAGCAACTGGGCCCGTGAGCCATGGCTGCTGAGCCTGCGCGTCCGGAGCCTGTGCTCCGCGACGGGAGAGGCCACAACGGTGAGAGGCCCGTGTACTGCAAAAAAAAAAAAAAAAAGATTTATCCTCAGTAAGTACTCAGAAAGTACCCTGCTTACACAAAAGTACTCACAGTATGCTTACTTTATGCTTGCATATAATGAATTTTTAATTCATGAAAAATAGACAGAACTACTTCTGTTCAACAGTTGATCAACAGCAATAGTAGATGATCTATTATGCCATCTTTCTTTTCCACCTGTATTTCTCAACTTCTAAAACAGTCCTCTAAAAGAAAGCTTAGGTAGACAAGAAAATTGGGACAGAACTTATGATCAAGATTTAAAATTAAGGAAAGAAATATATTTCTAAAATGTATATTGTGTGCCTATCTTCTTTCTCAAATATTTTACAATTAACAATGAAACATTTGTAATTTTAAAAAGACTTGGTTTTAACTATGCATTTGTTTATATGAAAGTTTGTATCATTTGTCAATTGCTTTGGGCAGGAATTTGGAGATGGGGGCCATTGTTTTATATGCATTGTGTTCTTATTCATCAAAGAATCATGCAGAATATTGCAAGTAAATCATGTAGAATACTGCATCAGGCCCTGGGCTGAACCAGGATCAGCCTTTGAAACAAATTAAGAGTCTGTCTTCTTGTAGTTCTGACTCATTGGAAATGACAATTAGGATACATGTGGAAGGTTGCGTATGCCTCGTTTACTGTAAAACCACTAATTGTTGGGACCACACTGGACTAGAATGGTCTAAAGAAATGGTAGGAAACTGAGACTGCAAATTCTCTGAGCTAATGTGACACACCTATACCTTGTATGCACGGCAGCTATACCTGTCCTGTGTAGGTGAGGAAGGCCAGAGGGCTATGAATTTGGGTAGCAGTTGGGCCTCCCAATGAGGTGCAGGTGCTGTGTGTGTGGTCTGTATCCATCTAAAAAGTTAAAAAAAGATGCTGTTAGGCAAAGCCATCTGGATCTCAAGTCTGATAGCCATTTAGAATCTATAACTATCACTGCGCTGATACAAACATATTAACTGAAGTCCCTTTTTTCTGAAATGTCCTCTAATGCTTTACAGTAATTTATTCACTCTTCCAAAAATAATATCTACCCTTCATAGGAGGACTTTTTTGTAAGAGAAACTGTGTGTACAGCTTTGCTGACTAGGTGCTGCATGGCTCCAAGGGGTGCCAATCACAATGTAATTCATGTGTATGTTTCACAGATTTTTCCTTGCACAGCTCTGGGGGACAATAATTACACTGCATTCTACGCAAGTGGCAACCCTTGGAGTGTTACAGTGCACAACCCACACAGCCTTACATGGCGGCCCTTGCGCTATCTCAGTCTGAAGTTTGTTGGCTCCAAAATGGACCCTGCCTTGGAGCAGAGAAAGCGAGGATTTTGTAGTAAATGCTACTGATGCACTGCCCCATATCTCCTTGGTTCACCTGTAGCTATGGTAAACAGTCCCTGGCACACCGACAACGTCTCAACTCAGGAATCAGTGTTTCTCATCCTCTGCCTGAGTGCTCTCTCCTGGGCTGGGAGCTTTGCTGGAACCTTCAATATATGTGGGTAAATCAATGACCCAGCCCTCACTCTAATAGGGAGATTTTGTACATTTTCCACATTGTTTCTCAGAGGTTCCCCAGGAGAACTGAGCCCTAGTTGCCTCCAGCCCTAAACTGCTGTTTTGTGTTTTTTTGTGTTTTTTTTTGGTACGCGGGCTTCTCACCGCTGCGGCTTCTCACCGCTGCGGCCTCTCCCGCTGCGGAGCACAGGCTCCGGACGCGCAGGCTCAGCGGCCATGGCTCACGGGCCCAGCCGCTCCGCGGCATGTGGGACCTTCCGAGACCGGGGCACGAACCCGTGTCCCCTGCATCAGCAGGCGCACTCTCAACCACTGCGCCACCAGGGAAGCCCTAAACTGCTGTTTTATGCACACTTTATTGCCTTTTTGCCCTTTTCTGTCTCACTTTTTCCACTTTCTCATTTGTGCTTTCCAGGAATTGTCTCCCCCCAAAAAACTACCTGCACCCAAGTCTCTGTCTCAGGGTCTGTTTTAGAAGAAATTAAGACAGATGCCATTAGGAACAAGTGACCTTAGTTGGTTCTGTAACCTGACTGCTGGTCCAGGGCTAAATACATGTTGGATGAATAAATGAATAATTCTTGTACAGGGTAACGGTCTGCCTCCACTGATCATGAAGGTGGGAAGTAAGAAGACCGTGTTAGGCAGTGAGTTCTCATGCCCCAAACTGCATCTGTGACAACATGACAGAAAACTCAACTGCCCCTCACAAATGCAACAAAGCGTTGCTCCATTGCAGATGCAAATGACTGCTCCTTTAGCCAGCCCTGCATAGTTCACATTGTAATTTTGAGTAGGGAGAAGTATAAGATCCTTTGTACGTATGCTATAAAAAGTCTCTCTCCCCCCCCCCTCAAATTCTCTTCAAGCTCCTAATAAAATACCTGCAGACACCCCCATTCTGATCTTGGACACAAAGCCTTGAGATAACCTAGCTTTGGAAAAATGATGAGTGCATCTGCTTCCTAACCAGAGAAAGATATAAGATTCTGGGGACGGGGAATTTTTTTTTTTTTTTTTTTTTTTTTTTTTTTGCGGTACGCGGGCCTCTCACTGTTGTGGCCTCTCCCGTTGCGGAGCACAGGCTCCGGAAGCGCAAGCTCAGCGGCCATGGCTCACGGGCCCAGCCGCTCGCAAGCTCAGCGGCCATGGCTCACGGGCCCAGCCGCTCCGCGGCATGTGGGATCTTCCCGGACCGGGGCACGAACCCGTGTCCTCTGCATCGGCAGGCGGACTCTCAACCACTGCGCCACCAGGGAAGCCCAAGGGACGGGGAATTTTAAATCCATTTCTTTGTTCTTTAAAATCATTCCTTTATCTCTGAGCCTCAGCAATGCTTTTTGCTCTCTAATTCAGGGAGGAATACATGTGCAAAGAGTGTGAAATTAACAGAGTGTATGCACAATCTCGATAAATAAACATGAAAACCTTTTCGTTGCACATGGCTAGCTTCATTCAATTAGTGAAATGTTAAAACACTGTTGCATTGTACAACCTAACCTCTTAATCTGTGGAAAAACTAAATAAAACAAATAAAAAGCTAGTGGATAAAAAAAGCTTGGAATTCTTCTGTTTCCGGCAAAGTACTCAGCCAAACATGGAAGCAGCAGAATCTGCTTTCCAGAAATCTCATTTCCATCTCACAGCACCTTTAGTCCCCCTGGTCAATACCCTTCCCCACCTCCTAGTACCACACGGTCTTCCTCTCTGCAGTCAACTAACTTTCCAAAACGTTAGCTGATAGCTAAGGCAAGAAGAGTGGTTTAACACATTCATGGCAAACATATTAGAAAAGCCTTCACTTTGTCTTACTGTGCACATGGCACACATTGCTAATCTATTGCTGAAACAGCATCACACTGCTCAACAAACTGCTACCAGCAGACAGCAGGAGTCAGGAAGAATTGGTACAAGAAAGTCACTCCTTCAACTATTCTTTACTGAACTCCAACTATGGTCCAGTCACTGTTCTCACTCAGGAAGACAGTAATGAAAAAGCAATGTCCTTGATGACATGATGTAGTGGTGAACAAAACAGACAATATGCTCTTGGGGCATCAGCATTTTAATAAGTGCTTTTGAAAACAGAAAACTCTGAACACCCTAAAGAATGAAAGTGCCAGAGTAAATGGTATGGCTGCTTTTGATATTCCATCAAATAACTGGTCTTGACATTTTCATTAAAGTTTCCAGTTGTAAGACAAGCAATTTTAGGGGCTTCCCTGGTCGCGCAGTGGTTGAGAGTCCGCCTGCTGATGCAGGGGACGCGGGTTTGAGCCCCGGTCCGGGAAGATCCCACGTGCCGCGGAGCGGCTGGGCCGCTGAGCCTGCGTGTCTGGAGCCTATGCTCCGCGACGGGAGAGGCCGCAGCGGTGAGAGGCCCGCGTACCACAAAAAAAAAAAAAAAGACAAGTAATTTTAGCACTGTATCATTAGGTCAATTATCTCATGATTGATTAAAAATTCAGACACAGGGGAAAGAGGTACATAAACTGGGTAGAGTATCCCTTATTTTACTTCTTTCTAACACATTGCATGACAACTATGTGCCAGGTGCTAAACTAGGGATGGGGATACAAAGATGACTAAGTTTCATTCTCTGACATTGTAATGCTCACCTTGTAATAGGGAATATGGATGGCATATCCTGGCAATGTCTCTGACCTCCTCACCCTTGTACCTTACTTGATACTCATCCTGACCCTGACCAATACCCAGATCTTGACTCTGATGCTCACCCTAACCATTATACTACCCTCACCCTGGAGCTGACCCTCACCCTACCTTGACTCCGATAATGACTCTCACCCTGATCATATACACCTTCACTCTTTTTCTTTTTATAAATGTATTTATTTATTTATTTATTTATTTATTTATTTATTTATTTTTGGCTGTGTTGGGTCTTCACTGCTGCGTGCAGGCTTTCTCTAGTTGCGGTGAGTGGGGGCTACTCCTCGTTGCGGTGCGCGGGCTTCTCATTGCAGTGGCTTCTCTTGTTGCGGAGCACGGGCTCTAGGCACACGGGCTTCAGTAGTTGCGGCACGCGGGCTCAGCACTTGTGGTGCACGGACTCAGTTGCTCTGCGGCACGTGGGCTCCTCCTGGACCAGGGCTCAAACCCGTGTCCCCAGTGTTGGCAGGCGGACTCCCAACCACTGAGCCACCAGGGAAGCCCCTACACCTTCACTCTTATGTCACACTGATACTGAACCTGACTCTGATTCTCACCCTGATTCTCCCCTAAACAATGACCCTACATTCTCACCTTGTCCTTGATCTTAATACTCATCTTGTTTCTGAAACTGACATTAAACTTCACCCAAAATTTGACGCTTATTTGGCCTCCCTCTACCTCTGATTCTCACAATGAACCCAAGAGTAACCTTGATTCTCAACCTGACCTTATCACCCTGACACTGACTTAAGAGTACACTCCTCACCCTGACTCTGACCTCTGCCTTCACTCTGAGAACAAACTTTTCACTGACCATGACTCTTATTTTGACCCTGACACACACTTTAACCCTAATTCTGAACCTGAAACTGATCCTGATCCTTTCTGTGACCCGAAGCTCACACTCACCATGACAGTGACCCTGTACCTCACCCTCATCCTGTCTGTGATCCTCTCCTTGACCCAAAGCTTGGTCCTGACCCTCATTACTAACCTCACCCTGAACTGAACCCTACCCTCATCCTGAGCCTGACACTCTATCATCATTAAATATCTGATCAATACCCTGACCCTGACCAGAGCCTGACACTGACCCTGATACTGACCCTAATCACTATTTTGACCTTGGCCCTGACGTGAGCTTTGCCATCATCAAGATGAGTTTGAACATGAAATCTTGTACACTTATACTCTGGTTTTATTGAGATTCCTTGTAACTCATGGTAAGAATGTACTTTTGAGAACTATGTATACTTTTGAACTTGCTTACACTTGCACTGCATGCTTTCAAATACGCTGCTTTGATCTGTTAATATGGTCTACCTCAAAGTAAGAAGTGCAGTTGAGAAGCACATGTAGTTCTCATTGATTTGCCTCAGATAGAGCCTGGGTTCAAGTCTGTTAATTCTTACAGTCATTAAGAATTTTCTTTAGAGAGGAAAGTTTGATTCTGAACTTGATTTCTTCTTTACAGCTTGTCTGTACACATATATGCAATTTTCAACTATGTTTGCTTTAACTCACAATGAGAAGTAACTCTTGGAAACAATGTGTAAATGTGACCTCCTTTTCACGTACACATCTTAGGTTATTCTTACCCAGTTCAAACTCGTAAGAAGAAAGAACAGTTGAGATAAAGTGTATTTGAGTTCTGTTTTTGTTTTTTTTCTCACATAAATCTTACATATGTCTCAGTTTAGGCAAACAAGAAGTAGTATTGAAAACAATTCATATTGGTGCAAATCAGCTCAGCCTCAGACATTCCTTTCATAAGAAAGTCTTCATCTCTCCTTAAAGTGAGATAAACATAAGGACAGCAAAACACATTCATTTCAAAGGCACATTCTTACTTAAAGAAAAAAAAAAAAGATATAAAACACTGTTTACAAACCATAATTTTAATTGAGCCCTTATTTCTTAAATTATCAGTGATTTAAAATATGCAAATGCCTTTGGATGATAATACATATATATTTGTATTTGCCTTCTCAAAATTTTTAATTAATATGAGATAATGCTCACATAAAAAAATTACCTGGATGGTTTTTAACTTTCTGTCCTCTAGGTGTCACTTATGTCTACAGAAAAAGAAAAAAAAGAATGATTACTTCAATTAAAGATAAAAATTAATGTAGATAGTTGATTACACTAAGTACAAGAATTACAGAGAGAGATTCTACTCAATTTTCTATGTGTTTATTTTAAAAAGTTGTTGCAGTTCATTCACATAATGAATGTAACACGATCTATATACTGTTTTATTTAGTATACTGGCAATTAAATTACATTTTCGAGCTGTATGTATAAACTTTAAATTACTACCTGATTTTGTGTTTGTATATCCACAAAAATACCCAATTATAGAATTGGCCCTGCTTTCTAACAACACCTAATTCAGAGCAAACCCTTCACTTCCATAGACCTTCCCCAAATCACCCAACAAAAGACCAAATTCTATAATCATTATTTAATAATAGTCTCTTACTGAGACACCCTCTGGCACACCACAGCTGTGTGTTCTCCCTCGATGCAACCAGTAATAAGCCCAGTTTATTCAATCGCAGGTATATTCCCGGGAGTCATTGACTCAAAGGCACTGACAAGTCAAATGCATACATGGGCACAGGACCTGTGGAGTCAGCTTTGCTAGAGTTAGAATACCTTGTATTTTTGCCATTTCAATATGTTAAAATAATAGGATATAAATATTTACTATTAAAAAAAGAAAAGCTGGGTGGTTTTAAACTTTCTGTCCTCTGGGCATCTCTTCTGTCTAAAGAAAAAAAAAGGTTGCTTACTTTAATTAAAGATACTAATTATTATAAATGTTGATTATAATAGGTTTAATGATTTCACAGATCACAGGTCTATATATAGGATAATGGTATTTTCAGAAACTTTAAATTATCACCTATTTATATGTTTGCATATATAGGTGTGCTTGAATTCATACAAATAAATGTGTATTAATAGATCCTTTACTAAAATTTGTTACATAAATGATGTTTCAAAGAAATAAATTAGAATTTAGGTCTTTCATGTAAAAATGATTATTATTTTACGCCCGGATCAACAGAGGTTCCTTTTATCATCAAATTATTGTTAATTCTCAAAGTTTTATACATACTCTTCAATTATTCTTTTGAGATTCCCTTGGTTATACCTGACCTAATTTTACTTGTTAATGTTTAAAAAAAATAAAAATAAAACGCCATCGCACACTTTAATTCACCCCTAAAATATGGACCACGGTACCAGCAGGTGGAGACACGGAGCGCATGCGCTCCAGAAGCCGAAGCGTCACCCTTTGAACTACGAGCCCGCTGGCCTGCCCAGCGCTAGGGCACTTTTTGAAGGAACAGGTAGTGGCAATCTGATGTTTATCTGAGCCCCGACCCTGCCTCCTGTGTCGTTCTTCCTTCTGAGGAAAGAAGAAGATGCAACAGATCTCCCTGCTAACCCCTATCCTGGCCGGGCCACCGTAGCAGGTGCTCCTGGGGTTGCCGGGGGCTCCCTCGCGCTTGAACTTCGCGAACAGTGAAGGGGTTTTGAGAGCTTTGTTAATTTTAGTTTTAAAATTCCATTAGTTCTCTGGGTTGTTCTTGAGGACTTGTAGGTAATAAGGACGGTGGAGTTTCTGCGTAAAAGTACTTAATCGCAGCAATAGTAAAACGAGTATCTCAGCCATTAAAGTAATAAGTGGGAATCCCTTGGTGGGAAAACAAAACCGAGCCACCCAAGTAGGGGCGCAGCTCTCCAGCAAGGAAAAACTTAGATGCACCCTGACAATAAATACACAATGGAAGGAACATATTTCTAATTCACTGAAAAAAGGATTTGTATGAAGTCCATTTGGAGGTGTTTAAAGGGCCCTAGGGCCCTTGGTTCCTGTCCAGCACCCACCTTGACAGTTTAAGGATTATGCGGTTGGCAGGTGGGACTTACTTTGGAAACATCCTTGACGTCTACGTGTAAAATTAGGCTACTGCTGTTGGTCTGATATTGTTGCTGATTTGTCTTTGCTTTATGGGCAAAGCCATGTAGAGTTGGTGTTAAACTCCCTTTGCAAGTGTTTTGGCATATAATCAGCCCTCCGGAAAATGTAATGAACATGCTAGGTTGAAATAGGCACTTGTTTCTGACATTCTTTGAATTTCTCCAAGACTTTTCTTGTCTGTATGATTATAAGAGCATTTATCTAGGTTAACATTTTTTTTTAAAACGTAATAGTGGTCAGCTGAGGCACTGCTGTGAGATTCTAAGTCTTTGACCTTTCATTTTTTATTATAGCTATTTTCTTAGGTACTAACAAACCACCTAAAAGTTCTTTAATGTGTTGTCCAATTTATTTAGGACTTTCAAGATTAGAAACACCTTTGTTTCTAAGTGACTCTGAATTTGTGAGCTCCCATGAGAGCACATCTGTATAAATATTTGCACTTTTATTTTTTGTGAGCAGGCAACCCTGAGTGAGGACAATTATGCTAGTCATCTGAACTGATTTAATTTCTGGAAGTTGTCTGTCTAAAGGATGACTTTAACTCTGTGATAGCATTTTTAACTTTGAACAAATTAGGTCAAGGCTATCCAAGGGACTCGCTGAGAAAATGTTTGATGAGTATGCAAAAAGCATAAGCATTAATAGTTAACCAACAGTTAACAGCTGGCGACAAAAAGGAGCTTCTGTTGATCTGGGCATACAATAATGAATCATTTTACACAAAAGACCCAAATTTTAATTTTATTCTTTTGGCACATTAATTGTGTAACAAATTATAGTAAAGGATATATACCTTTTTTGTATACATCGAGACATACATAGATATATAAAACATATAAATAGGTAAAAATTTAAAGTTTTAAACTATAATTTTAAAATATAATTGTCAGTATACTAAATAAAATATCATCTTAAATTTATGTGAATAAAGTGCACAACTTTTAAAAATAAACAGAAAATCACCTCATGTATATACCTGTATCTCTGCAGTGCTTGTACCCAAGATAATCACCTGTCTACACCAAGTACTTTCTTCAGTTAATCACTCCTTTCAGGGCTTCCCTGGTGGCACAGTGGTTGAGAATCCGCCTGCCAATGCTAGGGGACATGGACTCAATCCCTGGTCCGGGAAGATCCCACATGCCGCGGAGCAGCTAAGCCCGTGAGCCACAACTACTAAGCCTGCATGCCGCAACTACTGAAGCCCGCGCACCTAGAGCCCGTGCTCCACAATGAGGGAAGCCACCGCAATGAGAAGCCCGCACACGTCAACGAAGAGTAGCCCCCGTTCACTGCAACTAGAGAAAGCCCGCGCACAGCAGCAAAGACCCAACACAGCCAAAAATAAATAAACTAAATAAATAAATTTATTTTTTAAAAAAATCACTCCTTTCTTTTTTCTCTAGACATAAGAGACACCTAAAGAACAGAAAGTTTAAAACTCTGTAGGTAATTTTTTATGAACATATATCTCATATTAAAAGCTGTGAGAAGGCAAGTACAAAGATATAACCCATGATTATTACTAATTGAAGATACTTGCTTTTCACCATTGTAAAGTAATTATACCCCAATAAAGATGTTAAAAAAAAAAAAAAAAAAAGATACTTGCTTTTTTTTTTTTTTCCGGTACGCGGGCCTCTCACTGTTGTGGCCTCTCCCGCTGCGGAGCAACAGGCTCCGGACGCACAGGTCAGCGGCCATGGCTCATGGGCACCACCACTCCGCAGCATGTGGGATCTTCCCGGACCAGGGCACAAACCCGTGTCCCCTGCATCGGCAGGCGGACTCTCAACCACTGCACCACCAGGGAAGCCCTATTTGCATTTTTTTTAATCCATGGACATTTTAAGAACAAAGGGTCAATTAAAATTATTTAGTAAGCAGTATATATTTTTCTTTCCTCTTTTTAATAAAAATGTGCCTTTTAAAGTGTTGTGCTATACTTGGGCCTCCCTGGTGGCGCAGTGGTTAAGAATCCGCCTGCCAATGCAGGGGACATGAGTTCAAGCCCTGGTCCGGGAAGATCCCACATGCCGCGGAGCAACGCAGCCCATGCGCCACAACTACTGAGCCTGCACTCTAGAGCCCGCGAGCCACAACTACTGAGCCCACACGCCTAGAACCCGTGCTCCGCAAAAAGAAAAGCCACCGCAATGAGAAGCCCATGCACTGCAACGAAGAGCAGCCCCCGCTCGCCACAACTAGAGAAAGTCTGCGTGCAACAGGGAAGACCCAACACGGCCAAAAATAAATAAAAAATAAATAAATTTAAAAATAAATAAATAAATAAACTGTTGTGCTATACTTACGTTTATCTTGCTTTACTCTGAAAAGCAATACAGAGTTATTTTTGAAAAGAATGTCTGAGACTGAGTTTGTTTATACTAATATGGATTCTTTTCATTACTATTGTACTACCTAGACTCTTCCTCATCAGCTGTAAGGATGTGCCTTTGAGATGAACATCCACATTTGTGTTCATCTTGGTTTACTCTAAGGAGCACCAAGGAGTTTCTTTTGTGAGAAATGTCTGAGACTGAGCTTCTTTCCATTAATACAAATTTTTTCCAGTTCTACTTTCTGTTTGCCTACACTGAGATGTAAATAAGATTTATATAAGAAAAAATACCTCAGAAACTCACACTTATCTCCATTGCATTTTCTTCCTCTTAGTTAGAGCAAGATAAGAGGAATCTAAGCCATATACGTGAAAATGAGTTCATGTTTATACACTGTTCTCCACAGTAACTTCTTATTTTGAGTTAAAGCAAATATCATTGAAAATCATATCTGTGTGAACAGACTAGCAGTAAAGAAGAAATCAGATGTTAGTCTCTAAAGAAAATTCTTATTGACTGCTAGAATTAACCCATGCTTTTACTGAGGCAAATCAACGAGAAACACCCGTTCTCAAAAGTAGACCATATTGACATAAATCAAAGCAGCACATTTGAAAATACAGAGTACAAGTGTAAGCAAGTTCAGAATTATACATCGTTCTCAAAAGTGTGTTCTTATTGCTAGTTATAAGAAATCTAGATGAAACTAGTGTGTAAGTGTACAAGATTTCATGTTCAAACCCAGCTTGGTGATGGTAGGTCACTGTTAGGGTCAGAACAATTCTGAAAAGCATTATGAGAGTCAGAGTCACATTGAGGGTCAGACAGCGTGAGGTTGAGGGTCAAAGTCATGATGACACTGATCTTTAGGAGCCTGGTGAGGGTCAGGATCAGTGTCAGGATCTGGGTCAGAGTGTACGTCAGGGTCAAGTTGGGGGTCAGGGTCAGTGAGGGAGTTAGTGTCAAGGTTAGAGAGAAGAGAAGGTCTGACACAAGTTCAGAGTGACGGTGGGTGTACATTTCAGAGTCAGGGTGAGGGTAAGGTTGAGGATCAAAGTCACTGTCAGGGCCAGGCTAAGGGTGGTGATAAGAGTTAAGGTAAACATATGAATGAACTTCAGGGTCAGGGTGAGGGTTAGGATCAGGGTCAGGGTGAAAGTGAAGATGAGGCTCAGAGTGATAGTCATTGTTCAGCCGAGGGACAGGATAAGGATGTGGGTCAGGTTGAGGATTCCAATCAGGTTCACTGTCAGTGTGAGGTAAGAATCAAGGTATGGGCTTCCCTGGTGGCGCAGTGGTTGAGAGTCCGCCTGCCGATGCAGGGGACACGGGTTCGTGCCCCGGTCCGGGAAGATCCCACATGCCGCGGAGCGGCTGGGCCCGTGAGCCATGGCCGCTGAGCCTGCGCGTCCAGAGCCTGTGCTCCGCAACGGGAGAGGCCACGGCAGTGAGAGGCCCGCGTACCGCAAAAAAAAAAAAAAAAAAAAAAAAAAAGAATCAAGGTATGATCGGGATTAGGGTCATGTTGAGGATCAAGGTAACAAAAAAGTGAGGGTAGGGTTCAGGGTGAGAGTAATAGAAGGGTCAAGGTCAGGGTGTTTGTCAGGTTTGGAATGATGAAGAGGGTAAGGTCACGTTGATCATCAAAGACAGAGTACTATTTGAGGAGTAAGGAAGTCAGATACAGTGTCAGGGTGACGTCAAGGTCAGAGTCACTTTGAGGATAAGGGTCATGAAGAGGGTACATATGAGGGCTTCCCTGGTGGCGCAGTGGTTGAGAGTCCGCCTGCCGATGCAGGGGACGTAGGTTCGTGCCCCGGTCCGGGAAGATCCCACATGCCGCGGAGCGATTGGGCCCGTGAGCCATGGCCGCTGAGCCTGTGCGTCCGGAGCCTGTGCTCCGCAACGGGAGAGGCCACAACAGTGAGAGGCCCGCGTACCGAAAAAAAAAAAAAAAAAAAAGAGGGTACATATGAGCTTTAGGACCAGAGTGAGGATCAGGTTGATGAAGGCGGGGCTCTGTGCACTTATGTGGGTAGGGGTCAAGGTTCCAGACATGGTGAGAATAAGGATGAAGTTCAGGGACAGGGTCAGGGTCAGATTCAGAACGAAGGTCAGGGTCAGAGTCAGCATGAGAGTCAGTGTAAGGGTGAAGGTCAAGTCACATTCAGAGAGAGGTGGATGGTCAGAGTAAGAGTTTGTTGATGGTCATGGTCAGTGTCAGCTTGAGGGACATGGTGAAAGTCAGGGTAAAGGTTAGGATCAGGTAAGGTTCAGGGTCAAACTCAGTTTCTGGGTCAGTGTGAGAGTAGTGTCTGAGTCAGGGTCTGCTTCAGGATCAGGGTGAAGGTTTTCAAGGTAGGATGGCGATCAGGTTCAGTTACAGGTAGGGGCAAGTTGAGAATCAAGTTCAAGTAAGGGTTGAGGGTGGGAAGGTCAGAGCCAGCATTAGAGTGACCTCGGGATCAATTTGGGAGATGGTCACGGAGGATGAGGGTCAGGTTGAAGGCCAGTGTCAGGTCACATTTGGGACAAGGTCATTGTGAGGCTCGTGATTAGGATCAGGGTAAGAGTAGAGTCCAGCACAAGTTCAGAAAAAGATAAGGGTGAGGGTCAGGCTACCAGGAATGTGAGTGCAAGGAACAAGGTAAAGGTCAGATTCAGAGTGTAAGCGTGAGGGTTATGGTCAGGATCGAGTTATGTGCAAGGCTGAGGGTCAGTGACAATGTCATTGTTACATTTAGGGTCAGAGTTAGGGAGAGATTCAGTGTGGGGTTTTCAGAGTAAAGAGTTGTCAGGGTGAATATATAGATCAGGGTTGTTCAGTCAGCATCAAGTTCAGGGTCATGGTGAGGGTCACAGTTGGTTTCATAACTGTGGTCAGGGCCAGGTTGATGATGAAATTCAAATTCGTGGTCAGGTTTAGGGTAAGGATCACGTTGAAGGTCAATGTCAGGGTGATGTTCAAGGTCAGGTAAGGTTCAGGATCAGTGTCAGGGTGTTGGTCACGTTGAGGATGATAATCAGGGTGAAAATCAGGGTCAGGTTGAAGGTCAAGTTCAGGAGTAGGGTTAGTAGTAGAATCAGTTTCAAGGTGTCATCATGGTCAGATTTAGTTTGAAGATCAATGGAGAGGATTAGATAACAGTCAGGAACAAATTGAGGGTCAGATTCAGAGTCCATTTTAGAGTCAGGGTCAGGGTACTATCAACATGATGGTGAGGGTCAGGCTGAACGTCAGGGTCTTGAAGAGGGTGAACAATCAGGGTTAGTGTGCAAGTCACGGTCAGGATCAGGAACATGGTGACTTTGACAAGTTCAATGTGATGGGTGAAGATGAGAATCAGTCAGTGTCAAGGTCAGGATCAGGGTGAGAGTCTGCGTCAGGGTATCAGGCTCAGGAACATGGTGAAGATCAGAGGCAGGTTTAGGGGAAGGATCAAGGAAAGGATTCAGTTCAGCTTCAAGCTAAAGGACAGGAAAACGTCAGGGTGTGTATCAGAGTCAAGGTAAGGGTGAGGGCGAGGGTCACCAACACTTTGGGGGTGGCTTATTATACAGGATAAAATACGCTATTCCTTAGAGGGGCATTATTTATGCACAGAAAGCCAACAGCTACTTCATGATCCTCCACAGCTTTACTGTCCAGTCCACCATTTCAGGTCTTTGGAAAGACCTACCTGAAAAGCTGTGGACTCTTAGAACCCATCTAGAACAATAAGAATAAGCTGCAGTCCTCCACGGCATGGCTTCCTTCAGGCCCAGGGAGCCAGTGCTCTGGGTTGGGTCCCAACCTCCTCCAGGCACATTTTAATTCTCTATCTTGGAATGAGAGGATGGCTGCTTGCAAGTTCCCTGGCCTTTCACCGATATTCCCCAACCTGCAGGGAGAAGCAAGTGCTGGATGAGACATTGTAACCACTAGCCCTCCAGCCAGAGACTTCTTGCTGTGACCCAGTTGTCTCATCTGTAAAATCGGGGATTTGGATTTGATGGTCTGTTCAAACTCCATGGGAACCTTTCAGGCACTGACTCCTAGCTTTCAGGTCCTGCTTCTCTTCTGAAGCCTGCAGAATAACATTTCCCAGCTTTGAAAATTCGCATCCCAAATGGCCCAAAAATGCAGGGTACCGATCTCACCTCACAATTCAGAGCCCACCTCCTACACAGCTGCAGGGGTCAGGGAGATTCTGTTTCTATTTCTATAGTTTGTGCTATGAGGATAAGAGATATTTTTGACATCTCCCCAACTATGAAAACTGTAATATGAAATCTGCTTTTTCAAACAACAGCCTACCTCTCACTCCCTTAGAAGAGCCCAGCAAGCTTTCTCAGGCTGTCATTTTCAGGTCTCTTTTCACCTCCCTTTTGGGAATCTCTGCTCTCATATCATTTAAAGATATTGATTATCTGCTCGACCACTACCCTGTTCTCCTTCTTTTTGTCCTGGTAGCCTGTGTTTGGTGTCAGTTTTCAGATAAGAAAAGAGAGTACTGTTAAGGCTTTATTTATAATGTCCTTGAAAGCACAGTGTTGACTTCTTAGAGCTAAAAAACTGGCGGGTTAGGAGGAGAGACTCAAAGCAGAGAGTCATCCCCACGGAGATGACAGCACGGGAAGCACCAGCGTGGGCACGTGGGCGTGTCCCCAGGCAGGCATGCGCGTGCCTGCACACACATGCAGCACACACTTAGCGTCCAGGTCAAAATGAATAAAGAGAAAAGAAACGCAGGTCCAGGGAAAGAGGGGAAATGCCAGGAGCATAATAGAAACTCGATACATGTTTGGTGAAAAGAAGACCAGAAAAGAGGAAACAAGCGGGGAAGGGAGGAATTCAGAGAGGTAGCAAATTTAGTTCAAAAAGCTCGGAACTTGGAGTCAGGGGACTTTCACTTGAAGCCTGGCTCTGCTCGATTTATTAGATTTGCTAGAAATTCGAGCTCGGGAAAGTTTCTTGGCTTCTCTGATTTTGGGTTTCCTCTTCCCTCAAGTGGGTGTAGCATTGCCTTTCCAACTAATCTCATAAGATGGCTATAAAAATCAAACATAATCATGGTTATGGATGTTCTTTGTAAAGTGAAAAAACTGTCAACACACGAGGCTCTGAGCCACCTCGACAGAGCCGGCATTGTGTAGAGCTGTTCGCCAGCCACTGTGACACGCTCTACGTACATTAAAGCGTTTAACCTCACAACCGTCCTGCAGGTATAAACTCTTATTATTCCTCTTCTACAGATGAGGAAACACACAGAGAGAGGGTCATTTGCTGAAAGGCACGCGCCTAGGAAGCAGTTAACTGAGATTCATATAAGGCTTGCCTGAGTCCAGCAGCCAATTCTCTTCATCACGCTGCCACCTCTCGGACCTTAATATGTACCCAGAGCCATTTAACATACCCACGTGAGATGAAGTCCACCTCCCGGTGTTAACTGACACTGCGTGAGTCACCTTGGGCTGCCAGAACAAAACACCATAGCCTAAGTGGCCCAAACAACAGAAATGTATTCTCTCACAGTGCTGGGGTTGGAAGTCCAAGATCAAGGTGCTGGTAGGGTTGGTTTCTGGTGGGAGATATCTTTCTGGCTTGCAGACGGCCGCCTTGTGTCTGGGTCTTCACGTAGCTTTTTCTCTGTACGTGTGGAGAGAGAGTGGGATCTCTGGTGTCTCTTCCTCTTCTTATAAGGACGCCAGTCCCGTAAGATTAGGGACCCACCCTTAAGACCTCATTCAATACCAGTTACCTCCCTAAACGCCCTATCTCCAAATATTGTCACATGGTTGGGGGGGGTCAGGATTTCAACATATGAATTTGGGGAGGACATAATGCAGACCATAACAGACATGTAATAGACACATACTCCAAAAAAACAAATATTCTGTCGGCTTTTTCTCCCCAAGGAGGAATTTTTTTAAATCCCATCCCATCACCAGCAGCCACTGCAGCAGAATTCTTCAGCTCTGAGTCCTGCCCAGATAACTGCTCCCCCACAAAGCCAAGCAGCTCTGCTGTAAAATGAATGAAGCGGGTTTCGTGCAAAATATCTGAAACATTCCTGCTCTCTCCCTCCCTCCTGTTCAAGAGCATTCTGAAGAAGTGAAAGGTCTGTCCCTTGTTCCCCTCTTGCCAGGCGTTCCTATTTACAGTTTCTGGCGAGTTTGAAGGGAGTCAAGAGTTTTCAAATCACTCCCATGGCTTTGCAGCATACTTTCCCACCCCCTTCTCCTGGGTCGTTAGAAATTATTATTCCTGGTTCCCATGGGGTGGCGGTGAGGGGAGAAAGGAAACAGAAAGAAAGGTTTGCAGTATGCGAAGCTGCAAGCTCTTTTAAAAACCAAAAAAAACCTCAGAGGAAAAGACATTGTGGTTTTCTGCCTGTAATGTTTTCTGTTTAGGTCTGCTCCCGGTCAGTCTGTTCCCTAAAACTTAGAGCAGGGCTTCCCTGGTGGCGCAATGGTTGAGAATCTGCCTGCCAATGCAGGGGACACGGGTTCGAGCCCTGGTCTGGGAAGATCCCACGTGCCATGGGGCAACTAGGCCCGCGAGCCACAACTACTGAGCCTGCGCGTCTGGAGCCTGTGCCCCGCAACAAGAGAGGCCGGGACGGTGAGAGGCCCGCGCACCGCGATGAAGAGTGGCCCCCGCTCGCCACAACTAGAGATAGCCCTCGCACAGAAACGAAGACCCAACGCAGCCAAAAATAAACAAATTAACTAATTAATTAAAAAAAAAAAAACTTAGAGCAAAAGTTTCATGTGGACTTCATCCTTGAATCCTACTTCACAGAGATGCTGATGAGTCCAAGGGCAGACTGAGAAAGGCCAGAAAGGTTTGTTGCCTGGATGCCAGAAACCATTAAAGGGTTTTACAATTCATCTCCCTACTCCTGGAGGCACATGATAAATTACCAGCATTCATCTATCTAACAGGATCAGGCTTCAGAACTTGTGAGCCATATGTTCACACCATTGTTTTGTGCAAATAGATACTCTAAATATGCAACGATCTGGCACATTTCAGGAGAATTTATCAAAACGTTCTCTTGTCCCCCAACACGTATATTCATAAAAAATAATACTGAATAATTCCAAGCGGCAGCCATGCACGCGATTCCAGACTGTAAGTTCAGTTTGCACATTTAATGAAGGTTATTTGTAATCATAAGTAGAAAAAAAAAAAAAGCTCAGTAGCCAGAAGTACTTATGGAAGATAGAATGAAGCTTGTATGTTACAGTTTTTACAGATGGATGGTAGAGGAAGGGTAGAAATGTGGTTGAACTTGGTTTATTCCCAATAAAAATTCTGGATTGGGTGGTCAGCCATCTGGGGCAAGAACAAACGTTCTTTCCTATGTGACCATGAAATCAGTCACACTCCATCTTTACTCTCATAGTGCTAATCTCACATTTTCTGGAGAAGAAATTAATATATTTTAAAAATTTCTCTGTTACCAGTGCTTCCTCCCTGGTTACCACAGTCAACAATAGAAGTTCTGGGCTTCTAAAGAAAACAAGACTAATAGTTGCATTTCAAGTCAACAAACTGTAAGTCAGGAAAAAATCTGGAGGAAAATGTATCAAATTGGCAATATTGGTTGTTGCTTCGAGCTGACTTTATGCAGGTCATCTTAATTCTTTTTAAAAGTTTTGAATTCACTGACTTATTAGACAACATTTAAAACTGCTTTAACTTTTTAATTTGGGAAAATTTTAAAATTCATAACACCGGAAAATAGAATAAATGCCTGCATACTTTCCAACCAAAATGCACAAATGTTAACATTGTTTCCACTTTTCTTCAAATCTTTTCTTTAAAATACCTGACAAAATTACAGATTAAATTGAAATCCTCTCTACAGCCCTTACAAGCCCCATGTTTCTGTTTACCTCCCCAGAGGAGGCCACTAGTGTGAACTTGGAACACATCCTTCAGCCAGAAGCATATGTGGCCCATCACTTACGTAAGATATCGCTTTGTGTGTCCTTAAACCATTGTATAAACATCTTACCGTATCATCCTTCAACTTAATTTTGCATTCTCATGTGTGTTCTTAAAAGCGTTCCTCCTGGGCTTCCCTGGTGGCGCAGTGGTTGAGAGCCCGCCTGCCGATGCAGAGGACACGGGTTCGTGCCCCGGTTGGGGAAGATCCCACATGCCGCGGAGCAGCTGGGCCCGTGAGCCATGGCCGCTGAGCCTGCGTGTCCGGAGCCTGTGCTGCACAACGGGAGAGGCCACAACAGTGAGAGGCTTGAAAAAAAAAAAAAAAAGCGTTCCTCCTAATACTTGCTGACATTTTTTAAATGTTTATTAAATTTTCAACAATTTACATTAATTCGCAGGAGGAAACATTTCTTAACCTTAATAAGTCAAAGTAACTGAGAGACACCTGTAGTCCCAGCACTTTACAGAATATTATCGGAGACTGCCACTCCCTGGGTGGCTGTCGTTGGGAACCTCTGAGACAAGGAGTTCGGTGCAATTCATCTATCGGCAGAGTCCCAGGAAGCGCGAGTGAGCAAGGCGGTGGGGCTGAGAAAGCCAGTGTCAATGTACCTTTGCTCAGACTGCACTGGTTGGGGGCAACAGGGCCTCAGTACCACCAGGACCTTTTGAAAAGCACACGAGACGCTGCCCAGGATTATCCACCTCAAGAAATGGAGGATGGCAGACTCATACGCAAGCTCCTCTTCCCCACTGGTTGAACATGGACCCCAGGGCATTAGCTTCCCCGATGCTTTTGGGCTGCACCTTCCATGGGGGCCATGAGGGCCTCAGGAAAGTCTCCAAAGCAGAATGAGACAGAAACACAGTGCACGCTCCAGTGGGATGTGGCTAGCCAGGGTGGGTCTGAGCTCACCCAGAATTGCTGGGTCTTCTGAACCCGGGCCTCCAGATGGGGCCATAAAAGCTAGACAACAGGCAGTGGAAGGCCTCTTTCTTCCTTACAAATGAATCTGATTTGACTACACAGAGTAGGCTTTGTACGTCTTTAAACAATTATAGATACATCTTACTGTATCATTCTTCACCTTCATTTTGCATCCTCATTATGCTTTTTTGTTTTTTATAAATTTATTTATTTGTTTGTTTATTTTTGGCTGCGTTGGGTCTTCGTTGCTGCGCGCGGGCTTTCTGTAGTTGCGGCATGTGGGCTCAGTAGTTGTGGCTCGCGGGCTCTAGAGCACAGGCTCAGTAGTTGTGGCGCACGGGCTTAGTTGCTCCACGGCATGTGGAATCTTCCCGGAAGAGAGATCAAACCCGTGTCCTCTGCATTGGCAGGCGGATTCTTCACCACTGTGCCACCAGGGAAGTCCCCTCATTATGCTTTCTTGAAGGCTTCCTTCTATGTTATTTGCTGGCATTTAAAAAATATTTATTAATCTTTTTTTCTTTGGCTGCACCACGTGGCATACAGAATCTTAGTTCCCCGACCAGCGATGGAACCCAGGCCCCCTGCTGTGGAAGCATGGAGTCTTAACCACTGGACTACCAGGGAAGTCCCGAAAAATATTGACTATTTTTTTTAACAATTTGCAGTTTTAAACTTAATTAACAGGATAAGACACTTCATAACCTTAATAATTCAGAGTAATTGAGAGACACCTCAATTAGTTTGAGGTGAGCCTACTTTGAGAGAGTAGGCTGCTTCCTGAAATTCAACAAAGGTTGGGAAAAGCAAGTTTTCCAAGTCTCAAGAGCTGTCTCAGTCAGAAAATTCCAAACAAGGGGTCACCATCTTTGAAGTCACCCATCTCTTACAGCCTAGAAGCCAACCAAAAAGAAAAAAAAAATCAATTCTCTTTAGTCCACTCATCTTACCACTTTCTTTCCCAGAAGCAGAATGAAAGAGCAGCTGCCCAACAGTGTGAGAAAGTCAACAATATCTTCCTTGTGGGCCTGTAGTTGACTAAACTTAAAGGGAATGAGCCACAGCTGCTTCTAAAATTCCAGCACACAGTAGATGGTCAGTAAATGCATTGTGAACCTTTGACCCCTCTTTCTGCCTAAAATGCCAGCTTTAACTAGCATGACTCTTCAAGGGATAAGTCCATAACCTGAGGGTTTCATATATCATCCATGTCACCCATTGATCTCACTCATTCCCATTCCCTGGGCAATCACAGGACAGAGGATGGGTACATCAAAGAAATAAAGGGATCCATTGCATTGGTTCTCTGTAGGGCAAAAGGCATCAGTGGGGATTCAATATGAGCGGAGGGGCGAGAAGATGCTGGCAAGGAAGGGTAGGAGCTCAAAGGCTGAGAGCTACTCTCCACCAAGTGTTGTGAGCTGTTGCTGAAACAACGTTTCTGTATCTTCACAGTTTTGCTGGGGGTCCACTGTGATTCTCCTTTTGTCAAAGGCAATTTATTCCAGTGGTTTCTGGAATAACTCCTTTGTTCAGAGCCTTCTTGCTACTTGTCATTATCAGTAAGATTGCCCAAACCTGTAAGACAATTCACTGTGTTCAGTCCAGCTACGTCAGTACTTCCAAAATTCCACAGGGTGGAGATAGCATCAGCTGTCATTCACTGTGGCACCTAGCGTGTCTGCACGCCTCCGTGAACCCAGTTAGCCGTCCGTTCACTCAGTCAAGAGGGCCTAGCTTTTGATTAAACATCCCAGACTTCCAGTGCTAAAGGGAAAGCAGAGGATTATAGCAATTATCTGGATGACTCCCACCATAATCTCACTTTTGCCTAAGTGTGATCCTTACCTTGATAGTTAGAGGGAGACATTATTCTTGGAATTACAAAATTATAGGGCTAGAAAGAGATCTAAGAAGGTCATTAATCATCAGGATAATAAGCTCAATTATCTGGTGCAAAAAGATCTCAGACACCTCTTCCTTTTTATGCTCTGTGGATGGGGGGTAGATTTCTCAGCATCTTCGCCCTCACTTCGCTTTACCACCTTTCACTCCTTCCCCAATTAAAGCAACCAAAAATGAAGTCCTCATCAGATCCTACAAATTATGAGGGGTCCCTTAAGAAAAAAGGATAATACGGGTGAGGGGACAGGTGAAATAGTTGGAGGAGATTAAGAGGTACAAACGTCCAGCTATAAAATAAATTAATCATGGGGATGTGATGGACAACATAGGGGACAAAGTTAATAATACTGTGATACCTCTGTATCGTGACAGATGGTAACTAGACATAGTGATCATTTCGTAAGGTATAAAAATATAAAATCACTATGTTGTACACCTGAAACTAATATAATATTGTGTGTCAATTATAATTCAATTTAAAAAAGAAAAAAGAAAGTATATGGTGTCCTTTGATTCCTGTCCTCAGCAAAAGCATTTATTTTATTGGTTAGGTATATTGTCATGGTAGACTTGGAAATGGTGAATTTAAGTAAACACAAAATCCGAGACCTTCTAAATTCTAACCCTCTGTTTTTGGCTGGTCTTTTTTCCTTAATAATCTCAAATTTCAGGCAGTATCCTGTAACTACAAATATGTTTCAGGAGAAGAATGATTTGATTTTTAAAAATTCAATCAATAAGGTTCAAATCTATTTTTGATTTACTAAGCTCGAAGGCATCCTCTGAATTTATATTAGAGCAACGTGTTACAGGCACAAGGACTGTCACTTGTAAAGGATTCCACCATCTACCAGCTCCTTCCATGCTTCCCCCTCCCGGCTGTTAACAGTGTTCATCATTCCTAGTGTTTTATGCTTATATAGCACCTCAACACTTTTCTCAGCTTTGATGGAAGACCCAGAATATTCGCTAAAGTTTTTTTTTTTCCTTAAAGAACTCTGTACTCTATGTAAGCATAGATGGCTTTTCAAAACCATTACTTGAAGGTGTAACTTATTCTTATACGGCAGACAAAATACACAATGAAACACTCCCTTTGCAGTTTGGTAGGGTACCTATTTCAAGATGGAAAGAAAATTATCCAGGTATGCCTTTTCAAAGATTCCACTTATATAAACATCACGTTCAAGCCAAAGGATCAAGTGCACTTATGGTTTTCTAATTACCAAAGGAAAACGTGGCTTTTTTTGTTTTTAACTTCACAATGGTTGCCGTTTTCCTGAGTGCTTTGCTTCAACGGATGCTGTACCCTGAGATCTTGTAAGTTAAGGTATTTAATCCTCAGAATGACCGTAAGAGCCAGGTATATTTACTTGCATTTTGCAGATGAGGAAAGTGATGCTTGGAATACTTGCCCAGTTACTTGCTCAGAAAGTAAAAGGCTGGTGCTGGGAGTAGAACCAGGTCTGTTATGATTCAAAAGCCAGGTTTGCACATAAGCTTTATGCTCGGTCTATCAACTGTGTTTCATTTAACATAGAAAACCACGTGCAATTCAACTTACATTCTGGACTTACTAAAGTGGGATTCTAGGTAAACTGAAATGTACTGACTATATCTTTAAAGCTTTCAGTGGCATGCTCTGCACAGCCATATTTGGTGACTTTTCATAATGCATTTTCCTAAGCCTGACAACATATCATTTCATTTTAGTTTTCATTTAGAAATAATCATGAATATTAATAAGTGCTCAAGGCACAGTGTCTTTTCTTATGAGAGCCTTGTCATATGAGTGAGGGACTTTCTAGAAAGTTTGGTTCAAAATGGAAATGTGGATATAAATGCTAAAGTGCAGAGACATGGGTGCTCGGTGCTCCATAATTTAAGTACAGCTTCTTGAACTACTCCTTATCGCTGAAGAGGAGTCTGGGTAGACCCTGAATTTTCCGGGGAGAGCTGCTAATCAGCGAAGAACTTTGATACAGAAGAATTAATGTCTCATTTTGTACAATACTGAACAGCAGCGTCCAGTCTGTTTTCTGGTACTTAATATTTTAAGAAGTTTCTTCCAAACAATGCCAAAGACTACCAGCTACCACCAGTAACTAGGAGAGAGGCAGCCTCAGAAGGAACCAACCCTGCCTACACCTTGATCGTGGACTTCTACCGCAAAAACTGTGACAATAAATATCTGTTGTTTGACTTAAATGACCATCAACAGAGGAATGAATAAAGGAGACATGATGCATAAATACAATGGACTATTACTCAGCCATAAAAAAGAATGAAATAATGCCATTGGCAACAACATGGATGGACCTGTGTTGATCATACACTGAGTGAAGGACTTCAGACAGAGGAAGACCAAAAGTATATGATATCACTTCTAGGTGGAATCGAAAAGTAAATACAAATGAATTAACTGACAAAGCAGAAAGAGACTCACAGACTTAAAACACAAACGTGGGGTTACATAAAAGAAGGGGGAATGGGGAGAGATAAATTAGGAAGTCGGGATAATGGATACACAGAAATAGATATATGCATAATAGATAATCCAAAAGGACCTGAGGCTCAGCACAGGGGACTCTACTTGACCTAATGCAATAACCTCTGTGGCAAAAGAATCTGAAATATAATAGGTATATACATATGTATGCATATGTATAACTGAATTCGATGGCTGTACACCAAAAACAAACGCAACACTGTACATCAACTATTCTCCAACATACCATAGAAATGGACTTACAAAAAGCGAAGCAAAGCAGAGCAGAGCAATGCCTACTATTCCCCTCCGGCCTCCTTGACTTGGGCTGTTATCCCCTCCCTGGAGCCTGAGCAGGCTTGGGTCCCGTGGCTGGACTGTGGTTTTGCCGAGAGGGCTGGGGAGGATGTGCCCGCCAACGAGCCCCCCCTTTAACCCGTAGGGTCTGTTTGGCTCTGCATGGGACCACAATCTGCAGATCCAGGCGGGCCCTCCTACGGTTTAAACAAGCCTAGTGCACCCAAACGATGGTGGACCCTACGGCCTGGAGAAGCTCCCCAAAGTCCCCTACTCTACGTCCCCTGTGCTGGGTTTCCAACAACTAGCCTCCTTCCTGCGAGTCGCCCCTCCTTTGAACCACAGCACCCTCGGCGGGGCGGTTTGGCAGGGCTTCGCATTTGTCTGCGGGGGTAGAAGCTTAAGGGGGAAGAAGTAGTGAGACACAAGCCCTTGGGTGTTCGCTCTGGCACCTTCCACTCTAATTCACAGCCCGGGAAAACGACTTTCCCTAAGGCTCCGCTTGCCCGAGTAACCCGACTTAGGCTTGGAGAAATGCTGCCGCCTTGTGGACATTTCCCGTAACAACAAATTTACAACCGCTGCTCAAAAGCACTTCCTATTCCCAAGGCCTGGGGGACTGTTAATGACACCTGCCCTCAAGCAATGTCCTGGGGTAGGTAATGCAAAAAGAATTCAAGACACAGCCGACACTCAAGAAGGAAATTTCAAGAAGTTAATTTTACTGACACTGTTTAAGAAAAGAAAAAAATAAACAACAACACAAGATGCTCAACATCCCTAATTATTAGAGAAATGCAAATCAAAACTGCAGCAAGGTAATGCCTCGCATCAGTCAGAATGGTCACCGTCAAAAGTCTACAAACAATAAAGCTGGAGGTGAGCGTGGAGAAACGGGAACCCTCCTACACTATGGGTGGGAATGTACATAGGTAACAGTCAGTATAAAGGACAGTCTTGAAGTTCCTGAAAACAACTAAAAAGAGAGCTACCCTATATCCGGCATTCCCACTCCTGGGTGTATATCTGGAGAAAACCGTAATTCGAAGAGACACATGCACCCCAACGTTCACTGAAGCACTATTTACAATAGCCAGGACACAGAACCCAGCAACATGTCCACCAACGGATGAATGGATAAAAAAAGACGTGGTACAGGTGTACAATGGACTATTACTCCGCCGTAAAAAAGAATGAAATAACGCCATTGGCAGCAACGTGGATGGACCTGGGAGGATCATACACTGAGTGAAGCACTTCAGACAGAGGAAGACCAATAGCGTATCATATCACTTCTAGGTGGAATCGAAAAATAGATACAAATGAACTAACTGACAAAGCAGAAAGAGACTCACAGACTTAAAACACAAATGTGCGGTTACTTAAAGGAAAGGGGAAGGGGGAGGGATAGATTAGGAGGTCGGGACAAACACATCCACACAAATACATATTGCGTAATAGATAACCCACAAGGACCTGACGCTCGGCACCGGGAGCTCTACTCAACCTTCTGCAATAACCTCTGTGGCAAAAGAATCTGAAAACAATAGATATACTGTAAGTATATGTATAACTGAATCCGATGGCTGTACACTGAAAACAAACACAACACTGTACGTCAACTATATTCCAACATACCATAAACATGAACTTACAAAAAGCGAAGCAAAGCAGAGCAGAGCAATGCCTACTATTCCCCTCCGGCCTCCTTGACTTGGGCTGTTATCCCCTCCCTGGAGCCTGAGCAGGCTTGGGTCCCGTGGCTGGACTGTGGTTTGGCCGAGAGGGCTGGGGAGGATGTGCCCGCCAACGAGCCCCCCCTTTAACCCGTAGGGTCTGTTTGGCTCTGCATGGGACCACAATCTACAGATCCAGGCGGGCCCTCCTACAGCTTAACCAAGCCTAGAGCACCCAAACGAAGGTGGACCCTACGGCCCGCAGGAGCTTCCAAAAGTCCCCTAGCCTCCATGTCTCCTGGCACTGGGGTTCCCATCTTCAGTCTCCTTCCTTCGAGTCAACCCACCTACGAACAACAGCACCTTTGGCAGGGAGGTTAGTCAGGGCTTCCGATTTGTCTGGGGGGTGAAGTTTAATGGGGAAGAAGTAGTGAGACACAAGCCCTTGGGTGTTTGCTCTGGCACCTTCCACATTCACAACCCAGGAAGACAACTTTCGCTAAGCCTCTGCTTGCCCGAGTAACCCGACTTGGGCATGAAGAAATGCTGCTGCCTTGTGGACACTGCCCATAGCAACAACTTTACAACTGGTGCTCATGGGCACTTCCTATTCCCAAGGCCTGGGGGGCTGTTAATGCCCTCAAGAAATGTCCTGTGGGACTTCCCCTGTGGCACAGCAGTTAAGAATCCGCCTGCCAATGCAGGGGACACGGGTTCGAGCCCTGGTCCGGGAAGATCCCACATGCTGTGGAGCAACTAATCCCGTGCACCACAACTGCTGAGCCTGCGCTCTAGAGCCCACGAGCCGCAACTACTGAGCCCGCGTGCCTAGAGCCCGTGCTCCGCAACAAGAGAAGCCACTGCAATGAGAAGCCCGTGCACCCCAACGAAGAGCAGCCCCCACTCGCCGCAACTAGAGAAAGCCCGCGCAAAGCAACAAAGACCCATCACAGCCAAAAATAAAAAGATAAATAAATAAATTTATTTTTTTTTAAAAAATGTCCTGTGGTTGGGAATGGAAAAAGAACGCAGAACATGGCAGACCATCAAAAAGCCCATTTCAAGAGGTAATTTTTACTCACATTCTTTAAGAAAGAAGTACATGAAAAGATGGTCAACACCACTAATTATGAGAGAGACACAAATCAAATCTCGAAGGAGGTATCACCTTGCACCAGTCACAATGGCCGTTATCAAAAAGTCTATAAAAAATAGTAGCTGGAGTGTGTGTGGAGAAAAGGGAACCCTCCTAAACTGCTCGTGGTTATGGAAACTGGTGACAGCTACTTTAAAGAACATTATGGAGGTTCCTTAAAAAAGAAAAAGAAAGCTACCAGATGATCCGGCAATCCCTCTCCTGGGGGTATATTCAGAGAAATCCAGTATTCGAAAAAACCCACACACCACAACGTCCACTGCAGCAGTATTACAGTAGCCAAGACATGGAAGCAATGAAAGTGTTCACAGACAGAGGAATGGATGAAGAAGATGTGGCACATACATACAGTGGAATACTAATCAGTCATTAAAAAAGAATGAAATAATGCCATTTTCATCAACATGGATGGACCTAGAGATTATCACACTAAGTGAAGTAAATCAGAAAGAGAAAGACAAATAATATATCACCTATATGTGGAATCCACAATATGACACAAATGAACTTATCTACGGAACAGAAACCTACCCACAGACATAGAGAACAGACTTATGGTTCCCAAGGGGGAGGGATGGATTGGGATTTGGGGGCTAGCAGATGCAAACTATTATATATAGAATGGATATACAACAAGGTCCTACTGTATAGCACTATACGGGGAACTATATTCAATATCTTGTGATTAAACCATAATGGAAAAGAATATGAAAAAGCATATGTATAATTGAATTACATTGCTGTATAGCAGAAATTAACACAATATTGTAAATCAACTATACTTCAATAAAATAAATTAAATATATTTATATATCTGTATACATATATCTCTCTCTCTCTACACCTGTTGTTCAAAGCCACCCAATGGAGTACTTTGTTATGGCAGTCCTCACACATGCATACAGAGCCACTGACCAGTCTTGTCTGAACTTGACTCGCCCCAGAACTTTCAGTTTCCCCAACCAATATACATATGTATTTTTTCACTTAATACAATATGATTGAGTTCCTTTCACTTGCTACTTAAGATTCTTCACACATACTCCATCAACCTCTTAGAGCATTGGTTAGGACAGTGGGGGAGACCAGGATGGTGATGGGACTAAAACTGTGTCAACTAGGAAAGGTTGAAGGAGCTGGGGATATTTAACCAGCAGAATGACTATTAACAGGAAGGAAGTAAAGGAGGAGCGCCAAACCATGCCTGAGAATTCAAAGAAAGAAACGGTACAATGGACAGCCTCATCCACCCATCATACAGCGTATTAAAATTTGATTCATGTGTTGTTTTTTTTTTTTTTTCTTCGCGGTACGCGGGCCTCTCATCGCCACGGCCTCTCCCGTTGAGAAGCACAGGCTCCGGGTGCGCAGGCCCAGCTGTCATGGCCCACGGGCCCAGCCGCTCCGCGGCACGTGGGATCCTCCCGGACCGGGGCATGAACCCGTGTCCCCTGCATCGGCAGGCGGACTCTCAACCACTGCGCCACCAGGGAAGCCCAAGGGTTGGAATTTTTAACTCTCCTGCAGGTCTTCAGATTTCTATGCCATTCAGTAACATTTCCACATATTCATCTCAGTTCATTCCTCAATAACATAACCCCCAACGAAATTTGCTGGAAAAAAAATGCATACTTTTCGGGGGAAATATGTGGCTCAAGGTCCAAGAAGTTATTCGTTAAAAGATTTTTGGTTCTCAAATGAAGTGTTCAGATTAACCAAGAATCCTTTGTTTCTCACTCATCCAACCTCTCCTTGGTTGGCTCAGCTACTCACCCAAGTCCATCAGAACGTAGGCATCCTGCCTGCCACTTCAAGTAATGCCAACATTATTACCCAGATATGGATCACAGGTCCTGGCAGATGACTCTGTAACCCTCCTAGGAGTGCGATTCCTGCACTGACACTTATCAAGACTGAACTCCTAGAGGAAAATGCTCCCACATCAGGATAGTTGTGCTCACCCATTTGCTTCACTCTTGCCAGTAGCAGGTCTGCAACTCCTACATTTGGCAAAGGGATTTTATTATAGAGAAACGCAGACTCTGCACCACTTTGAAATATTATTGCATGCACATAAGCTCCATGCAAGCAGGACCATTTTTTGTGTGGTTCTCTGCTGCATCCCCAGAGCCTGCCACATAGGAGTTGCTTTATAAGTATGTGATGAACAAATGACATGAAAATCTCAGAGGTCTTAGCTGCAAGCAATAGCACATATTTAACGAAAACAGGGCAGAAGAGGGCTTATTAAAAGGATATTGAATAAACGAAATAATTGCTGGGATGACTAGAGAATCTGTCCAGAGCAAGCATGCAGGACCGTAATCAAAATCACGCCACAAAACCAGATGTGAGGACTCCTCTGCTGCTGACCCTAAAGACGGCACATCACAGTCTGCGCTGCATTTGTCACTGTCACTGAGGACGGGGAGAAATGTTTCACAAACAGTTTGCAGTCCAAGCTTGGTTTACCTGTACTCCATTCTGGTGCACAAAAGTAAAATATTCATAGTGTCTTCAGGGATTGGGCTACTTTTGGGGTAGCTCTGCTGCCAGTTATTCCAACATGAGTGACTGCTTCAGTGAAACAATAACACTCATTAGATGCTTGCTCTGTGCTAGGCTCCCATGTACTATGTTCGCCCTCCCATTTAGTCATTCCAGCCACTCCAAAGGCCACGTGATATGCCCATCACGCGTCAGGCACCGTGGAATTCTGTATGTATGGAGAAGTAGCTTGAATTTTGCAGGGACATTTAATAACTTTGTATTCTTGGTCAGGTTACTTAACTCCTCTGTGCCTCAATTTTCCATGCTGTACAATAGCAATGATTTTTTAAATTTTATTTATTAATTTATTTTTGGCTGCCGTGGGTCTTCGTTGCTGCGTGGGCTTTCTCTCTAGTTGCTGCAAGCAGGGGCAACTCTTTGTTGCGGTGCACGGGCTTCTCATTGCGGTGCTTCTCTTGTTGCGGAGCACGGGCTCTAGGCGCTCGGGCTTCAGTAGTTGGGGCGCACGGGCTTAGTTGCACCGTGACATGTGGGATCTTCCCGGACCAGGGCTCGGACCCGTGTCCCGTGCATTGGCAGGCAGATTCTTAACCAGTGCATCACCAGGGAAGTCCCACGGCAATGATTTTTAAATGACCTACCTCATAGATTCTTATAAGGATTATACTATATTATATTATATCTGAGTTACTATATATAAAGCAGCTAAGACAGTGACTGGCATATCGTACCACGTGTGCCTCATCACAATCCTACGAGGCAAGGGTATCATTTTGCGAGGTTGAAACTGAGGCACAGTGAGACGAGCCTGTGCTTGGTGACACAAAGCGGTTGGACCTGAATTTGCACAGAAATCCACCTGACTCCACAGCCTAAAATCTTAGACATCCTCAAGGTTGATAGTAGAAGCAAACTGTGCTGAATTGCTTCAGTTATGCCTGAGGTGCAAAAGCATGGAGGGTTTTGGGCAACAAAGAAATGATCCAAGTTTTCAAAGTATATTTTCTGCTCTATGTTTGAGCATCCTTATACAAACTTCTTATGAACTTCAGTCATTTTAAATCTCTCTCTCGGGCTTCCCTGGTGACGCAGTGGTTAAGAACCTGCCTGCCAATGCAGGGGACACGGGTTTGAGCCCTGGTCCGGGAAGATCCCACATGCCGCGGGGCAACTAAGCCCGTGCGCCACAACTTCTGAGCCTGTGGTCTAGAGCCCACGAGCCACAACTACTGAGCCCACGTGCCACAACTACTAAAGCCCGCACGCCTAGCGTCCGTGCTCCGTCCGTATCAAGAGAAGCCACTGCAATGAGAAGCCCGCGCACCACAACGAAGAGTAGCCCCCGCTCGCCGCAACTGGAGAAAGCTGCTCACAGCAACAAAGAACCAAAGCAGCCGAAAATAAATTAATTACATAAATAAATTTAAATAAATAAATAAATCTCTCTATATATATGATCGATGAAAAAAAGGCAAATAAAAGGACTTGATTGACTACTTGCTCGGAGCCTGAGGCAGGGCGCCCAAGCTGGAAAGGCAGAGATGCTGGGAGTGCCAGTGTGTGCTTGGCACTGCAAAATTGGGTTGGACTGGCCTAGATTAGCAGCAAGTTGGCCTCAACCACTGCTGCCCATCCCACTGGGAACACGAAGAACATCATTGCCCTTCTCTCCCCCCAAAAACGTGTGTAAAATTTCAGAAGGTTCATGTGCCTCTCGAACCCATCTGTGAATTCCAGGTGAAGAACCTTCTTCTTGATAAGTGACTCTAAAGCTTTTTAAAGGCTGCAGTCATCTTTTGGAGCAGCCAAAAACACCATAGTCTGCCTAGGCCACCTGCTCCCAGTGTCTGGTAGGAATCTAACAGCTGCACACCAGTGTGTAAAGTTGCATGGAAGCCAGACTTTTTTTTTCATCCAGCTAATATTTATTTATGCATCTGGCATAGTTTCTAGAAGCTGGTGATACAAATGTGAACAAGATGAACAAGGCCTTGTCCTCCGGAGCTGAAACTCCAAGGGCAAGATTGACAATAAACATAAAAAGCAATGTACAGAACAAAATGGGATACGGTAACCAAGAGTGACTGGTGGCGAGCTGTTTTAATGGGGTGGGCAGGGAAGGTTCTTAGGAGTCATTTGAGTTGATACCTAAGTGGCAAGGTGGAGCCAAGTGTTTAAAGAACTAAGAAACTGTGTTCCCAGGCAGAGGAAACAGCAAGTGCAAAGGCCCTGCATAGGTAATGCATGCGGTCTTACTGAGGAATAGAGATGGGACCAGCATATGTGGCATAGAGTAAATTAGCACTGAATTTGAGGCCTCGGTAACTCAATAGTGCAATAAGCTTAGTTTCTGGATATCAAATTTGAATAAGCATTAATAACCCCTTAATAACTATTTAATAGGTTTTTAGGAATAGACTCTGTGTGTAATAATGAAAATCTAGGAAACCGAAAGTCCTCATAAAAATTCAAGACCAGTACTTTCTCAATCATTAAATACCATATCAAGGGGCTTCCCTGGTGGCGCTGTGGTTAAGAATCCTCCTGCCAATGCAGGGAACACGGGTTCGAGCCCTGGACAGGGAAGATCCCACATGCCGCGGAGCAACTGGGCCCGTGCGCCACAACTACTGAGCCTGCGCGTCTGGAGCCTGTGCTCCGCAACAAAGAGAGGCTGCGATAGTGAGAGGCCCGCGCACCGCGATGAAGAGTGGCCCCCGCTCACCGCACCTAGAGAAAGCCCTCGCACAGAAACGAAGACACAACACAGCCAAAAATAAATATAAAAATAAATTAATTTTTTAAAAAATGGTCCACATCAAAAAAAAAATCTTAAAAAAAAAAATACCGTATCAGGAAGACCTATAGACTATAGATCAATTTTTAGAAATTACTGAGCTAGGTGGCTTCCTAAGGGCTCAAAACCACCTCTATCAGTTGGAAAGCTCAGATCCACCAAATGTTTAGACCCCACTGTAGCTGCTGCTCTCGCTTCAACTATCAAATCTTCAACTTGTCTAAATTATACTCCAAAATGTCCTACTTTTAGAGAAAACACAAAGTCCCATGTTTCTAGCAAAGATATTTCAAGTTTGGAGAAAAAATAAGACTAATTACAGTTCTGACTATAAGTCAAGGCTCCAAAAGGACTTCCTAAAAATGCTTTAGAAATGCAAGCTTTTCTAAAGAGCTCCCCCCTCCAAAAAAGAAAGAGAGGTTAATTTGAGGGAACATCTGCAAGAGTTTTTGTCCTGCCTCAGAATTGCAGGAATGTCACTGTCATGGATTTATCTTAGTGCAGATAAAATCAAGGGCAGTGAATGGTAGGGTGTTCTATCATCCAAAATGGCAGCCATTTCACTGCAATTTAAGCAAAACATTAAGAGGGCAACGTTTTCCTTAAGGGTCTCATTATAAAGTAATGCCAAAAGCTGTTTGCACTTAACTCTGAGTAGTTAGGCGTTTTTAACCCATACAGAAAGAACACAGAGATCTTTCAGGTTATTATTTAGTTCATTGAGAAATTTGATAAGTGAAACACTTACCTTAATATCAAAGGAAGGAGAATTGAACATTTTCCCCATCATCAGGGCATCGAGGCTGCAGAACCGAATTGAAGGAATAATATTTATTGTGCACTTAAGGACATATGGAGAGATTAAAGGATTAGCTCCAGAGAACATTATGGCAGCTTTTATATTCTGTGTTTGACAAAAGGCTTTCAAATATTTCACTTGGTCCTCATAATAACTCTTAGAGTTAGCATGTTAGTCGGTATTCTTTTAGGTTGCGGGTGAAAGATACATATCTTAAGCGTGCATAAGCATAAGAGAATGCATTGGCAAACACAAAATGTGCTACATTCAGGCCTGGCTGGATCCAGAGGCCAAACAACGTCTCTCTCCCTCTCTCCCTGTCTCATTCTTCTCTCTCATTCTCTCTTACTCCTTCCCTCTCTGTATCTTAGCTTCACTCTTCTTTAACACATTAGTGTTATCTTCTCCTATTGTAGATGGCTTCCTACAGGCAACTAAAGCTTACATCATCCTTGTAGATTGCAATTCCAGATGAAGCAGAAATCAGATCATGTGGAGAGATTCTAAGTGGCCCGCCCTGCTTTGGCCATGTACCCATCCCTTGAGCCAATCTCTGTGAACAACGGAGCAGTTTAACACCATTGGCTGGTCTCAAATCTATAGCCACTACTGTGACCAGACAGTAGACATGATTGACAGTCCAGCCAGAGCCACATGGAATTAGGGCTGGGGGTACTATTTCTGCAGTGGAAAGAGGATTGCTAAGCTGACAAAAGCTACAGATAGGCAGGGCCAATATTGTAGTCCTATTTTGCCAATGAACAAATTTTAACGGACTTGCCCAAATTAAAAAAATGTCTGTTAAAAAAAAATAATAAAAAACAAAAATAAATAAATAAAATAAAATAAAACTTTTAAAACTCTGTTACTCATAGCCTCATTAACCTTCATTCCATAAGACAGATGAGGTTTAAAGTAAACAGTAACTCAGTAAATTAAACTTACATGAAAGAAAACATTCTAAGATCCTCCTCTGAGAGTCAGTCTTATGTAGGGAGATGCAGACAGTGTGTATACGAAGGAGGAAGGAGAAACGCAGTAAGAAAGTTATTTGAGTCCTTGTCACTTGCCCTCTAGACTGCAGACTTTTTGAGCAAAGAATCTGTGACTTCTCCCTGCTTTATCCCTGCAGGGCTTGGCAAATGATAGCAAACAGCTGAATACAGAGAAATAAATTAGCACCCTTTGCTTGTCCTCTTTTCCTTGGCAAATTGATGCGAGTTCAGTATATTACCCTCAGTGCTATGTCCATCCGATACAAGGCTGACCTTCTACAGTAGCAGAAACTGAAGGTGTTTGACAGGGATCTGAGAGCAGTGCAAATAAGCTGGAATCATGAATTTACAGATCAGAGCTGAGTTTTAAATAGCGTATGATTCAACTCCTCTAGTTTTACGTATCAGAGAATGGATGCCAGAAAATGCATATCAAGCCCCGAATTCTCTGTGGGGGGAAGTGGCAGAGGTCCGTAGTCTACTGTCCTTGGTTCTGAACCATTCCTCCATGCCAACTTGCTTTTCCTAATGGTGGACCCTTGCGTTCCTCTCCAAGCTCTCCTGGTCCTATGGGTGTCTCGGTATTTTTGCTTTCAAGATGGATGGGGGGAAAAAAAGATAAGCTGTTGACTGCCTCAGAGAAAAGAACTGAGACTTGTATCACAGTTAAGAGGTTATTCTACAAACGTTTGATAGTTTTCTCATTTTTCTGACAATTATTACTCTCTCCTTCCCAGGATGTACTTATGCCATCCAAAGAAGTGATTCAATTTGCCCCAAGTTCACAACTGAACTAAAGGTCCCAGGTTTCCTGAATCCTAGTCTGCTAGGTTTTCACCCTCCTCTCCCGCCACCTCACCTTACTGTCTTCCTAATATTTGAAATTCCATTCCAAGAGCCTTAAGACTAACCTGTGTTATCTATGGCTTTGTAACTAATCACCCCCAATACTAAGGGACTTAAAACAATCAATATGTATTACCTTACATACATAAGGTTCTTGTGTGTCAGCAGTTCAGAAGCAGCTTAGCTGAGTTCTGGCACGGGGTCTCTCATGAGGTTGCCGTCACGATATCAGCCAGAGCTGCAGTGGACTGACTGAATGTCTGTGTGGGGCTGGAGGAGCTGCTTCCAAAGAGGTTCGTTCACATGGCTGACACGCTGGAGCCGGTTGTGGGCGGGAAGCGTCAGCTCCTCACCAGGTGGGCCTCTCGACGGTTTACTTGCATTGTTCGCACAACAAAGCTTCCCCCAGAATGGACCCTCCAAGAGAACGAGGTAGAAGCGGCTGTGTCTTTTATGAGCTTGCCTCTAAAGTCATATACTGTCACTTCCATTTGTCCAACGAACCAACCTAATACAAGCGGATAAATACTAGGACGCATGGATCTTTGGGGGCCATCTTGGAGGCTGGCTAATGGCCACAGCCTCTTTTATGCTTTCTTATCATAGCACTTGTCCCAATGTATTATAATTACCTTTTTCTTGCACACCCTCCCGTGGCAGACACAGTTGTCTGCCTACCAAGAGTCACTGGGACAGTGACATTCTCCTTGATGACAGAATCCTGATTTTTTTTTTAAATTTTATTTATTTATTTTTGGCTGCCCTGGGTGTTCGTTGCTGCCCACGGGCTTTCTCTAGTTGCAGCGAGTGGGGCTACTCTTCGTTGTGGTTTGCAGGCTTCTCACTGCGGTGGCTTCTCCTGTTGCGGAGCATGGGCTCTAGGTGCATGGGCTTCAGTAGTTGTGGCACGTGGGCTCAGTAGTTGTGGCTCATGGGCTCTAGAGCACAGGTTCAGTAGTTGTGGCGCACAGGCTTAGCTGCTGCGCAGCATGTGGGATCTTCCCGGATCACGGCTTGAACCTGTGTCCCCTGCATTGGCAGGCAAATTCTTTACCACTGCGCCACCAGGGAAGCCCCCAGAATCCTGATTTTGTTCAGGTATTAGAAAGCAAGTTTTCCACGGATCAGCAAACTATGACCCATTGAGCTAAGAATAGTTGCAACATTTTTAAAGGTTATAAAAATTAAAAGAATGCGCAACACAGACCATATATTGCACACGAAGCCTAAACTATTTTCCACATGGCCCTTTACAGAAAAAGTTTGTTAATTCCTAGTCTAAGTCACTACCTAGACTTTCCCAACTTTCCCTGAAGGGTTTAAGAACAGTCAAGTGTCCCAATTCTGGCCTGAAGGATAAAGAGAAAGCCTACTGGGCTTGGAGAGCTTTTGGAAAGATTTTTTTTTCTTTCATAAGGAAAAAAATGGATACTTCAGAGGAGATCCCCTATGCCTTTCATCTATCCTTCGTTGGAGGTTGTCTTGCAAGAATGGAGCTGTGGCAGCCATTTTGTAACCATGAGGAGAAGGCCAAAAATATTCTGGAGAAGCTGACCCATACCTGACATCGTTGAGTTGCTCCATTAACCAATCCTATTGGGTTGGCCAAAAAGTTCATTTGGGTTTTTCTATAAGGTGTTATGGAAAAACCCGAACGGAATTTTTGGCCAACCCAATAAAGCAACCTACTTTCATATTTTTGTTACATGAAAAAATTAAAATTATCTTTAAGCTAATCTTTGGGAATCTTGTTACTTACAGCTAAAAACACTCTAAATTTTATATACTCCCCTCTAGACAGTGAACTTTTAAGGGCAAAAATGCATGTTTATCACAAATCCTTTATTTCTACAATGAGGCCTGGCATAGAATAAATTCTTAAGTATTAGTTGTCTAAATCATGGTTTCTTGACCTCAGCACTGTTGACATTTGGGGCCAGATAATTCTTTGTTGTAGGGCTGTCCTGTGGATTGCAGGATGTTTAGCAGCATCCCTGGCCTCTACCCACTAGATGCTACTAACACCCCTTCCCTTAAGTTGTGACAAACGAAAGTGTTCCCAGACATTTCCAAATGCCCCCGGGGAACAAAATCACTCGTGGTTGAGAACCACTGGTCTTACGGAATGATTCTTAGTATATTCATTTCTAGCATAAAAGATTTATTATGCAAAACTTTAGGTTAAATGTGGGGGTCAGTCAGACTGGTCAAGACAGAGAGGCCTTGGAGACAATGGGTATATTGATAGGGGGAGATGGAACCATAAAGACAAAGGAAGAGGAAGGAGGTGGGCAAGGTAGAAACCTTGGCTATGTCTCAGGCTGGCAGGGCATGGAGATAACCACTCTCATCTCCTCTTCTGATTCTTTTTGTTGTGTGGGTGTTATTGGGAGAGAAAGTTTCTTGGTCTGGGTCTTGGAGAAAACGGTCCTGGGGACCACAAACAGTCTGATGACAAAGATGAAAAGAAAGAGATGAGATCTTGCTAATGGTACCCAGAGTTCTGGGAGGCTATAACCCTTTGGGGCAAAGGTTTCGATAAAGGATGCGGTGGGGTGGGGGAAGATTAGGAGGTAGCACATAAAACTGGTTGAAAAAACACAACCCAATAATGAGAAAAATCGCTGTATCAGAGTAGTTCCCTGCAAGATGCCTATCTCTTTCGAAAATACGGCAGGAAAGTTTACACCAAACTGTTTTCTGTCAAATGCTGGCCCCTGACAGACTGTGGCATATGGAGTGTGGTTTGTCTTTTAAGTCATTGGGGTTTTCTCACTCAACGTCACCAAATGGTGGCTGTAATTATGGCAGTAAATGCTTCTCAAATGACAGCTTTCTTTCTTCCTTAAAAGGGTGAACATTTTTAAGAAGGCTGTGGAGTAGACCACAGAGAAATATGTGCTGCAGGGCTTTTTGGAAAGGAGGCTAGAGAATGCAGTTCACTGCTCAGAAAGGAAGTTGATTTCCTAGAAAGAGCCTGGGGCAAAGAGGTAAGAGGCCGGAGTTCTAATCCAGGCCCCATCCGGACCCCACCTGCTACCTTTGTGAGTTTCATTGGGCAAGTCCCTCCCTCTCCCTGAGCCGTGGTTTTCTCAGATGTGAATGTGGAGGATTGAACAAAATTCTCTCTGCATGAAAGAGCTTCCTTAACTGCACCTACGTATGCAAGGAGGATTATTACCCTCATCACCTCCACAACTTGTGTCCTTCTACAAAAGGTGAACAGCCTCCCGATTGTTTGTGCAGGGCTCATGCTATGTGCACATGCACCCATCAGTGGCCTCTAGACATTGGATTAATATAAATCTGGCCCTCAGTCTTATGCTTAAAATCTTTCCATGTACCCCACTGTCCCAACCTAACCTTGGATGGCAAGGACGCCCACAGTCCAGCTCTTCTCATGCTCTAGCCTCAAATCTTATTGCTTTCCACGTCACATCTAGGCTCTAGCCACCCCAAAGTATATGCGGTTTGCCGCATGTGCCACTTTCTCTCACTTGCCTTGATAGATACATGGGTACCTTTGGCACAGAATGGCCTCCCTCTTACCCAGCTTTTCACCTGACTAAATCCTACTTTTTCTTCAAGTCCCAGTTTAAAAGGCACTTCCCCTGTGTTATGGGCTGAATTGTGTTGGCCCTCAAATTCATATGCTGAAGCCCTAACCCCCAGTACTCAGAATGTGAGTATTTGGAGATAGGGCCTTTACAGCAGTCATTAAGGTGAAATGAGGTCATATGGGTGGACCCTGATCCAATATGACTGGTGTCCTTATAAGAAGAGATTAGGACACAGACATACATGGAGGGAAGACCACATGAAGATGGCTGTCCACAAGGCAAGGAGAAATCAACACTTTTGACACCTTGATCTTGGACTTCCAGCCTTTAGAACCGTGAAGAAATAAATTTCTGTTGTTTAAGCCTCCCAGTCTGTGGTACTTCATTATGGCAGCCCGAGCAAACTAATACACCCTAGGAAGCCTTCCATGAATTCCAGGAGACCAGCCATGACCTCCTGTAACCATCCTTTATTTTCCTTTTCCAAACACTTATCACATTGAATTGTCTCCTTTTTACGTCTGTCTCCTTAGTGTGTGAGCGTGTGTGGGTTGATGGCTCGGATTGAGGGGTGGATGACTGAAGGTCTTGAGGTCAGGATCGTGTGTCTCTGTATCATCAAGACCTACTGAATGTCTAAAGGCATGTAGAAGGCATGCAGTATGTTTCCCATAGATGGATGGATGGATGTGAATGAAAAAACTCATGTCCGTTATCCAGATAATTTAGGTAAACAAAAACTCTCTCACTGAAGAAAAGACATGGATTTGGAGCAGTATTTTCCTAGTCAGTTTACCTAAATTCACTAACTTCTAATCAAAGTATCTATACCTCACCAGACCTATGAAGTTACACATTCCAAATGTTCCCCAAATTGGTCATAGAATCATTAATAGTCAAAGAAAAATTTCTGGTGGGTTTTCCATTATTTACCTAGGTTCTGTGTTTCTCCATCTCTATTTCACTCACATTCCCCATAGGAGTCAGGGTCAGTGATGGTGGGAGGAGAAGATGGGAGAGAGAAGAGATTCCTGGTGCATTTAGGAATCCACAATCCTCCACTTTCTATGTAACCCCCAATCATAGCACAAAATGATGAGCTTAAAGGAATAAATCCAAGATTAGAGAAGTTCTTTAGAAAATAAAATCCCAATTTGCGCTTTCAGTAATTGAAATCACCCAATAATACCCAGGCTAGATCCACTTTCTTGATATTTGGATAATGAACAACTGAAAGCCACGACAGCCAGAGGGAGCAGTTAGAGAGAAAAAGAAAATTCAGAACTTGCCAATACATTCCACTCTGTCAACTCTGTCAGCGAAGTGTTTCCTTTAATTACTATTGATTTTCATAATAGTTTATTAACCCAATATGTCAATTCAAGTTTGTCACAGATTGTTGTGCATGTAGAATAATCCATTTTGCAGTCTTGGAAGGGAAGCGGGGGGCAAGTGTAATGGGAATAAATGCATCTACCTTACACATTCATGTCTGCTTTTTAAAAATTGTTTTGATTGGGCAGAACTTTATTTTCTTTCAACTGAATAAATCAGTCATCCTGACAGTGTTTTGGCTCCCAGCATTAGAGTCTGAAGTACTCTAATTACTCACTGGCTTTGAGGGGAGGGAGTGGGTGTGGAGAAATAGGAGACAGAACTGACTGGACAAATTAAGTCAATAAAACCGCCTTACAACTTTCATTATTAACATCTTATAAATCTTATATAGGCAGCACAAGGACTTGCGTAGAATTGAGAGAAGCAGCCCTATTCAAGCCTCCGTTTCCACGTGAGTTAATATGGGGCTTCGTGGTACCTGCCTCATCCTCCCTTCCCAAGCAGGAACAGGGCCCACATCAGCTTGCGGAAGGGCTTCTTAAAGATTAGAGCACACAGAAAGTGAAGACGTTACAGGCTTCCTTGTTTACCGAAAGGTATCATTAACTTCCAAACACTGAAGGATACAGCAGACTCAGAGTAATGCCTGGAACCAGAAGCTCCCAAGGTTTACCAATCTTGGCTAATAAAATAGAAATTAAACAGCAATTACCACAGGAGGGAAATCAGATTAATGGGGTGGTGCTTTATCTGAATATTAACTGTGAATTAGGAGATTCCATTACAAGGCTCAGGCAGGGCATGCTTTATTGGTTCATCAATAAGGCACACGTTCTAATGGACCGGCATAAAACATACTCTGAGGACTCAGCCCTGGCTTTCCTGCCGGAGACCAGAAATTCAAAATAATTCACACGGTACAAAATCTCTTTTCTTCCAGTCTGTAAAACACTCGTGAAAAACACCGGGCTTTGTACAAAAATGAGGATTTAAAAGGTCATGGATGCTTCCATCTTTCCTTTCTTCATTAGGGTCAAACCTACTTATACTTGTCAGGCCTAGAGTTCCCTAAAAGGCAAAAAGTAACAACTCAAATTTGCACAGGGCCTTTGAGGTACGGCCATGTGGACACGGTCCCAGTTGTTGCCAGCCTGTGGGTCAGAGGTTCATTCCCAAATCAGGCTGACTCTTACCCCCAAAGGCAGGACCTGAGCTTCGTCATGTCACAGCACATACTCATATGCTGGCCTCCTTGTGGAGGCCACTGCCTACCAGCTCATGTCCCTCGGCGCCCTCCCTGCTGTCCCTCATTCCAGCATCAATATATGGGGAGAAGGTCCCCACCATGCTGAACCCAGTCCCTTGGGTCCCAAGGTATCCTGCTTGTGCACAGTGTATTACCAGGTGTTTCAGGAACTTCTTGGGCTCTTATCTATCTCTTCTCCACCCTGAGACTCAAGACCAATTCATGAGACAAGGTTAGGTGACAAAACTCTACTGTCCCTACCTCTCCCTTCTCCCCTTGCCTCCTCACGTATAAAGAGAAATAAATCCGTACTTTCCTTTAGCCAATAAAACAAAAGCTACCCGATATAACAATTTGTAAACAAAATACCTGTAAGAATCAATGCACATAACCAAGAAGAGGAACAATACCACCTAGGTTTGTGCTCAAGGGAACTAAAAATAACCATCCACACAAAAACTTTTAGTTACATGTTGGTAGCAATATTATTCATAATAGTCACAAAATGAAAGCAACCCGAATGCCCGTCAGTTGATGAATGGATGAATAAAATGGGGTACATCTGAAATGGAGCAGGATCCTATGGTCCTTGCTCCCCCATGTCCTCAGCCTGACTCTTGCCTGTGGAAAAAGTTTAGCCAAAGAATAAGTTTAATTAGAGAAGTGAGAAAATGCAGAAACAAAGGAAAACAATCATAGGAGACCAAATAATAATAGTTTAGTCAGTAAGCATACTCAGGGACCTTTAGTTCTTCTTTAAGGGCTACAGATAATATTCTGAGCCACACCCTGTGAGCTGTCTTATAGATACTGAAACCCCACCAGGTGGAAGCAGTGAACTACATGATGACCAGACTGTAGCCATACATAGCTGCCACAATTCCAAGAACTGGCCTCCAAGAAATGGAAACAAACCGACCCTGGAACTGAAGATTAACTGTACCTAAAACAATCTAGATGGCGCTGGTCAGACCACCGATGACCAATTTCAACATGACTGTCAGAGCTGACTGTGCTGTTTCTGCATGTATCACCCTCCATCTGCCTATAAAAGCTGCTGCCCACTGATTGTTAGTCGGGGGGAGTAGGCCTTTGGACAGGCATCTGCCCTCCCCTGCCACAGTTGCTGGCGTCCAAAATAAAGCAAACTTTCCTTTCCACCAACCTGTCTTCTTTATTGGCTTTTGAGCGGCGATCAGACAGACCCCACTTTCGGTTACACACCCATACAATAGAATATTATTAAGCTATAAAAAGGAACAAAGTACAGATGCATGCTACAACATGGATGAACTTTAAACTTACGCTAAGTGAAAGAAGCCAAACACAAAGACCACATATTGTCTGATTCCATTTGTATGAAATGTCCAGAATAGGTAAAGCCAGAGAGACAGAAAGTCAGCTGGTAGTTGCAAGGGGCTTAAGGGAAGGGGGGGAATGGGGAGTGACTGTTAATGGGTATCTTTTGGGAGGTCATTTTTGAGTGAAGAGAATGTTCTCCAATTAGTGGTGACAGTTGTACAATTCTGTGAGTATACTAGAATTTAAAGGTTAATTGTATGGTATGGGAATTAGATTTCAATTTAAAAAAATTTTTTTAAGTGAGAAGTAGGAGAAAAGAAAGAATCACCAGCTCTCCAGTTCCTTCTAGCAAAATCAGACTTGGGCTCAGCTGAGAGATTCCATGACACCTACCAAGGATTACAGTTAAGTTGGAAGCATCAAAAGGCTGTCTGCCTCCAAAGCAGTCTGCGTCACTGCTTACTTAGTGGTGCCTGACACTCTACTGTGGTTACATCCTAGTCAAAGTATTTTAATACTTTACTCTTATTTTTCACATTTGTGGAACAGTCTCTGAGTCCAGTCTTGCCTCTAAATGAAAACAAATACAATACAATTCTTTGTCCCCTCAGTGGGTTTCAGGCTATATGGTTTGATGGAAAGGTTGCAAAAAAAGAAAAACTCCTTCTGCATTTGAGCTGATACCCATGGTTTTTCACTCTCCCTTTCTGTATTTGAATAGGAGCTTTGAAAGATATTGGACCCGCACGTGGCACTTACTCAGTAGAAGATTCAGTGGAAAGAGTAAGCCTGATGTAGTCACTTAGTTGTTCAGTACTTACTTTGAGGTAAGCTAGAGACAGGGGTCTGAGTCAGCTGGGACCAGATATTATTCATAAGAATCATGGATTTGGGAGCTAGAATGTCTGGATTTGAAGTCTTGTGCTGCCGCAGACTTTTTTTTTTTTTTGGCCGTGCCACGTGGCATGAGGAATCCTAGTTATCCGACCGGGGATCAAAACCATGACCCCTGCAGTGGAAGGAGGAGTGGAATCCCAATCACTGGACCGCCAGGGAAGTCCCTACCACAAGACTTTGAGCAAGTTATATAAGCTTTCTGTGCCTTGATTTCCTCAACTGTAAAATGGGAATAGTATAATTGTGCCTCATAGTATAATTGTAGAAATGGTTTTTTTTTGGTTTGTCTAATCACCTAACATTTATTTTTTAAATTAATTTTTATTGGTGTACAGTTGCTTTACAATATTGTGTTAGTTTCTACTGTACAGAGAAGTAAATCAGCTATTCATATACATATTTCCCCTCTTTTTTTGGATTTCCTTCCCATTTAGGTCACCACAGAGCATTGAGTAGAGTTCCCTGAGCTATACAGTAGGTTCTCATTAGTTATTTATTTTATACGCAGTGTCAATGGTGTATATATGTCAATCCCAATCTCCCAATTCATCCCACCCCCGCTTTCCCCTCTTGGTGTCCATACATTTGTTTTCTACATCTGTGTCTCTATTTCTGCTTTGCAAATAAGATCATCTATACCATTTTTCTAGAGTCCACATATATGTGTTAATATACGATATTTGTTTTTATCTGAGTTACTTCACAGAAATGGTTAATACATGTAGAGCTTTTAGAACATAGCTGTGATATTGTGATTTATAATAAGAAGTATATATTTGATCTTCATCTCCATGTCTGGAAGAGGGCTCCTAAAACCCTTGGAATTTCCTAAGTGATAAGAGTGACAAAGGTGTCTTTTTTAATGTTAATGAGGTGTGGGACTGAGCCCTTAACCTGTGGAATCTGGTACTATCTCTCGGTAGAGAGTGTCAGAATTGAGTTGAATTGTTGGACACCCAGATGGTGTCCGTATTGCTTGGTGGTGTGGGGTACCTTCTCTCAAACTGAAATTTGTGACCAGAATAGTTATTTGCCTTGCATATGTTACGTGTTCAGTAAACCTTAGCTGCTGTTATTTCTGAGGATGGCCAGAGAATAGACTCACCCTTTGCTGCATCCTTTCTATGGAAGCTGTTGGGAAAAGTCCAAGAGGCTTGAAATTGAGATAAACAGATGAACAGCTCTCCCACTGCACACCCTCTACTTCCCCTGAAGCCTGCACTAGGCAGGCCTCCAAAGCAAGCAGAGGCAGGTGGCTCTCGGAATGTGGTCTGTCCTGAGCCACTCAGAGCTGCGTTAATATGTCCCAAAAGAGGGTTAGTGAGGGTGACTCCTGGGCCTGGTTGTCCCTAATCCAGCCGAAGTTCCATGCTTCGTCCCCCATTGTTCCTCATATCATGGCAAGCACCGGGAGAATTGAAAGGAACATTCTGGACTCTACTCTTACGTCCTTCTTTGTAGGTAGAACAACCAGATCCTGGCACTATTTTGGATATTTTGTGCCAGGATGACAGAATAGAACACTCTAAATTGCAATTAAAAATAACCTTCCCACCCCTTGCCCCATCACCTTATATCATATTGCCAGTTCCTCCATGCACTTACCACTGTCTGAACTGGTATCCTGCTCGTGTTCATGTTTGCTGTAATGTACAATTGTTTGTCTCATAGAATGAGGGTTCCAGGAGTTCTTGACTGTCTTCCTTGTCACTGCTGGATCCCCAGCACCTGGAACAGTGATCAGAACATAGTAGGCATCCAGTGAATATTTCTGGAATGAATGAATGATACTTGCCCCGGAGCTCAGCATGTTGTCTGTGTTCCAGACACAATAATCTCTACCGATAACCTCTGCTCAGCCTCCATTTCCCCTCTGACAGAACCGATCAGTATCTTCTCTCAGTGCCTCTGCTTCTGGGGCCCCCTCCACAGTGAGAGGCGGGTCAGAGGATCTCCCCCAAGACACACACTGCCTCTGCCATCACGGCTGATTGGACCTAGGGTGAACTCCTTCCCTAAGCTGAGACACTCCTAATTATGTTCTGGGAAATTTCGGTTTGGCACTCAGAGATTCTGATTCATAAGGGTTGGTGCAGGGACTTCCCTGGTAGCACAGTGGTTAAGCATCCGCCTGCCAATGCAGGGGACGTGGGTTCGAGCCCTGGTCCGGGAAGATCCCACATGCCGCGGAGCAACTAAGCCCATGCGCCCCAACTACTGAGCCTGCGCTCTAGAGCCCGTGAGCCACAACTACTGAGCCCACGCGCCACAACTCCTGAACTCCGCGTGCCTAGAGCCCGTGCTCCGCAACAAGAGAAGCCACCGCAATGAAAAGCCCGCCCAGCACAACAAAGAGTAGCCCCCGTTCGCCACAACTAGAGAAAGCCCGCGTGCAGCAACGAAAACCCAACTCAGCCAAAACTAAATAAAATAAATTTATAAAAAATAAAAATATATTAAATAAGAGTTGCTGCTTAAAATGAGAGACTGGAGTTGTCTGGTCTCAAATATGTTCAAAGCAGAAGGAGCCAGTATGAAGGTAAAGAGAATGAAACGCACTGCAGAGAGGAAGTGAGATGAGAGAGGAGCGGGGGTAGAGAGAGGGAGACATAGTCTGGGCAAATGAACTCGCTGATTGGAGCATGCTGGTTTCGACTTTTTCATCTTATCCCTCAAGACCTGGCTGTCCTTCCAGCCTTACTTATTTTTCTTTCAGTTCACATTATTGGCTGGGTTTTTATTTCTTGCCCACAGATAATTCCTGACCACCAAACCCTAGCACATGGGAGGCATTCTCAAAACCTCTGTTGACTTGACTTGGTTTTTCATTCATTCATTCATTTGTTCACTAACTCAACAAATATTTATAGAACGAGGCACTGGGCTAGAAAGTAGAGGCGAACAGGTATGCAAAAAGTTAGACACCACCCCTGCCTTGCTGGAATTCTGGCAGGGAGACAGCCATTAATAAAATAAAGACAAGAAGAGAAATAGTGAATTTAACTCTGCGTCATACACTGCCTAGTATGTGCCAGGAATGGTGTTGGGCTTAAGTCATCCTCAGTATTATGGCGACCACCATCTGCTCAGGATTGGGACCCACATACAGTTCTTTACCAAAGAGCTGGTAAATATTTTATCTGATTTGACTCTCATACTGATTCCACATGACTGGTCTTAGAAGACGCCCAGTTTTTACAGGCACCCACAAGGGTTAAGTGACTTATCCAAAGTCAATGAGGCCCGTCAGCGGCAAAACCAGAACTTAACTGCTGTCTTTTGTCTCCAAAGCCCAGTGGGTTTTTTTTTCCACTCCTACAAAATGTTGCCTCTTCTGTGAGATGGCACTGCACAGCCCCGTGGAAAATACAGGCAGAAGGAATCCAGGCAGGACTCGCTGTCCTATTTTTAGGATAAACTCTGCCAAAACAATGCAGGCTGCAAAGAGAAGAGGCATCTAGCCAGCTGTCTCTGCTGAAGCACTGGTCTATCCCCAGGGCAGGATCTCGGATAGAGGCCCAGGGTCTGCCCAAGAGGCAGGGTGGATGGCTGAAGTGTGTGAAGCCTCCTGTCTCTTCCCCAAATCTCCCGGGCAGCCAGGGTCTGGTACCCGGGGGCTTTGTATTCAGGTACCACAGTGAGTCGATAAACGCAGTCTGGCCACAGAGCTTCCAGAAGGCTCAGACCAGGCTCATCACAATTACATTAAAGGACTCGAATAAACTGGAACTCCTGGGGAACCTTGTTTTCCTCCTGACTCATCTCCCAGCACTCACAGGAAGGATAGAAATTACCTCCTCAGAGCTATAAAAACGAATGCCAGTAAAATCCCCAGAGCTTTCTCGGTGCACCGGAACCCTGTCTTCAGACAATCTTTCCTCCAAGGAAGACAAAATCATGAACTAGCTGGGGTTTTCATTTAGCTTTATAAGACCAAGGCACATTCTGTTACTGTTCCTCAAGGTGTGCTCTGTGGAACACCTGTATTCACATCAACTTTATCAGGATAAGCGTTCAGTTGACTGGACCCCCGTTCCAGACTGGATGAATCAATACCTTAGAGCATGGGACCCAGGAAGCTTCATTTTAAACAAGCACTCCTGCTAATTCTTCAGTACAGTAGAGCTTGAAAATAAATGACCGTTTTATACTGTATGTTTCCCTACCAGGGTGCCAGAATATACTGCAAATAAATCATCGGTTCTAACATTTGTCCCTCTAGGTCAGGGGTCCCCAACCCCCGAGCCGTGGACCGCTACCAGTCCGCAGCCTGTTAGGACCCGGGCCGCACAGCAGGAGGTGAGCAACGGGCAAGCGAGCGAAGCTTCATCTGCCGCTCCCCGTCCCTCCCCCTCGCTCTCCATCGTCCCCGTCGCTCCCCCTCGCTCCCCCTCGCTCCCCGTCACTCCCCATCGCTCGCATTACCACCTGAGCCATCTCCCCCCTGCCCCCGCCTGACCATGGAAAAATTGTCTTCCACAAAACTGGTCCCTAGTGCCAAAAAGGTTGGGGACTGCTCCTCTAGGTCAAGGGTTCTCAACCTCCATACTGTCAACATTTGGGCCAGGTAGTTTCTGTTTGAGGGAGGGCATTGTCCTGTGAATTAGATGATGGTTAGCACCATCCTACTAGATACCAGTAGTAACTCCACGCCAGTTGTGACAACTAAAGACGGTTCCAAATGTCAATAGAATGTCAATGACAAATGTCCCCTGGGGACAGAATCCTCTCCCTTACCCACTACTGAGAAACACTGCTCTAGGTAAGTGGTTTCCAACCCTGGCTGCACATTGGAGTCACTCAAGGATCTTTGTAAAACTTGGATTATTGGACTTTACCCCAAGAAAGTCTTATTTGTTTGATCTGGGATGGAAGCTAGGCACCTATGTTTTTAAGGTTTCCCAAATAATTCTAATGTGGCAGAGTTGAGAACCGCGGCTCTAGGTAGACACTTGGAGGCAAGGGTCCACATGTACGTTTGTGACTTCATGGAAGGTATAAACACTCAAGTCACATAGATGGGATTATTTGAGCACCTATGTATCATCAGGACCAGTCACCCAGATAGGACAACCTGAGCCACCTCTCCTGAAACTAAAAGACAACTTCAGCCAAATACATTATAAATTCCTCCCACTTCACCCCATATATAACCTAAGTCAGAGTTTAAAATAGACCTTTTCTTGATGGCTAGGAAAACAGAAAACCTCTTCTCTACTGGCTGGTAAAATATAGAGATATGACAGCTGGAAGAGCTGCAGTCATTCTGCCACCATCAGAGAAGTCAACCAAAAATGGAAAGGGCACTCAGAGGAGGGGAGCACCAAGAGAATCACAGAGAAACAAAGCTGTAACCTTGATCAAATGGTGCCTGCATTCCACCCTGTCATGTTATATTCAGTTACATGACAAGATAAATCATCTTTATTTTATTTTATTTTTTTTTTGCGGTACGCGGGCCTCTCACTGTTGTGGCCTCTCCCGTTGCGGAGCACAGGCTCCGGACGCACAGGCTCAGCGGCCATGGCTCACAGGCCCAGCCGCTCCGCGGCATGTGGGATCTTCCCGGACCGGGGCACGAACCCGCATCCCCTGCATCGGCAGGCGGACTCTCAACCACTGCGCCACCAGGGAAGCCCCATCTTTATTTTTTAAGTAAGCCAACTTGATGTGCGTTTTCTGTTACTTGCAACCAAAAGCATCCTAACTGATGTATCACTCCAAGCCAATATCCTCTTGCAACTATGGATGGTCCCCAACTTACAATGGTTTGACTTATGATTTCTCAACTTTAGGATGATGTGAAAGAAATACATACTCAATAGAAACTGTACATTAAATTTTGAATTTTGATCTTTTCCAGGCTAGCAATACGATACTGTCTTGTGATGTTGGACAGGGCAGCAAGCACAGCTCCAAGTCAGCCATGTGATCACAGAGTAAACAACCAATACACTTACAACCATTCTGTACCCTTAGAACCGTTCTATTTTTTACTTTCGGTACAGTATTCAGTAAATTACTTGAGATGCTCAACTCTTTATTATAAATTAGGCTTTATGTTAGATAATTTTGCCCAACTGTAGGGTAATGTAAGTGTTCTGAGCACTTTAAGGTAGGCTAGGCTAAGCTATAGTGTTCAGTAGGGTAGCTATATTGAATGCATTTCCAACATCCGCTATTCGTTTCATTAGCGCTGATGAAACAAAATTATTTTTAAGGCAGGAAAAGAAAAAAATTAACATAAAATTTTCTCTGTCTTTTCAGCCCCTACCCCTTCCCCTTTAGTGTGCACTGTGCATCTGCATTATACATTAACTAGATCCCCTTAGAAGACACAGGAATGCCTACTGGCAAAAAAAAAAAAAAAAAAAGCAATTTCTCCTGGGACCCACAAGGTAATTCCTTAGGAGATAACATTCCTTTCTCAATCCTGTAAGGGGTTATGATGACCAATTACTCCCCTTTGTGAACTATGTAAACTGCTAATATGTTACTTTGATGTATAACCCGTTATCTCAAAAACTTACATAACTGTGCTTTGTCCTCTAACAGGTAGAACAGTCCTCAGAGGTTTCTGAACGACTGTCTCCTAGCTTATAATCCTCAATTTGGCCTGAATCAAAATTTCCATTTCTTTCTTAGATTGACTATTTTTTAAATTTATTTTATTTATTTATTTTTGGCTGCGTTGGGCCTTCGTTGCTGTGCACGGGCTTTCTCTAGTTGCGGCAAGCGGGGGCTACTCTTCGTTGAGGTGCACGGGCTTCTCATGGTGGTGGCTTCTCTTCTTGCAGAGCATGGGCTCTAGGCGTGGCACGTGGCCACGTGGGCTCAGTAGTTGTCGCTCGGGGGCTCTAGAGCACAGGCTCAGTAGTTGTGGCGCACAGGCTTAGTTGCTCCGCGGCATGTGGGATCTTCCCAGACCAGGCTCGAACCTGTGTCCCATGCATTGGCAGGTGGACTCTTAACCACTGTGCAACCAGGGAAGTCCTAGATTGACTACTGATTAATTTTTTTTTTTTTTTTTTTGTGGTACTAGGGCCTGTCACCGTTGTGGCCTCTCCCGTTGCGGGGCACAGGCTCCGGACGTGCAGGCTCAGCGGTCATGGCTCACGGGCCCAGCCGCTTCGCGGCATGTGGGATCTTCCCGGACTGGGGCACGAACCCGTGTCCCCTGCATCGGCAGGCGGACTCTCAACCACTGCGCCACCAGGGAAGCCCCTGATTAATTTTTTTCATCAACAAGGCTTGCTACACAAAGAGTAGTCCTTGAACCAGAAGCCTCAATGTCACCTAGGAATTGTTAGCAATTCAGCATCTCAGGCTCCTCTCCAGATCTACTGAATCAGAAACTGCCTTGTAATAAGATCCCTGAGGAACTTGTATGAACATTAAAGTTTTAGAAGCCTGGGCTTAGATAACTGCTCTCTCAAGCCCTGGGCTAGATGATAAGAAGCCAAGGATAAGGAAAAAACAGACTTAGTTACTTGGCTTCGCTGACTTGATTAGATGCCCTGTTTTATACCTGCCAACACCTCAACTTCATCAGTTCATTCATTCTTTCACTCATTCAACAAACATGTATCTAGCACTACATTTAGGAGTTTAACAAAATTAGCAAAAATATTAAAAAGCGAGCAAAGAAGAAAGAAGAGGCAAACTCTGCCCTTTAAGAAGCTCCCTGTGTATTTGAGAAAACAAATATCGTAATCACACAGGTAAATGTTAAGGTGTTGATTACGTCTAAGCACTACCCTGGAGAGGTACTGTGGGGATTCCTCCCATGGGGGATATTTGATCTGATCAGGATGGTCAGGCAAGGCTGCCCTGAGGAGATAAGAAGGGTGGGTAGAGAAGGGTGGGACAGGTAAAGAGGAGAATGCTCAGGGCAGAAGGAAAGGACAATGCGTAAAGCCCTTCCAGGCAGGAAGAAGCAGGTGAACTCAACTAGTTGCCAGGAGAGAGGGAGCACGGGATGCAGAGAGCTGACCTGGGAACTGGGGAGGGTCAAAATGAGCTCAGACAGGTGACCAAGGGTCAGCCTCTTTAACACTTTAAAACCCACATTAAGGAGTTTTTCCCCCTAATCCTTAAACTAACAGAAAGCCACTGATGCATTTTGTTTTATTTTAATATTTATTTCACTTTGGTAAGAATACTTAACATGAGATCTACCCACTTAACACATTTGTACATGTACCTTATTGTTGACTCTAGGCTGACCATGTTGTACAGCACATCTCTAGAGGCTATCCACCCTCTTTAGCTGAAACTTAATGCCCATTTATTAGTAATTCCCCATTCCCCCCACTTCCAGCCCCTAGCAACCACCCTTCTACCCTCTGATGTTATAAATTTGACTATTTTAGATATCGCAAATAAGCAGAATCATGTAGTATTCGTCTTTCTGTTTCTGTTAACTGGCTTATTTCACGCACTGTAGTACCCTCAAGGTTCATCCATGTTGTTGCATATCGCAGAGTTTCCCGTTATCATAAGGTTTAATAGGATTCCGCTGTGTGTATATACCACATTTTCTTTATCCATTCATCTGTCAATGAACATTAGGTTGTTTCCACACCTTGGCTATTGCGAATACTGCTGTCTTGAACGTGGGAATGTTAATTTCTCTTTGAGACCCTGATTGCAATTTTTTGGGTTAAATACCCAGAGTTGGGATTGCAGGATCACAGAGTAGCTCTATTTTTTAATTTTTTGAGGAACCTCCACACTGTTTTCCATGGTAGGTGTATCAGTTTGCATTCCCACCAGCAGTGTGCAAGCCTTCCCATCCTCACCATATTCCTCGCCAACACTTGCTGTCTCTTTTGATAATAGCCATCCTGACAGGTGTGAGGTGATATCTCATTATGGTTTTGATTTGCATTTTCCCAATGATTAGTGACATTGAGCATCTGTTCGTATACCTGTTGGCCATTTGTATATCTTCTTTGAAAAAATGTCTCTTCAAGTCCTTAGCTCATTTAATCAGGTTTCTAGTTTTTTTGCTGTTGACTTGTAGGAGTTTCTTATATATTTTGGAGATTAATCCCCTATCAGATACGTGGTTTGCAAATACTTTCTCCCATCCCATAGGTTGCGATCACTCTGTTGATTGTTTCTTTTGCTGAGCAGGAAGTCACTGATGCATTTTAAATATAGTGCTTTCCCGCATAGCACAGTTTATCAACTGAGAATGTACACAGTCTGAGCCCTGTCCCAACATCTTTTGTCCGTGTCTTTCCCCCTCCTTTCCTTATCACCCAGCAGAGGAGACCAGCATAGCTTAGCATGTTCACACCACACTTGTTATTTGGAGCTGACAGACAGAATGGAGCCATGGGTCAGGCTGACTTGGATTAAATCCATTACTATATCTTCTTTGCTGCAAGGGCCACAGTGACAGTGGTCCTACTACAGATGACACCATCATTACAGCATGCTCAGTGCTCCACCACATACCCAGGCCCAAAGAAGGATGGACTAAATAACTGTTGGATGAATGGCCTAGCCCAGGTTCCTTCACCTCAGAAAGCCTCGGTTTCCTTGTCTGTAAAATACGATAATAATAGTACCCGCTTCCTAGTGTTGCCTTAGAGATATGACCATATAGTTACATAGCACAGCCAGACGTTCCCTCAACACACACACACAAGAGGTCCCAAAGGAAAGATAGTATGAGCTGCAGGTTTCCACCACCAGCTACCGCAATCACAGAGGGTCTATTAAATATTGTCCAAATAACTCCTGAATAATCCGGACGGTTTTGCAAGCGGATGGAGAGAAGGAAATGTTCTCATTTACTACTATCTCATAGTTTCTGATACTGTCTCAATTTCATCCTGTTAATTACTATTCTTCTAGGTGCCATATTATACATTTTTTCATAATTATGCATTTTTTAAGTTCATACTTTTGTTGTTCTCACAGCACAAAGCTACATTTTAATAAAGGCACCTTTGTACATCAAGTTCCTCTGGTTTGGAGATGTGGAGACAAGCCTTTATCACAGCCTAAACTTTGATCTCCTGGGCTGTTGAACTGATCTGTGAATGAGGAAGCTCTGAACCTTGAAAAGCCTCACGTTGGGTCATAGACTAGACACTCATCACCGATCGCTCCCTTCCCTCATCCTTCTCCTCCTACCCATGGAGCTCTGACATGTGCGAGCATGTGACCTTGGATAAATTACTTGTCCATGTCTCAGTTTCCTCAACAGTAAAGCAGGGCACAGAAGAATCATGGTAGAATGGTGAAGAGCTAGGTGAACCCCAGTTGGCCTGGGACAGTCCTGGTTTGTGTTTAATTATTCCAGTGTCAGTATAAAAGTATCCTGGCCCAGCTGATAAATTGCATAGTTATTTTATTAAAAGCATAGGCTTGGGGTTGAGCCAAGCAGGATCTGAATGACATTTTAGTCCCTTAGTGCCGTTAGCAAGTTACTTAACCTCTCTGTACCTCAGTTTATTTACCTGGAAAATGGCGATAAGGATATTGTTTCCCTTGGACTTTCCTGGTGGTGCAGTGGTTGAGAATCTGCCTGCCAATGCAGGGGACATGGGTTCGATCCCTGGTCCGGGAAGATCCCACAGGCCACGGAGCAACTAAGCCCATGTGCCACAACTACTGAGCCTGCACGCCACAACTACTGAAGCCCGAGCGCCTAGAGCCCGTGCTCCACAACAAGAGAAGCCACTGCAATGAGAAGCCCGCGCACCGCACCGAAGAGTAGCTCCTGCTCGCCGCAACTAGAGAAAGCCCGCACACAGCAATGAAGACCCAACACAGCCAAAAATAAGTAAAATAAAATAAATCAATTTATTTTAAAAAAAGAATATTATTTCCCTCAATGGTTATTATAAGAATAAATGAAAACAATATAGGAAAGAGCACCATGAACAGTAGCAATGACCACCCTCATCCTTCTCATTGGCGATTCTGTTTACTCCGGACACTTTCAGTTTCAAGTGTGAGAAATACACCTCCAAGTAACATAAGCAGAAAAGAAAACTTAAACATAAAACTGCAATGTCCAGGGGATTTTCTACCTTCAGGTACTTCAGGGTTCAGGGGCTTCAGTGATGTCACCAGGAATCTATGATCTTCTTCCATCTTTCAGTTCTCTTTTCCTCTATGTTGGCGGCATCCACCAAAAGGCTCTCTACATGGTGGCAAAGGCAGCCGCTGAGCGCTCCAAATTTAGGCTTCAGAGTTCCTGATTTCAGAAGGAGAAAGATCCTTATTTCTCAGCATCCATACCAGTCCTTGGGAAAGGTCTCTGAGTGGCTCCAGCGGGGTCCTGTATCCACTTATCCCCATATAGAAGGAGATGGAGCAGGCTGATCGGCCAGGCTGGGTCACATGCCCCCGCATGGCAAAGGAAATGAACACTCGTGATTAATGGCTCCATCAAGTAGAGGTGGGCAGAAAAAGTTGCCCAGAAGGAATGAAGGATAGACAAAAAAATAACAGATGTCTTTCACATATAGCCTTAAGAAATGATTATTAAACTACACTCAGTTCTCAGTGTTCCTATGTTCAGAGACTGGTCTCTGATACAGACACACAGAATTTAGTTCAATTCATGAAGAGCCAAAAAGAAGAAAATAATGGATAATAAAAGAAAAAAAATTTTCAAAATGGAAGGAAGATACAAGAGACATAGCCCATAGCAGATGATGTATCTTTATAATGTGGTTGCCTGTACTGCTGTCTCTCCATTTTGCTCGGGCACATCCATTATCCTCAGGTCTCTGCCCAGCTCTGTGTTCTTGAGGCCCGCCTCTTAGGAGGGCCTCAGCCAGGTACCAGTGGGATTGGATTGGGGGAAGAAATAGGGGCTGGCATAATTGTTTCCCCCAACTCAGTCTCTGCCTTGCCAAGATCCTGCCAGACTCAAGCTTTCTCCAGACTCTGTAATCACGTCCCTTCTCCTTGGCCTTTTGTAAAGGTTGTAACAGCTTCCCATGTTGCATCCTTGGGTGCTTCATCATGAACTATTGACTTAACCCTGCCCACTCCTCTCTACAAAGTGATTAAACTCAGTTCAACTCTCTTTGCTGAAACTCTTGAGTATGCCTTCTGTTTATAGCCAAGACCCTGACCCCTAGTTCGCCTATATTAGTTTTCTCTTTTCCCCCCATATTAAACAAATAATACATATCATTGTTAAAAAATGTGAAAATACAAAAAAGAAAAGAAAAAAATCATACCTTACCTTACCCCTAGATGTGATGATTACATAAATTTTGGGATATACCCTTCCAAAATTTATTTTTTGCATGTAAATACATATATACACATTTTTTTTACAAAAGTGGAATGATTATTCAGTTTTTAAATAGAAAGTTCTCAAAAGTGAAAAGTGTGTAAGAATAGTCTACCTTTCCTATTAAAACAGATCATAGGAAGCTAATGTTCTCAGATTAAATTTCAATCACACAAAACTTAACTTCATATTTGTAGAACATTATTATTACGATTATCATAACTTCACTTTTTTTTCCAGAACAATTACAAAATGATTATTTTCAGAGTTCTCACTTATAAAGTGACTTGACTTTCAAATTTTACTCAGGCTGGGAAAAATAAATGTGAGGAATATGTTTTAACTTAGCTGGTTTTCCGTGAATTTCTTCTCCGATCATAGAGGAGAAGGAAAAAAAGAGAACTGAAATGAGATGGCACATTTTCTAGTTTTGATTTCCATCTGGAGGGGTTATATTTAGCTCAAAATGAGGATATAACATTCTCCCTAGGTACCTCACTTTCAAAGAATAAAAAAAAAATGCCAAATGATGATGAGTATTTTAAAAAACACAAGTTATGTCTCGCACAATCTGAATGGAATGCTGATTCAGCAATGCCTGTCAAACAAGGCAGAAGGATTTGGGACTTTGTATCTTGCCAAGAACTGTTTTATAACTGGATGCCCAGGCATGGCTGAAACTATTCGAAAAGTTCTCACCAGTTGGTACTTTAACAAAAGTAATAAATATGAAGTCCACTTTGGAACCTGATGTGGTCAGCAATGAACTGAACTATTTGTCTCCCCACCCCCAACCAAACTCATATGTTGAAATCCTAATCCTCAATGTGATGGTATTAGTTGGGGGAGGGAGAGCTTTGGGAAGGTAATTAGTTCCTGAAGTTGGAGCCCTCATGAATGGGATTAGTGCCCTTATAAAAGCGACCTGAGACAGCTCTCGCACCCTCTTTCCACCATGTGAGGATACAATAAGTCCAGTTTGCAACCCGTAAGAGGGTTTTCACCAAAACCCAATTATGCTGGCACCCTGATCCCTCACTCCCAGACTCCCAGCCTCCAGAACTATGAGAAATAAATGTTTGTTGTTTACGCCACCCAGTCTATGGTAGTTTGTTATAGCAGCTTCAAATGACCAAGACAGTGTCCTTTAAAATGAATATGGCCACATTTATCGGTCCAAGTTATTCAGAGTGATCTAAAATAACAAAGTGTTTATCTACCAAAAAGAACTGGGCAACATTTACTCATGCAAAACTTGTGAAGCATTTATACTCCCACTCAATCATTTCTGTGATCTGATATCTTCATTTTCTCCTCTTAGATGATATTCACTGCTCTTCTCTCAGCTTTTCTAATACTTCTTAGGGAAGACATGGCAAATATAGATTTTTTTTCCCCCAGTCGCCAGCCCCTTTAACTCAGTTTTTTAAACCATTGATTTTACAGTAATTCCTAAAAGATTCCTTCTGTACTGCATCACCTCTCTGACTCACCCACCCCTGCCCTCATGGCTCCAGAAAATTCTTGGCTTGGGCGTAAACCCTGCTTCTTGGGCTGGGGCTTCCCCAGTTGCAGAAGGAACGGCAAGGTCAACCAAACGTCTCTTTCACCCATATAGTCCTTGTAAATGTTGTCTGGAGTCATGTTCTCTACATTTTTTCCAGTTCTCGGAACTTTATGAGTATTGAGCTTTTGAAAGCATGCTGAGAGAAGCGAAGAGATACAGAAGCCCTCAGCAGTGACGTCAATGCAGTGTCTACTTCCATTTAACTGTGTCTGGTAGTGTGTACGAGAGTCTGCACAAAAATCACTCTGTGCTCTTGGCCTCAGTTGAGCCGCCTTTACTTCCAGGACTCTGCTCTTAGAAACCCACATTCAAAAAATAAAAAAGAAACCCACATTCTTAGTCCATCTCAGAAAACAGTCTTCGGCCCTGGTTGGCATTATGTATGCTTCTTATCATCTATTTGCATCAAATTGTCTTCCACACACACCACATCCTGCCACCCCTCAGCTCAGCACGCCTGCAGATCCTACGCGTTCTCTGTGAAGCAGAACACACTTTACACATTTAGCAAAATCTGGGGCCTCCCGGGAAGGACCTGGGGAACACCAAGTGTACCGTTTCCTGCTCATGGAGAACCATGGGTCCAGAGCCTCAAGTTACCTGGACAGCTTCAGTGGCTTCATTCCAAAGAACAGGCCCCACTTTTTACTAAGATTGTAAGAGCTTGGGGGCCTTCTTCAAGGAGCCTACTGGTAGAAATCATACTCCAACACAGGCTGACATCACCAGGCTCCAGCCACAGTGGCCTCCTTTTGTTGTTTTGGTTCCTTAACTACACCAAGAGCATTCACGCCTTGGGGGCTTTGTTCAGTCTGTTCCCTCTGCCTGGATACTCTGCCCCTAGATCTTGATAAGCTGCTGCTTTTTCATCATCCAGGTCTCAGCTTGAACATGACCTTCTCAGAGAGGACTTTTCCCACCACCTATCCAAAATAGCTCATGCATTCCCGGTTGTTCTCCATCATGTGACCCCATTTTGTGTACTTGTGGGTGCTCAACAGCTGAAATTACCATATTTATGGGTTTTTTGTCAGGGCTGGCTTCAGAGTGAGTGATATGTGAAGTCTCTTGGAATCCCGTGCTTAGAAGTGTCCTCCATGTGGTTTAATGCTCTGCTGTTGCCATCTTGAAATTCTTAATAATTTTTTTCCAAGGAGATCTTCATTTTCATTTTATAGCACAAGTTATGCACCTCTCTGGCTTACTGTTTATTATCTCTTTGCTAGTAGGGTACAAGCCCCAGGAGAGCAGGGACTTTATCTTTTAGGTGCAATATTGTGTTGTCAGCACTTAGAACACTACAGGGAATAGTGTAGCTGCTCAATAAACAGTTGTTAAGTTAAACAGAGGATTATTATGTGACCCAGCAATTTCACTACTAGGTATATACCCAAAAGAACTGAAAACAGATGTTCAAGCAAATACTTGTATAAAACTGTTACAGTGGCACTATTCACAGTAACTAAAAGGTGGAAACAACCCACATGTCCATCAGCTGTTGAATGGATAAACAAAATATGCTATTATCCATACAACAGAATATTATTCAGCCAGGAAAAAGAATGAAGTACTGATACATGCTATGACACGGATGAATGTTTTCCTTGGCAAAACATGTTAAGTTAAAGAAATCAGATACAAAAGGTCACATATTTACAATTCCGTCTTGTGAAATATCCAGAAACAGTAAATCTGTAGGGATAGGAAGCAGATTGGTGGCTGCCAGAGCTAGAGAGGGCAGGGGAGGGAGGGGAGATGGAGAGTAAATGTTTAATGAGTATGGGATTTTACATATTTTGGTGTAATAACAATGGGTGGAACTGGACAGAGATGGTGGTTGCACAACATTATGAATGTACTAAATGCTACAGAACTGTTCGCTTTAAAATGGTTGATTTTGTTTTAAAATGATTAACTTTATATTATATGAATTTTACCTCAATTTTTTTTTTTTTTTTTTTCCGGTACGCGGGCCTCTCACTGCCGTGGCCTCTCCCGTTGCGGAGCACAGGCTCCGGACACGCAGGCTCAGCAGCCACAGCCCACGGGCCCGGCCGCTCCGCAGCACGCGGGATCTTCCCGGACCGGGGCGCGAACCCACCCCCCGCATCGGCAGGCGGACTCTCAACCACTGCGCCACCATGGAAGCCCTACCTCAATCTTTAAAAAAGAAAACTGAAAAAAATATTTGTTGAATGAATACATATTTATAGAACTTGTGTCGGAACTCTTTCCACAACTAAGTACAGAGTATTCTTAATTCAGCCTAGGGCTTCAACAATTTCAGTCCAAAGCTTTTGAGTCTGCATGAAGATAAGGACACGTTCACACCACTATCTGGAAAAGCACTTCAAACATTTGCTTCCATCAAGATGACATCAGACATTGTTATCATCATGATGCCAACACTTTATTACTTTTTTTGGTGGTTATTTTTGATGGTTGGTCTTATTTTTATTTTTAAAAATTTTTGTAAAAGAATTTTTAAAGATAATTGTAAATGCATATGCCATTGTAAAAAAAAATATGCAGAGAGGTCCTGTGTTCTTCCCCAGTTTCCCCCAATGGTAACATCGTGCAAAATTACAGAGTAATATCACAACCAGGAAACTGACATTTATACAATCCATCTACCTCATTCAGATTCAGTGGTTTTATACGTACTCATTTGTGTGTGTGTGTCCTGTTTCTATACTGAAGTGTAACAATAGTTCCTTTTAGTATTATTATAGTCTTTGGATGGGTAAGACATTCCAGAGAGATTGTGGCACCACCAGAATAACCACAAGTAAATGGTCCCAAGTACAAGTTAAAAGAAAGAAATATTTCTAAAGTAGTAACAGGGGCTTAGCAGTCTGGAACCTGTTAGTTCAGCGATGCCTTATTTACATTCACTTGACCCTTTCAGCACCAGGATTCTCAGAAGGGCTGCTGCACATTTTGGTTAATTCAACAGACCGAGGGATGAGGTATCGTAAGATGTTCTTTCATTTGAGAAAATGGGAAACTTAAAAGCTGGCAAACACTGAGTGGTAGCATAGAAAAGATGAAATAAGGAGGATTGTTTTTACTTAGGAGGATGTTCCATTCTACATTTCATTGGTTAAAGGACTAGACATCTCTTCTGCCTAGTCGACATCCCTCCCACCATCACCTGCTAATAGCATGTAGATTTTCCCCTGAGGGGCCACTCACCTCCTCTCCTAGTCTAGTTGTTTTGGTGGTGCTACACACAAACCACATTTTCTCCTCCCCACCGCCCCCAAGGCTCGGTAGAAGGACTCCATCAAAACATTCTACTCTTCTGGACACAATGATTGGTTCAGAAAATGCACGTATCCAAAACTGGTCAAAGAGATGTAATCCATGATCTTTTCCTTGGGTTTGGAAAGAATCTCTTTGCATTGGGTTTGAAGGTGTTAATACACAGGCATGGAGCATCAGTGGACACCAGCAGTGGCATCATGCTGGAAATGAAGCCAACATGGACGGGAGCAGAATTGAGAGCCCTACCTGAGTGTCTAGAACCAGCAATACCTGAAGGTCTGAACTTCTTAGTTACATGAATTAATAAGATAATAAATTACCTTCTTGTGTGTACTTAAATTTTTTTGAGTCTTTTTTGTTTTCTTTCTTTTTTGGTCACTTGCAACTCAGTGAGAAGGATCAAAGCAAATAACACTTGTTAGGCTAAGCTTGGGGCCATAAATCCTTAAGCTAATTTACTATTTGTACTCTCATCATTCAACAATTCCCTTATCTTCTCATCTGTCTGCATTAGTGCCTGCAATAATTTGCCTGACCCAGGCTTTGGTTCTCCGTGTAAAAAGAAGTAGCTCAAGTAGAGTGAATGAATGGCGCTGAGAGAACAATAGTGCTTCTGCCCCTACAAATGTCATCTTTTAAATAGGTTATGCATGTGTAATGCTGCAGCTGACCATCTGCACTGATTATTTAAGTTCTGTAATGAAGTGGTCGGGGGCCCTCATTGTTTATTTACGTGATGCAGTCAGCCACTCTCTAAAGCCTAATTCAATCTTCAGTTACTGTTTTGTAGGTTAGGAGCTCTAATGACTGCAAAAGAAATGTTTGCTGCTTCAGATGGTGCTATTAAAAGAGAATTGTTCCCAAAGAAATTCTTATCTCCTGATGGGGGGAGCTAAATCACTATAAATTATGGAAAAAGGAATTGCAATGTGTCTTGCTTTCTCTTTATGGGAGGCACTGTTTTATCACAACTGTCAAGGAGAGCGCGCACCTATTTTGAAAAGCTTTTTACAGCTTCGAATTAAGCCCAAATGGAGAAATAAGAGGCTGCACAATTAGAGCAGCTGACTGTAGTTCTGCTTTGCCAGGCAAAGGCAGAGTTTCACCATTACTTTCTTATTCACAAATGGCACCAGCGAGGGGGCAGGCCGGGTCAAGGCTGTGGAAAAGCCGAGAAAAGCAAGAGCAAAATACAGTTAAGAGAAACAACCGAAGAGATCACCAGAGACCTGGCAGGAGAATAATAAGAATCTTGAAAAGAAAAGGGGAGACCTTTAGAATTTCATTACACTGGGGAGGAGGGGAGAGGGGGTGTGTGGATTCTCATTTGTTTCAACCGAATAAGCACAATCAATCAATCCATCAATGTTGATGTAAACTTTGATCTTATAAAAATTGCATAAAGGGTGGCTGTTTCTCATCTGTCCATCACAGGGGATTTCAAAGGACTCCGCGCCTCTGTAGTCACTGCTCACATTGATCACACAGTGAATGTGTTCGGTGAGACCAGCAGAGGGAGCGCAAGATTAATGGGTGGTTCCAAGAGTCACCAAGGCAACCATCTGCCTCATTCTGGACCTCCCAATCCAGTTTGCGCAGGTGAAGCTCTGTCTCCCATGCCTCCTTTCCTAGCTCCCTCCATCCCTCCATCTCCTTCTCTTTCCCTGCCCCCCAAACAGCCCTGCCCTGCCACCCAAACTGTCTGACTGGTCATCTGGGAACATTCTACCCAAGAGTCCACAGGTTGACATTCTGTCGGCAGATCTCACGATGGATGAGAAAGGAAGGCCCCACTGTGAGGCAAACATTAAAAATCGTGCTGAACGAAAGAATTCTCAACGCCAAGTAGAAGGCTTAGGATCTGATGTTAAGAGAATATAACAGGTGCAAAACTATGTATATACTAGTAAAACAGGAGGGAAGGGGGCAGGGAACAACCTTTGAAAGAATGACATAGCCCGAGGACATGACATAAATGGATTAGAACCAAATGGGTCCAAGATGGTGGACAAGTCGACTTCCACTAGACCTTGAGCCTCAGTATACACTCATTGTAACACATCAGCAAGCTAAATGACACACCCGCAGGCACCGTGACAGTTCTAAGGACCGCAAGGATCAAAGAGTGGGCGGTGGCCCAATTCCTGGAAATCCCCGCCCCTTCCTGAAATAGCTGGAATACTCCTCCCACTCATTAGCCTATGAAATTACCCACTCCTATAAATAATGGCAACCCCATACCCTGGTGCCTTTCTCACCTTCTGAGATCGCCCACACTCTGTCTGTGGAGTGTGTTTCTCTCTAAATAAATCCACTTCTTACCTATCACTTTGTCTCTCGTTGAATTGTTTCTGCCATGAGACATCAAGAACCTGAGCTTCATTAAGTCCTGAAATCAGGTGTGTGATCTCAGTTGGAGGACTGTGGGTTCTGTCTGGGTTTGAGTCCCAGCCGCATGGGTTCAAGTCCCAATCTGAGGTGCACGGTTTCAGTAGTACCTCAAGTATCTAAAGTTTTTTCTTTTTTAAAAATTATAGATACAAATGGAAGTTTGACAAATTAAGAGTGGTTGGGGCTTCCCTGGTGGAGCAGTGGTTAAGACTCCACCTGCCGATTCAGGGGACACGGGTTCGTGCCCCGGTCCGGGAAGATCCCACATGCCTCGGAGCGGCTGGGCCCGTGAGCCATGGCCGCTGAGCCTGCGCGTCCGGAGCCTCCGCTCCGCAACCGGAGAGGCCGCAACAATGAGAGGCCCGCGTACCCCAAAAAAAAAAACAAAAAAACAAAAAAACAATAGTTAAGGAACTGAATGGACATGGATTCAAATCCAGCTGAGCAATTTATTACCTGTACATAATACCGTGAGTTTCTGTGAGCCTCACTGTCTTTATTTATAAGCCTAGGGAGAGGGATAAGGGGCTTTCTATGACGCAACGGACATTTGTACATCTTAGGTTAATTTTCCCCAAAAGGTAAAAGCATGATTCTCATACAGATATGAAAGGAATACCTCGTAAATATTTTATTTACCTTATTATCAGTGAAATGTGACAACCCATTCAAAGGAGAAGTCAAAGAGAGGAGACATGTATAGATGGGAATGCTAAAATAAATTTACAAATGGACACAAAGCTGTCTTCTTCCACACACCGGGAGAGGAAAATCAGTTGACTATCCACAGGACAGAATTTCTTTGCTTGTCTGTGGACAAGAATTCTTTCCATTACTACAGTTTTCTCATCAACTTCTAAATTGTTCTGGTCAATTAAAACAGTTTTCAAGTGGACTTTTATCTCAACAGACTTGTAAAATAGCTTAGTCACAGACAAAAATATATATTCCTATAGGGGTGTATGATCCCCAGAGACGCCAGTATTCTTCTAAAAGACTATCCAATCATCCCTTTTTTTAATTCCAAAGTCTTAAATTTTTCCTTACACTTTTGTCAAGACCTGATCTGCAGAAGTTCACATCACTTTTGAAAATAGCAGATTTATGATACAAAATAGATGAAGTCGGGGGGAAAAATATTGTTCACCTTTAAAATATCACCAGTGTTAATGATTCTGTAGTAATCATCTAACTGATGGGAAAGATGGAACAGGAAAGGCTCCTTCCAAGTCTAAAATTTTAGGGCCCTATCATCTAGTAGTTTACAATGTTTACTTGTATTTTACAAAAGCTAAGTTTCGAAAAGGTTGGGAGTAAATTGAAAATCAACCTGATGCAGCCACTGTGGAAAAGAGGGAGGTTTCTCCTAAAACTAAAAATAGAACTACCATATGACCCAACAGTTCCACTCCTGGAATATACCCCAAAAAAACAAAAGCACTAATTTGAAAAGTTACATGCACCCCCAATGTTCATAGAAGCATTATTTACAATTGCCACGATATAGAAGCAACTTAAGTGTTCAACAACAAATGAATGGATAAGGAAGATGTGGTATATGAATACAATGGACTATTACTCAGACATAAAAAAACCCCAAAATTTTGCCATTTGCAACAACATGGATGGATTTGGACGGCATTATGCTAAGTAATATAAGTCAGACAGAGAAAGACAAATACTGTATGATATCACTTATATGTGGAATCTAAAAAAATACAACAAACTAGTGAATATAACAAAAAAGAAACAGACTCACATATGTAGAGAACAAACTAGTGGTTACCAGTGGGGAGAGGGAGGGAGGGGAAATTTAGGGCCAAGGGGAGTGGGAGGTACAAACTATTGGATCCAAGGCTACAAGGATGTATTGTACAACATGGGCAATATAGCCAATGTTTTGTAATAACTATAAATGGAGTGGAACCTTTAAAAATTATATTTTTAAAAAAGATGATAGGGCTTCCCTGGTGGCGCAGTGGTTGAGAGTCCGGCTGCCGATGCAGGGGACACGGGTTCGTGCCCCGGTCCGGGAAGATCCCACATGCCGGGGAGCGGCTAGGCCCGTGAGCCATGGCCGCTGAGCCTGCGCGTCCGGAGCCTGTGCTCTGCAACGGGAGAGGCCACAACAGTGAGAGGCCCGCATACCGCAAAAAAAAAAAAAAAAAAAGATGATAAACACTTAAGTGTAGTATGTCATCAAATTCACCTTAAAAAAAGAAAGAAAAGCAACCCGAAATAAAAATAATTGCTGAAATTAAAATGTAAGTCAAGAAAAACAATAAGAGTTAACCAATTCCCCGGTGGCACAGTGGTTAAGAATCCGCCTGCCAATACAGGGGACACGGATTTGAGCCCTGGTCCGGGCAGATGCCACAGGCCACGGAGCAACTAAGCCAGTGCACCACAACTACGGAGCCCGAGTGCCACAACTACTGAAGCCGGCGCGCCTAGAGCCCATGCTCCACAACAAGAGAAGCCACCGCAACGAGAAGCCCACGCACCGCAACGAAGAGTAACCCCCGCTGGCTGCAACTAGAGAAAGCCCTCACGCAGCAACGAAGACCCAATGCAGCCAAAAATAAATAAATAAATAATTTTTTTAAAATAAATAAATAATAAGAGTTAATACTAGAAAACCAAAATAAAAACAACTTTCAGTAAAATTTGAATTATGTAATCCCAGGCTTTTCCTTATTTAAGAAATACTGACAAAGAATGACACTATCAAAGATGAAGGATGACAAAAGCTCTAACTCAGTGTCCTGGTCATTACAGAAATTTATGGTAAAACAATTTCCAAGACTTTCTTCAAAGTGACCTACATAATGATTTTTAACTCATTCCTTTGCAACTTCTTAAGCACTGTTTCAATAACAAAGAGTATCATTTTATACAGGAAAAAAGGTAACTCAAGCTGCATTGTCTAAGCAATTAAGGTGGCTTGTGAGCAGTTGGAAGCTGATTTCTTAATTTCGTTAATTTCTTAATTTTACTGTGAACTCAGATTTCCCAGGAAGCTCTGTAAGTCTTACTGTTTCGCCACTGCCCCCAAATGGGCTGATTCCTATGGTCAGTGCAGCGGCAGTTCCCAGCGACGGATCAACAATTCAGTAATTCTCTCTTAGACATTTAAACCACCCAAGTCCTCAAATAAATTTAGTGAACAAAGCAAAGGAGTCCAAGTGACATTTCCTTCTATTCACAAAAACTTCAACTTTTATGTTCAGTAATTAATGGCACTGTTTAACCAGGAATGACATTACAAAACGGGAGCAGTTGTTATTTACCATCGCCGTGTAATAAAGTGTCAAAGGTTATCACAACAGGATATCTGTGTTTAAATGGAAAGAGATAAAGAGACAAAGTCAAGCTAGTTTTCCCTGCTTTGTTTTCCAACTGGAGGGAAGTCTGCTAAAATAGACTTCTAAATACCTACAGCTGCCGTCTCAGCACCAATGGCAATTCTGATGTCCTTGCCCTTCTCTCCTTCCCATTGGGGGTGATAAAAGCGAATATTAGAATATAGCAATTCTGACTGAGTGCCTGCAATGTGCACTATGTTGCTGGCATCCTCTCATGATCTGTATGGAATATGCATTTTCATTCCCATCTTATAGAAGGAGGGTAGGTTGGTTCTAGAAACAGTATGGAAACAGTGACAGTGAGCCTGTGCCGATGGTGGTTTGGGAGCGTGGACATCATCATGCCTTCACTTTGACCACCTTCTCTCTCATGCTTTCTCACAGATTCCTCTACCATCTTCTCATCAGGATTCTAACAACTGTCATTTCAACCCTTCATCTTTATTTTTATTGAAAAAGGCACAGCTTTGGAGGACCACTCATCCCTCTCCCTGGGCTTACTGAGGAAAGACTTTGAAGCTTAGAGGTTTACATTGCGTATGCAATCAATGGTCAGTTGGATTTGAACCCACATCTATTCAGCTCCTAAGCCGATGTTCTTCCTCCCTCATGCCCTCCCTCCTAGCTTACTTTGTATTCCTTTAAAAATTGCTTTAATTTTTAAAGGTGGTCCAGTGGTTAGGATTCTGTGCTTCCACTGCAGGGGGCACAGGTTCGATAGCTGGTCAGGGAACTAAGATCCCGTAAGCCACGGTGTGGCCAGAAAAAAGAAAAAAAAATTGCTTTTACCTGTTCCTAGTAAACGTAATTCAAACTACGCAGGAAAAAGCAAAACAAGGAAGTAAAAATTACTCAAACTCCCACCCTACAATGGTTAATACATAAATATTTTGTTTTCTGTGCATCTTACAAAATTGGAATCATCCAGTAATTACATTATTCTATATCCTCCATATTTTTATTCAACATGATACTAACACCATATTAATATTTTAAGAATGTGGTTGCTGATAATTGCAAATAATTCCTTTGTATTAATGGACCAGTTTATTAAAACCATTCAACAAACATTTAAACATCATTTTGATTATCAAAATCTTTCATCTAAGATCTTTATCCTGTAAGTAGAATTATTACATGCACGAGCTATGGACTTCAGAAATTAAGAGCATAGGGTTTTGTTGTCAGCAGTTTCAAATACAACTGATTAAGCAGCAGGGACTCCCTCTAAAGCGAAGATCATTACCAAAAAAGTTATAGGTGCTAAAAACACGAACAGGTCTGAATCCATTATAACTCAGATTTCTCGCAATTAAAAAGAAAAACTTTTCACTTAGGCAGCATTTACACAGTACCAAAACATCCAAATAAAGAATGAAAAAATCATCTGGATGTGGCAGTTTTGCAGAAGTACTAAATTATCTGGGCAATCATGGTAATATCGGGGGTAAAAAAGTGCAACACACAGCACAACACTGCAACCTAAAAGTGAAATGTGATGGAAAGCATTTTAAACATTTCTATATGAAGCATAAAAAGTCACTGGTGAAGGTAAGGGAAGGTAGTTTGTTACGTCCATGTTACAGCCCCACTGTTCACTGACATTTTCCCACCCTTCTCCTGTTTTGTTTTGTTAATATTTATTTAGGCTATGCTGGGTTTTACTTGTGGCACGAGGGATCTTCATTGTGGCATGTGGGATCTTTAGTTGCAGCATGCAGACTTCTTAGCTGTGACATGCATGCAGAATCTAGTTCCCGGACCAGGGATCAAACCAGGGCCCCCTGCATTGGGAGCACGGAGTCTTATCCACTGGACCAGCAGGGAAGTCCCCCCTTCTCCTGTTGATTCTCTTGAAAGCAGACTTGAATGCACCTGGATTTGGGTCTAGGCAGGATTTTTAGGAGCCATAGTGGTCAACTTGCACAAAGTTGCAATTATAGCATAAAAGGATTGAGAAGAAAGAACTGGCAGCAAGAGCCCATACATCAGCAGTCTCAAGAAAAAATAAGTCCAATAGCATCTGAATCCGTTGTTGTGGCCAGCAAACCTTCAGATGTAAAAATCACATTTCTACTGTCTTACAACACCTGGGCACTTGAGAACATTTCTAAGGCTAGGTGTGAATTAGAACATAACACAAATAGAGTTTCACCCAACATCACAGCCTCTTGACACTAAAACACGGAGCTCTCAAAGTGCATCTTCTTTAATATTACCTACATCCACCAGACTAGCTTACGGGTTCAACAGAATTTCTCTAAAATGACTCTGTCTCTTTTTTTTTTTTTTTTTTTTTTTTTTTGCGGTACGCGGGCCTCTCTCTGCTGTGGCCCCTCCCGTTGCGGAGCACAGGCTCCGGACGCGCAGGCTCAGCGGCCATAGCTCACGGGCCCAGCCGCTCCGCGGCATGTGGGATCTTCCCAGACCCGGGCACGATCCCATGTCCCCTGCATCGGCAGGCGGACTCTCAACCACTGCGCCACCAGGGAAGCCCGACTCTGTCTCTTTTAAATTGCCCACATCTGGCTTGTTTTCTGGAAATTTTTTTTTTCTGGCATTAACCTTTACCAGGCTTAAAACAAACAAACAAAACGAAACAAAAAACACAACGCCCTTTGACCCCTCCACCTCATAATCATTTACCATTATTGCCAGGAACAACATCATTTTTGCTCTCTGTCTGGCAGAAGAGAGGAGAGAATTTTAAAAAGCATCAAAAAGGAGAAAAGGACTCATCACAGCTTTGAGAGAATGTTTAGGAAAAATAAGGTTGATTTATCCCACATCTTGAAAGCTGGATTTTATAGAACTAGGCAGACATGGTTATACTGCTTTCTTGTCCCGGATTAAAATATAACCAACAAAGGATCAGTAAAATTGCAGTTGATCTTGGCAAGGTTGCCTCTGTTTCCTCATTCAGAATTCAGCTGCAATGTCACCTCTTCTGAGAGCTGCTTCCCTGACTTCCAGGTACAATGTAGCATCTGAGTCTCTCTAATGCCTCCCCTTATTTTACTACTTTAGCACAGCACTTGTGCCTATTTGGCTTTTTTTTTCGCAAGGGGGTATGTATGTATTAGTGGATGTGTGTTTGCTTTCTGGTTTTCTGTTTGCCTACACGACAGTGACAGTTTCAAGGGAGTATGGTTCTTGCAAGTCTCAGGGAAGCAGGCATTGCTAGCCGCTTACTCAAGGATGCATTTAATTGTACTCTTCTTCCCAACTCTGTTTACAGAATTACCAAAGAAATCAAATTAACCAAAAAATGCAGCGTTTCTTAGCTCCCCTGCTGCTAGGTGGCCAAGTGATGGGTAAGACGAGGTAAGCGGGGATTGTCCAGTGGAACTTTTCAGGAAGGGATTGATCATAGGCTGAGGAATCCTTTGGAACACACATTTTCCTTTGGCCATTCTCTCCTTCCTGTCTGGAATGCAGATGCTGCCAGAATTGGAGCAGCAAACTTGGGACCACATGGAGAAGGTAGAAGCAGACAGGGTCCCTGATGGCCCCTTGGAGCCACTGTATGAGTCCTGGACTGCCTATGTCTAGACTTCTAATTATATGAGAAAAATGAAACCCCAACTTGATTTAAACCATTGCTTTTGACGTTTCTGCCACTTCCTGCCAAAAGTCATTCCTAACTGATGTAGGGCAGTATTCCTAGAATTTAAACAGTGCCCGGCACGTGATAGATGGTCAACATTTTTGAGAGACCACGAGGGCCATTGAAGGCCATTCATAACCAGGTCCTAATAGGTATATGTTGGTGTTCGTAGATGTCGATTAGTCATATTTTTCATCTCTTGGGGATTATAAGTCAATCGACAAATAGACACAGGAGACAAATAGAGACTTTTTAAAATGACCTTTCAAAAAAAAGAAGAAGGGCCTGGGACCTACTAGGACATAAGTAAATTGTTATTGAATAAATGCATAAAAAGTTATGAAGACTTCTACTTTTTATCTGAGAGCATATAGCTTAAATTGCAGATGCAAAGAAAATCCATATTTTCTTATTGCAAAAAAATAAAATGACCTTTCCTTCATTCATTTAATATTTATTGAACTCTACTATGTACCAGCTACCATGCTAAGTATTAGCAATAAAGCTACAAACATAATAGAGAAAAGTCCTGCCCTTGTTGTGCCTCCGCTGAGTGGGTGAAGAAAGACAATGAACACGATACATGTGTGTGTTAAAATTTGGGTGGCAATTTAAAGAAGGTGATCAGGAAAGGCGTCGCTGAGGAGTCATTTGAACATAGACCTGAAAGGCTAAAAATGCAAACATCAGAGGCAATAGTGTTCTAGGCAGAGGGGACAGCAAATTCATGGCCCTGTAGTGGACACTTCCAGGGTCTCACCCATACACCTCAGGCTTTATTACTTGAGGGCCAGCCTGACAACAAATTACCAACATTTGCATCCTTTTTGCCTGTAGGCTTTCTCTGGGCACTGGAGACGGCTATGCCCAGAGACAGACAGACAGAAAGACACACAGGCACACACACACACACATACACACAGAGACAGTGCTGGCTGGCAGTGGTGAGATCAACGCCTGCCAAAGACAGGAGAGAGTCGGGGTATTAACCCCCCAGGCCCCTTGCCTCTCGGGAGGGCTAACCCTGAGGTGTCTGTGCTACACTGGCTCCCAGACTTTGCCAGTGGAACTGAGATCAGTCACCCACAGTGGTAGGTGGCTTAGTAACACACTGTATTAGGAGCATTCCCTTTCCTATCTCCCTTCCCAATGTCCTACAGGTATTTCCTTCACTTTCCCAAATAAATAATTTATACTCAAATCCTTGTCTCTGAGTCTGCTCCTGGGGGGGACACAACCAGAAAGGCCCCAAGTGTGGGCAGGTAAGGAGGCCTGTATTGCTGTAGGGAGGGAGGGGAATGACAAGGGAAGAAGTCAGAGAACAAGGTAAGGTCATGTGGCACAAGGCTTGGAGGATGCTCAGATATTATACCAAGTGAGATGGGAAGCCATTGGAGGGTTTGAGGTAGAGGGGTGATGTGTTCTTTTATTTTTTTTTTAATTTTTATTTTATTTTACTGGCCACGCTGTGCAGCTTGAGGGATCAATTCCCTGACCAGGGATTGAACCCACACCCTTGGCAGTGAAAGTGCGTAACCTTAACCACTGGACCGCCAGGGAATTCCTGAGGTGATGTGCTCTGACTTATGTTTTAAATGCTCGCTCGAGCTGCTGTGCGGAGAACAGATTTTAGGAAGAGATCACATTGGAAGCAGGGAGACTTAGCAGGAAATTATTACAACTAATACAGGTAATAAATGATGAGAGCTTGGACCAGAGTGGGAGCTCCATGGCCATTAAAGCTGGAGGGAAGAATACTGCCTAGACACAGAGCCAAAATAATCTTCCTGTCCCTCCTCGCCTCGGATGAATTTATCCCCCAAGTACAGCAGCTGGAAAACCACAGACCTCCCAGCACTGGGCAGAGTCAGCATTCAGTAAGCTCCACATCCCTGGGTTAGAGTCCTGGCTCCATCACTTACTACCACTGCATCTTTGCACAAGATACCTGATTTCTCCAGGGCTAAAGATATTACCTACTACATATGGCTGCTGTGAAGATCAAATGAAATGAAAGAATGTTTGAAAATTGCTGAGTGCAAATGTTTGGACCAATAAATTACAGCTTTGATATTATCATTCTAATTATCAGATTTCATCAAAATATAAGACACCATTGTTAGTAAATGCATTGTTATCTACCTACCTCCAAGGAAGAGTAAAAATGCTGCCAATCAAAGGACGAAACGAGGCCTTAATGACAGTCCTGCATGACACCTGAACAAGATAACATCAGCTTCTCGCTGCTTTAAAATTTCTTTCATCTATTTCAAGGAATTTGACCATTTCTGCTTCCTTCGGCTGCATGGCTTGACGTGGGATGGGAAATGCTCTTGCACATACCTGAGAAACAGCATGAACTCAAGTATGATTGGCAGCTTCATCTCCTTGAGGGGATCTGTGTTCTTAGGTTCCTTCCACAAATATTTAGAAGAATCGATGTAATCCTCCCTTGACGAATATTTGTTTCATCACGTCATTTGCACCCTGCTACTCTGTATCTCTATCCACAAAAACCGTGGATATTATAACTTTCTATTCTGGGACTTCCCTGGCGGTCCAGTGTTTAAGACTCCGCAGTTCCACTGCAGGGGGTATACGCTCCATCCCTGGTCGGGAAACTAAGATCCTGCATGCCCCACGGCGTGTCCAAAAATAAAATAAATAACTTCCCATTCTAATGCTGAATCATTATGTGTTCTTCTGTAAAGTTTATCAAACATCAATCAAACCCAACATGTGTAGTTCCAACAATGTACAAAATGTCATTGAAGAAACAATGTTGAACAGATACGCCCAAGTTAACAGACTCACAGGTAAGAACACCTACATTATAACCCAAAAGAAATGCATACGCGTGTGCACCAAAACTCACGTACTAAAATGTTCACAGTTAACCTCTTCCTCCTAAGAGCCTCAACCTGGAAACCTCCCAAATATCCATCAGTGGTGGAATGGATAAATTTCGGTACGTACATACTATGAAATACACAGCCGTCAAGAGGAATGAATAAACCACTATCAGCAATGACAAATATAAATCTCACAGACATAAGGTGCAGAAAAAGAAGGCAGATACAAAATATAATTTTATTTATATCGAGTTCAAGAACAAGCAAACCTCACCTATGCTATCACAATACAAGAGAGTTATATTTCTTGAGGGGAGGGTGGAGCAGTGGATAACTGGATTCGAGCATGAGAGGAGAATTCAGGGTGCTAGTACATTTCTGTTTCTGAAGCTAGGTGCTGGCAACCTGGATGTTAAGAGTTTATGAAAAACAAGGGGCTTCCCTGGTGGCACAGTGGTTGAGAGTCCGCCTGCTGATGCAGGGGACACAGGCTCGTGCCCCGGTCCGGGAAGATCCCACATGCCGCGGAGCGGCTGGGCCCGTGAGCCATGGCCGCTGAGCCTGCGCGTCCGGAGCCTGTGCTCCGCAACGCGACAGGCCACAACAGTGAGAGGCCCGCGTACCGCCAAAAAAAAAAAAAAGAGTTTATGAAAACGAAAATTCATTGACCTGTACACTTAGGAGTTGTGCACTTTTCTGTGAATATACTATAGACCACAAAAGTTTAAAATATTGAAGCTCTGGAACATTATATACACACATACACAGGTGTGCATATATAAATGCAAAAGCGGTCTTTTTTGTATTAGGCTGAAAAAGTGGCAGTTGAGTAAAGGGTGACTTGCCCTTTATCATAAAATTTTATGTGTGAAAACTTTATGCCAAGCAAAACAATAAACACTTGATTCATTCTTTGCCTCTTGCAAGTCGTTGCCATCAGAAATAACATTTTATCGAGTAAGAAGTAATTTCTTTTTATTAATTTCTTTCAAGGTCAAGTCCCGCTAAGCCTTTACACCAAAGCCACACCCACACTAAGCACTGAAGTTTGCACCTCATTTGAAGTTTTTATCCAGTGCCAGTTTTCCTCACATTCGGAGGACCTCCCATGGGTGCAAAACACTGCAGGGACACAGCAGAACAAACAACCGCTTCTGCCGGGAGGAATCTGGAAAGCGTTCCCTGAGAAGTGTGTGGAACAGCGGCTTCTGCACAAGGATCCGCAGGTCACGAGGTCAAGGCTCAATTATTAGATGAAATGAGAGTGATGAGCTAGAGGAAGGCCCATGCTCCGATGGGATTCTGCTTCCTCTGCACACGTGTAAAGTTGTCTCTTCTTAATCATGCTGCAATTTACCAAATGTTTTGTCATTTCCCCCAACTTCTCTAACAGCCCTAGAGCCTGAGAAGACTTCAGTCTTCTTTCCAAGAGTGCCCATTCTCTCTTCCTGCACAATAGAGGGTAACTTATTTTCATCGGCTCTAACATGCTTGGCTGTGAGAGTCAATTTACATTTCTCCTCAATGAACATATTAGTTTACCCCCAGCTGAATACCACTGATAGACCTCCAGCTACGCCCCATGGATCAGAAGAACCACCCAGCCCATATTCTGTATCCACAAAACCATGAGATATAATAAAATGGTTTTTTTTTAATTTTTATTGGAGTCTAGTTGATTTCCAATGTTGTGTTAGCTTCAGGGATACAGCAAAGTGAATCAGTTATACATATACATATATCCACTCTTTTTTAGATTCTTTTCCCATATGGGTCATTACAGAGTATTGAGTAGTGTTCCCTGTGCTATACAGTAGGCCCTTATTAGTTATCTATTTTATATATAGTAGTGTGTGTGTGTCATTCCCAATCTCCCAATTTATCCCTTCCCCCCTTTCTTCCCTGGTAACCCTAAGATTGTTTGCTACATCTGTAACTCTAAATGTTGGTGTATTATGTCACTGTTTTGGTGAAGCTTGGTACACAGCAAGAGATAAATGGAACAGTAACAACTGGGTTCAGATGATGAATAATTTAAAGGAAATACAATGAACTGGGGAAAAGACAGAAAAAGTTATTAGCCCCATGAGAATTACAGAATAAGACAATGGGGCTTCCCTGGTGGCGTGGCGCAGTGGTTGAGAGTCTGCCTGTCGATGCAGGGGACACGGGTTCGTGCCCCGGTCCAGGAAGATCCCACATGCTGCGGAGCAGCTGGGCCCGTGAGCCATGGCCGCTGAGCCTGCGCGTCCGGAGCCTGCGCTCCGCAATGGGAGAGGCCACAACAGTGAGAGGTCCACGTACCACAAAAAAAAGAAAAGAATAAGACAATGGAAATGAACCTTAGAGAACCACTGGGACAAACCTTTCAGTTTGGGGGGTCTTGAAGCTCAGTCCTTGGTCCTCCGGTCTTCTCTAAACACTCCTTGGGTGATTTCTTTTAGTCCCATGGCTTTAAACATCATCTATACGCCAATAACTGCCCAATGATATCTGTAGCTCAGATCTTTCTCCTAAAGTCCAGATTCACTTTTACAACTACCTGCTCAGTTGCTCCTCTTGTACGTCTGTCTAATAGACATGTGGAAATTAACATGGCCAAACTCTACTCCCCTTCCTCCACTCCACCCCTGACTTGTTCCCTTTGCAGTCTTTCATATCTCAGCAAATTTCCACTTCCTCTCTCCAGTTGAGCTGGCCAAAAACCTGGGATTCATCCTCGTCTGCAATCTTTGTCTCACTTTCCATATCCTATCCACCAGGATATCCTGTTGGCTCTACCATCAAATTGTATCCACGCTCCGTGTTCTTTTGTGAGACGGTCAGTAAGTCATGGCCACAAGAACAGACACAGGAGTGGCTCAGACAAACAAGGTTTAGTATCCTCACAGGCCCTAGAAACAGGAGGCAGGGCAGGCCATCCAGGGCCATGCAAGGGACACAACGTTTGGGTCAGGGAAAGGAAGACAGGAAAGAGGGGAAAATCTAGGCCAGAGCCTTTATTGGGGTTTCTGCAGGAACAGCAAGGCAACATAGGGCAGGGTAAACAGTTTAGGATTGGCTACTTGGAATAATTTCTCTGGACTTTAAGCTATTAAATGTGGTCTCTAGTTGCCTTGTCCCTGGCTTTGGGATGATTAAGGCAGAGGAACATTGCCTCCTGGGAAGCAGGGGCCACATAGAGGAGGTCTGGCTCTGGATTGGTTAGTTTGCATATCAAAGGCCTGCTGAGCCCTTTACTAACTGTAAGAATCTGCTAGCCCTGTGAGGAGCAGTCCCTCCCCAGCCAGAAAGGGTTTTTTTGTTTTGTTTTGTTTTGTTTTGTTTTTTAGGCAGCGCCACAAGGCTTGTGGGATCTTAGTTCCCTGACCAGGGATCGAACCCGTGCCCCTGCAATGGAAGTGCGGAGTCTTAACCACTGGACCACCAGGGAAGTCCCCAGAAGGGTTTTTTTAAAGATGTCAAAACATGGTAACATACACAAAACTCAAAAATATAGACAACTCAATCCAGAATCTGATCCCTTCTAACATTTCTAATGACAATACCCTGGCCCAAGTCATCATCTTCCCTCACCTGGATTAAGCCAACACTTGCAGCCACTGGAGGAAGATAAAGGTGATGGCAGGGCACCAACAGCACGGATTGCAGTGACATCACACAGAGTTGCACCTATGACCCAAGTCATCTGGCTGTCCACGTTAGGGTGCTTTGCCTTGCGGCACAGACACATATTAATTCAACAAACATATCATGAGCGCCTACTCCGTGCCATGCGCTTTTCCAGGCACCACAGACACAGGGCTGAGCAAGGCAGGTAAGTTTTGTGGAGCTCATAAACGCCCCCCTTCATATTCTAGAGGGGGCAGTAACAAACCTGGACTCGGCGATGATCAGATTGATTCGTTTGCCCTATCTAAGTGTGACTGAGAATTATTTTAGATTCTTCCTTCTTACTTTATATATTCAATTGATCTCCAATGAACAGAAAAAATCAGATCCATACATATATAAATGTGTATGTCTTTGTATATATGTGTATGTATACGTATATATGTATGTATACACGTATATGTGTGTGTGTGTGTGTGTGTATGTAAACATTCTTCCGGTTTTCTTCCTTTGCTTCCCACCTCGGAATGTTGAAGGGACTCAGGGTGGATCCTGGCCTAGGCCACCATCTTTCTTTTCTTTTTTTTTTTTTTTTTTTGCAGTACGCAGGCCTCTCACTGTTGTGGCCTCTCCCGTTGCGGAGCACAGGCTCCAGACGCGCAGGCTCAGTGGCCACGGCTCACGGGCCCAGCCGCTCTGCGGCATGTGGGATCCTCCCGGACCGGGGCACGAACCCGTGTCCCCTGCATCGGCAGGCGGACTCTCAACCACTGTGCCACCAGGGAAGCCCTAGGCCACCATCTTTTCTTCTTCCTTCATCTGCCTACTTCGCTAACTGATGTCACAAAGTCCCATGACTTTAAAATCCACCTACTTATTTGTGGACCACCCTTGGTAAAAGAAGAAAGGAAACATGGTAAGGGAATTGCTTAGTACTATTTACTGGTAGTGAAGGAGGTCACCAGCTCAGATTTCACTTGGGGGCACAATCTTAAAAGTACCCCTTGGTAAACTTAGAGCAGAAATTAAAAAGCCTTTATCTAAAGTAAAGTCTCCACAAAGGACAAGCAGCCAGAGCGTGAAACTGATGGTCCTATCTTTTTCTATTACATACAGACATTTCCCATTGGAAGAACTTAAGAATATAAATGTGCTCTGCTGGCCCACATGTAAAATCAGCTTCTCCAGCCCAGCTGGGCTTCTGCGAAGTAACAGAACGTCTAAACACCGCTAAGGCGAGGGCCACTCTTCTCAGCCGGGGCTGCTTTGTCCCAAGGGAACATTTGCAATATCCAGAGACAATTTTTCATTGTTACAGCTAGAGGGGAGGTGCCAGGGGCATTTAGTATGTAGGGGCCAGGGGGGCATCCGACAATGCACAGGTCAGCCCCTGCGGCAAAGGATGATCTGGCCCCAAATATCAAGAGTGCGGAGGTTGGAAAACTCTGGGGTAGGGATAAGTACCTTCCCTCTTTCCTCCCACCCCACCCCACTCCATCCCACGAGGCATCTCTCAGCCCTTCAGTGATCTCCTAAATTCAATAGTTATGACTCCAGCAGCTTAGACCACAAGCCTTCACAGTCTGGGTCTCAGTTTCTGAGCAGCTAATACGCAAAGATTGCCCCCAGTAAAGCACACCCACTGATACACACGGCCATGTATAGTCCCCTACCCTTGAATCTAAATGGCCCTGTGAAGAATGAAATAATGCCATTTCCAGCAATACGGACGGATCTAGAGACTGTCATACTGAGTGAAGTAAGTCAGACAGCGATATAATAGGTATAATATCGCTTCTAATATAATATCATATAATATCGCTTATATGCGGAATCTAAAAGGAAATGATACAAATGAATTTATCTACAAAACAGAAACAGATTCATAGAGAACAAACTTATGGTTACTGGGGGGAAGGGTGGGGGGGAAGGGATAGTTAGGGAGTTTGGGATTGACATGTACACACTGCTATTTAAAATGGATAAACAACAAGGACCTACTGTATACCACAGGGAACTCTGCTCAATATTATCTAACTACCTAAATGGGAAAAGAATTTGAAAAAGAATAGATATATGTGTATGCATAACTGAATCGCTCTGCTATACACCTGAAACTATCACAACATTGTTCATCAATGATACTCCAATATAAAATAAAAAGTCAAAATAAATGAATAGCCCATGACTCACTGTCACCAGTAGAATGTGGCAAATGTGACACTATGCCCGATCTCGGCGTAAGCCTTAGGAAGGCCCGGGTGGCTTCTGCTTTTCTGCTTTGGGGAGCCCTGAGGTGCCATGTAAGAAATCCAGCTACCTGGCTAGAGAAACCAAATGGAGAGGTGAGATGGAGAGGCCATGTGGGCAGGGACAGGCTCTGAGATGACACGCAGAGAGAGAGAGGCCCAGTGTCCTAGCTGAGCCCAAACTTCCAGCTGTTCCTGTCAAGGTAGACAAGTAAGCCCGTGGAGCCCCCAGATAACTGTAGCCCAGCAGACGTCACTGCAAGCAAAAGAACTGCCTGGCTGAGCCCAGTCAGCTCACAGAGTTGCAAGAGACTTCAGGCTGTTGTTTGAAGCCTCTGTGTTTGAAGCTGGTTTGTTCTACAATAATAGACAGTTACAACTCTTTCCTTATCTTTAAGATGAGAAGAGGACACAAGATCACAATGTCTCAAATTCTTTTTAGCCTCAGACTCTTTGATCTAAACAAAATCTTATCTGGAAGCACCCTGTGTGTATATCTCTCAGGAATGCTTTTTTGGACTCTAGTGACAAAACCCAAACAAAGAAGCCTAGACAATGAACCTAGGGGGTTCATTTCCTCACGTGGCAAGAATTCTGGAGCCAGATGTTTGCTGGCATTGGTTCAGTGGCTCATTGATCAAATTCCATGTCCCTCTGATTCCAGGCATTCCCATCATGCTTATGGACACATGGCCACAAGATTGCTGATGGAGCAGCAAACGTGATGCTGGCCATGAAGGGAGGAGAAGGAAGAAAGTCAAGGTCAGAACAAGCCACACATGTCACTCAGTAGTAGGGAAATCAAAGTTTCCCCAATGCTCTAGCATCAGGAACTTCTCATGTTTCCTGAGCCAAAGTTGGGTCATAGGCCAACCCATAGCTGCCAGCAAGGTGAGGAACTGAGGGGCGGGATTCTCATGAATGACTCTGATCAGACGCAACTTGAAGTTGGGTCCATTGCCACTGCACACAAAATCAGGGTATAGGAAGGAAGTGGGGGAGGAGGATCGAGCTTCTGAACTAGCTTCTGAAACAAGGCAAAAGACATGAAAACGGAGTTGATTGGACTGGATTAGGGGAGGAGGGACACAGATTCCTGTCACCTCAGTCTCTCCTTTATTAAGATTTCCCCTCTACCGCAGTGAGACTCCATGGGGGCTTCCAAGAAGACCCCAGGACTCCAGAAATCCAAGTCTAAACCTCACTTGAGGACTTCCCTGGTGGTGCAGTGGTTAAGAATCCACCTGCCAGTGCAGGGGACACAGGTTCGAGCCCTGGTCCGGGAAGATCCCACATGCAGCAGAGCAACTAAGCCCGTGCGCCACAACTACCGAGCCTGCACGCCACAACTACTGAAGCCTGAGTGCCTAGAGCCTGTGTTCCGCAACAAGAGAAGCCAGCGCAATGAGAAGCCCGTGCACCGCAACAAAGAGTAGCCCCCGCTCGCCACAACTAGAGAAAGCCCACGCACAGCAACGAAGACCCAATGCAGCCAAAAAAATTAAAAATAAATAAATTTATAAAACTCACTTGACTATAGCTTGACATTTATTTCTGCATTAACTTTCTAGAATCTGTACAGTCAACTTATGTAACTTCTTAAGGTAGTAACTTCCATACTTTTTTTTTTTCTGAGTAGGATAAGCATCTTACACTTTATCTGTCTCAAATGGTAGGACTCCCTTCTTCCCACGAGATTCCATTCATTCATTCACTAGCCAAGGTCCTTTAGGAAACCCCGGTATTTCTCCCACATGAAATAATAACAGGTTAAAAAACTTTTTCAGGATCATTGTTCCCATGATCTTAACGGGTACTCTGTGAGGTAGGTATTAAATATTATCTCATTTTACAGGTGAGGGAAGGACACTCAGGAAGATGGGGGAATGAGCCAAGGTTGCTCAGTGCCGGAAATGACACCCAAATCATCTGATCCCTCGTCAAATGCTCTTTGGTACTAAGGACCACGGTCTCTTCCAGGAGCTGGGGATGGAGTGGGGAACAGGACCAGTGAGGGTCTTGCTCTCATACACCTTGTGTGGTAGATGGGAAAGACATAAAATAATCAAAGTGGTAGGGAATTCCCTTGTGGTCCAGTGGTTAGGACTCTGTGCTTCCACTGCAGGGAGCACGGGTTCGACCCTTGGTCAGGGAACTAAGATCCCACAAGCCACACGGCATAGCCAAAAAAAAAAAAAAAAAGAAAAGAAATGGTAAGTGAATAAGCAATAATTTCAGAGAGTCTAATGGATTAAGAAAACAATAAAATAGGGTGAAATGTTTAAAGAGTATTGCTGGGGTGAGCTGGGGGGGCTCCTTTCAGCAGGGTGACTGCGGAGGCCTCTCTGAAGAACTGATCCTTGAGTTGAGAAAGTGTCAGGCATGAGAAGATCCGGGGGGAAGAGCTCCAAATCATCATGGAAGAACTTGCATATCTGAGGGGTTGTAAGGAGACCAGTGTGGTTGGACTGGAGGGTGGAAGAGGTACTGAGTCGAGAGGAGTGGTCCGAGAGAAGCCCGCCTGTTCATTGGTCCACAACTTCGTAAGCCTTAGACCTCACCTTGGTTTCACACTTGGACACACTCTGACTTCACTTTTGTCTTCTTTGAGGGTCAAGAGCTAGAAAGGTCAGATCCACTGATGCTGATTCTGGAACCCAGTGGTTTTATAAGAGTAGGCTTGGAGGGGAAATGGTAAGAGAGAGCCTATGAGTGAATCTTCCTAACACTCTTTCTTTTTTTTTTTTTTTCCTTCTCATTTGGAAGCTGGAATGGACCAGATGAATCATGGTCTTTGCAGCTAAGAACTGCTAAGTCAAGAAAAGATGATGCTTTGCTTTATGGGACGTACACTCCATCTGTAATACATTTATCCTGAGGTGGAGGGGCGGGGAGCCACTGCAGTGAAATATGCTCCAAAATATGAAGGGACAGCCCTAATGTCCTTAGTTCCACAGCTGCAGAATTTATGGGATAAGCTTTTGGTTTCTGTTAGAAACCATAGAACAGACTTTGTAACTGCTAAATTACCCTAGACCAAGTGTAAACAAATTGATTAATGATGCCTGCCAGCAATGAACAATTCCGCAGGATTATTGCCCTAACAAACTCTGCTAACAAGAGATAGGCGTTTTGTTTTGTTGTTGTCGTTTTTAAGTAAGACAAGGGAGGAATTTGACTGTGGGGTGTGATCCTTTTGAGCCAGAGCATCAAGAAGCTTCAGTGGACAAGGAGAGTCTTTCACTATGAAGGGGAGACCTGGAATTTCCACAGGGCTTTCAACAATCCCCACGTGCCATTTATAAGGCTTCCTAACAAGACAATGGGAATAAACTTGAAGTAACTACACTTGTCCTCTGACGTGAGAGCTATAATGACTTTTAAAGGAAGTTTAACACAATGGTGGTATAATCTGTAACCAACCAATGATGGGAAGACTGATGCTACAAGCACCACCCTTGCGTGGCCGCATGCCTTATGATGATGGCTATTATCCCTTTAATGAAGTGAAGTTTCACTAAAAACCCTCAAATGTCAACAACGTGGAACAGTATGTCAACGAACGGAACAAGAGTAACCCATACAATAAAATGACGACAAGGATGACCATGACGATGACCATGATAACTTCTGCCTTTTATTAAGAGCATATTATGTGCCAGGAGCTTGACACGTTTCATCTCATTTAGTTCTTACAACATGGCTGTGAGGTAGATACTTGTATAATGGCAAATACTATTATAATACTACACGTTGTTATAGTCCCCATTAAACAGAAAATAAAACCAAGAGTCTGAGAATTTGGTAACACGCCCAAGGGCACTGAGATAATGAATTCTAGGTCTTCTGATTCTACAGGAAGTGAACTTAACCACTAAGCTTTCTGCCCCTTAAACAGAATTTGTGCCAACAAGATCAGATTTCTGTTTTTAAAGATCCTTTGAAAACGGGTGTTTTGAAACCCCCTGAGCCTGTTTCTCATTGGAGAGGGGGCTTTTAGTTACATTTTGATTTGGCTGTATTTCTAAATCCACGGATTCACAGTAAACAAACATGTCAAGCTCAGGCAAAGACGACCTAAAGTATACACAGATTTGGTTGGCTAGCCATCCACGTTCCATGTCATTTCAAATGCTTGGTTTGCACACTGCTTGTTTTCCAGGAAAAATTCCATGAAGGAGTTTAACCTTCTTAACAAAACAAAGGTAATCACATGTAAATCTCCCTTTGAAAGGAAGGAAGGAAGGAGGGGAGGGAGGAAGGACAACCTCTCATAGCATTCTAATTGACATCAATGGAGGAAGGAGACCAAGGAGAGAAAATCATCCTTTAAGTTCCTGAGATGCCCAACAAAAGCCATCCCTCAGCATATACCCGGAGAAAACCATAATTCAAAAAGATACCTGCACCCCAATGTTCACTGTAGCAAATAGCCAGGACATGGAAGCAACCTAAACATCCATCAACAGAGGAATGAATAAAGAAGATGTGGTACATATATACAAGGGAATATTAGCCATAAGAAAGAACAAAATAATGTCATTTGTAACAACATGGATGGACCTAGAAATTGTCATACTGAGTGAAGTAAGTCAGACACAGAAAGACAAATATCATATGATATCGCTTATACGTGGAATCTAAAAAAAGGGGGTGCACATGAACTTATTTACAAAACAGAAATAGAGTCGTGGATGTAGAAAACCAACTTATGGTTACCGGGGATAAGAGGGGGAGGGGTAAATTGGGGGATTGGGATTGACATATATACGCTACTATATAGAAAATAGATAACTAATAAGAACCGGCTGTATAGCACAGGGAACTCTATTCAATATTCTGTAATGGGAAAAGAATCTTAAAAAAAAAAAGTGTATATATGTATAACTGATTCACTTTGCTGTACACCTGAACCATACGCCAATAAAAACTGTAAATCAGGGCTTCCCTGGTGGCGCAGTGGTTGAGAGTCCGCCTGCCAATGCAGAGGACACGGGTTCGTGCCCCGGTCCAGGAGGATCCCGCGTGCCGCGGAGCGGCTGGGCCCGTGAGCCATGGCCGCTGAGCCTGCGCGTCTGGAACCTGTGTTCCGCAACGGGAGAGGCCACAACAGCGAGAGGCCCGCGTACCGCAAAAAAAAAAAAAAAATTGGAAATCAACCATACTCCAATAAAATTAAAAAAATTAAAAAGCCATCCCTACGTCAGGAGAGTTCTCGGCCAAAGATGAAGGGAGGCTCCCTTCTCCGTACCAGCCTCTGATCAGTTAGTTCATTTTGTAAGGTATTGAGCAGCATGCTCAGAACTCCAGGAGGCAGACTTCAGTTAGAACCGTTTTCAACCAAGTCCTTTTTATAGTCCACTCAAAACAACAGTAAGTAATGTTCTAAAACACATACCTCATACATTTCCTCAGATTCTATCTGGCCCCCTTTTCTCACCGGGTTAGTGCCTCGTTCACGTGGGATTCTTCTTCTACTTCCGGGGCAGGGTATCTGTTTCCTGAGCAGTTGCCAAGCGATTGGGTGATACAACAGGAAGAGAGGAGAATTAGCTCCCCGTGAGGGTAATTTGACAGTGGGAAATGGGAACTGGGAGGAAGAGGAACAAATAAATCCCCTTCCTTTTCTCCTTCCATGGATTACTCCCAGGCACAATGTCTCCTCGCAGCCTGCAGAAAAGCATTGTGTGCAAAGCCAACAAGCCTGATGAGTGGTCCACGTGTCTCCTCATCACTGGCTCAAAATGCAAAGCATCACGCTGCTTCCCGTCTTTCCTTTCCTAGCTATACTTTTTCCCTCACCATCACCTCCCTGGGTTTGAACCTCCCAAATCAAAGTTTTAGTGCCGTACCCATAGCTTCACAGCAAGAGACCAAACCCTTGCATCTGCGTGTGGCTATTTGACTAAGTTTTTGCCAATGGGATATGAGGAGAGGTGGTATATACAAATTCTAGGTTTTGCCCTTAAAATCAACTGAGGTTACACCTCCCTCCCATCCTCTCTCTTTCTGTCTCTCTGTGACCCCACTCCCCACTGGCTGGGAAACAGCAATGATTTCAACAGTTTTGGAGGCTACAAATCAGTGATGGCTGAGCTGCCATGCCAGTACTGGACCATTCATCACTGGGTCTGTACGTAAGAGAGAGAAACTTTGGTGTTTAAAGTGAAAATGGATTAGGTGCCTCGATCTTTGCCTCGGGCTCTCCTTTCTAAAGAACTCAAGCCAAGACCAGTAATAATCAGGTATTATCTGCATTCTGTTTGCCTGCGTTCTTCTGCTGAACACTCTTTCCCTGAAATACACTAAATATCCTGGTTGAAACCAAAGTTGCTACTCCAACTTAGGAAGGCAGGTACATCTGAAACGAAATGCTTCCATGCTCAAGCATCACAGCCGTAACTTGGACCCAGCTTTTCCCCCTGCAGGGTGACCTTCTTTTATGCCTGAAATGATTGACAGATGACATCCAAAAGCAAGCACTGATCTCTGGACCACTGAGCAGTTGGTTTCCTTTATTATCAAATAAAATTATGACAAAGATAGAAGGTATGCTCAAATTCTCACGATGTAGAGAAAGACAGAAAGACTCAAGAAGCTCCCAGACTCCCATTCACTTCCAATAGTAAAATCACTAAATTAACTCTTATGAATGAAATAGCCCGTGTGCCATGATCTTTAGTACTCGACTCTTTTAATATGAAAGAAGCATCACTGCAAGGCAAATAGCCACAGTCCTGGCCTACTGAGTCAGGATGAACCAAGGGTCCTCTGACAAAATACCTAAACCTAAGGACAATGTATCTGGAAGTAGATTAGAGGGATTTTGCAAATGAAACAAGAAGGGAAAAAAAATCCCAAATATCTCCCTTTGATCAGCAATCTACTTCTAGGAATTTACCTTAAGGAAATTACTAAACAGTTAGTCAGGATTACTATAAAATGATATTCATGGCAGGACTGTTCATGTTAATGTAATAATATGAAACCCCAAAATAATAGATCTATTATTAGTAACACGGTTTTGCAAGTTCTGATAGAGCCACACAATATAATACGAGGTAGTCACTCAAAATGATGGTAAAGATTTGTAGTATTCATTGACATGAAAACGAAGTCCATGAAAGATTTGAGTTTTAAAAGCATGTTGCTAAATATTTTAAGATGGTGTCTATATTCTAGAACAGCAGTTCTCAAAGAGTGGTTCCTGAACCAGAAGCTTCAGCATCACTTGGGAAAATGCCCTGTTTCAGACCTACTGAATCAGAAACTCTTTAATGGATTCCAGCAACATATTTTAATAAGCCTTGCAGGTGATTTTAATGAATGTTAAAGATTGACAACCACTGCTCTAGGCAAACAGGAGGTTTGCTATACATATTTTAAGGGATGAGTAACAGCATTCCTTTGTTATTTTAACACAGCCTAATACCAGGGTCATTAGTTACAGAGGCAGGTAATAAAAAAAACCTCAGCCCGGGGCTTCCCTGGTGGCGCAGTGGTTGTGAGTCCGCCTGCCGCCTGCCGATGCAGGGGACACGGGTTTGTGCCCCGGTCTGGGAAGATCCCACATGCCGCGGAGCGGCTGGGCCCGTGAGCCATGGCCACTGAGCCTGCGTGTCCGGAGCCTGTGCTCCGCAATGGGAGAGGCCACAACAGTAAGAGACCCGCGTACTGAGGGAAAAAAAAAAAAAAAAACCTCAGCCTAAATGGTCTTAAACAATATGTAAAGTTATTACTTCGCATGAACTCGGATAGGGCAGGTTCTAGGACCCGCTATTTAAGGGTCCATCTCCATTTCTTGTGATTCTTTCACATACGTGCTTCATTTTCAGCCTGGCAGTCAGATGGCTGTTGCAGTTCCATGTATCACATACCACATCCAGAGGCAAAAAGGGATCATTTCTTTTGGAAGCTCCTTCTGAATAGTAAGAAAACCTTTCCTAGGAGCCCCTGTCTCCGTCAACAGACTTTGTTCCTTTCTCGTTGACTGGACATATGTCAAATGCTTATTCCTTAGTTAATTACTGGTGAAAATAATAGGAAAACCATAATTAGCTTAATCAGGATTCACCCCTGAGCTGGTGATCGGTTCACCTCCCCTGAAGGATGGCTGCTGAACAAAACTGAGGTCCTGCTAGTAAGCAAGAAGAGAGGAAATAACTTTTGAGTTGGGCAACAAACTGTGTGCAACACTGAATCTAGGCTAATAATTGCTTTTTTTGTACTTTTTCTATAAAACTGAATTATTCATTACTGCTATTAATTGTCAGATGTGATGAAAAATGGGGCCTGCTGTGTTTTGTTTTGTTTCTTTCTTTCTAGGGTGTTCCTTGCTTTGGAAATGTCTCCTGAGTCTCCAGAAGAAGGACTTAAGTCATGCAAAGTTTTTTCCTTTTTCTTTCTTTTCCGTAAAGCAACTGAAAAGGCTGACGATATCAAGTGCTGACAAGGGTGTGGAGCAACTGAAACTGTCATACATTGCTGGTAGGAATCTAAATTGGTACAAACACTTTGAGAAACTATTTGGTAAGATCTACTATAGCTTAAAATATCTTACTCCATGACCTAGCAATTTCACTCCTTGGAATTCCAAAGAGATGTGTGGGTGTACAGGCATAAGAATGTCCAGAACAGCTTTCAAACTGGAACAACCCATATGCCTATCAACAAGAATGGGTAAGACAATTGTGACACAGGCATATAAAGGGATACTACACAACAATGAAAATAAACAAGCTACTGGTACTTCCAACAACATGGATGCATCTCACAGATATATAATTAAGTGAAAAAAAACCCAAAAAAGATTAAGTGAAAGAAGTCAGACACAAAATAATACACAATGTATAGTTCATTTATATGAAGACCAAAAACAGGCAAAATTAATCTACAGTGATGGTATTCAAAATAGTTGTTACCCATTCTAGGAAAGAAAAACTTCATGTGTGGTCTTGCTCTATCAGATAAATGGCCTTTATAATTAAAACAGTGTTGCACTCGCAAAGGAAAAGACACATAGACCTGTGGAATAGAATAGAGAGCCCAAAAATAGACTCAAGGATATATGAAATTTTAACATATGATAAAGGTGGCATCTCAAATCACTAGGGCAAAAGATAGATTTTTAATAAATGGTGATGAGATAACTGGTAGTCAGTTGTAAAAGATAAAATTTAATGCATACTTCACACCATACATAAGAATAAGTTACAAATGGATTAGGAAGCTAAATTTAAAAATCAAAATCAAAAAGAAACTATACAAGTGTTAGAAGAAAACATGGGAGAACTCCTCAACAACCTTAGTATAGGAAAGCCTTTCTAAAAATGATGTAAAAATTCAGAGACAACAAAAGACTGATAAAATTGACTGCACAAACATTCAAAATTTTTCATGACCAAAAAACACCATAAACAAAGTAAAAGAACAAATGACAAACTGGGAGAAAATATATGCAACAAGCATCATAAAGACTAAAACTTCTAAAATATAAAGAACATTTTACAGTGAAATATCAGAAAGGGAATGCAAACAAACAATCCCTTTTAAAATTGCAGCAAAAACCCAAAAACCTAGGAATAAACCTCACCAGGAGGTGAAAGACTTATATTCTGAGAATGACCAAACGTTAATAAAGGAAATTGAAGATGATTCAAAGAAATGAAAAGATATCCCATGCTCTTGGATTGGAAGAATTAGTACTGTTAAAAATCTCCATACGGGCATTTCCCTGGTAGCCTAATGGTTAGGATCTGATGCTTTCACTGTGGAGACCCGGGTTCTATCCCTGGTCAGGGAACCATCCTGCATGCTGTGCAGCGTAGCCAAAGTGGAAAAAACACAAAATCTCCATACTACCAAAGCCATCTACAGATTTAATATGATCCCTATCAAATTACCATGACATTTTTCACAAAACTAGAACAAATAATCCTAAAATTTATATGGAACCATGAAAGATGCAGAATTGCCAGAAATCAGGAGGCATAACCCTCCCAGACTTCAGACAATACTACAGTAATCAAAACAGTGTAGTATTGGCACAAAAACAGACATATGGATCAATACAACAGAATAGAGACTCCAGAAATAAACCCACACACCTATGGACAATTAACCTTTGACAAAGGAGGCAAAGGAGCTTGGGATTGACACAAACATACTACTATATATAAGATAGATAACCAACAAGGACCTACTGTATAGCACAGGGAACTCTACTCAATATTCTGTGTTAATCTATATCAGAAAAGCTGAAAAAGAATGAATACATGTATATGTATAACTGAATCACTTTGCTGTACACCTGAAACTAACACAGCATTGTAAATCAACTCTACTCCAATAAAATTAAAAAAAAAAAAAAAAGATAATGGGACATGTTTAAAGGACACAGGAGCCAACAGGAAGGCACTTCCAATGGCCTAAGCTGCCCAATGGACTATTTGAGAAAGAAAATAAATATTGATAGTAATGAATTATAACACATAGAATAAAATAAATCCCCATGAGTACACACTAATATTAATAAATAATTAAGTGAAGAAATAAATGGAGCAGAAGGGACAGCTCTTCCTTACAGGAGAATTTCAATTCATAAATGGGGAAGGAATGATAAAAATAGAAAACCACCGTTTGGCAAATAATGGATGCTAAAATTAGTCGGTAAATGTCTGATGAGTAATAAGATACTTGCATGGTCTCAAAATATCTCCCAATAAGATAATCATTAATTAGAAAGGGGAAAAAAATATCTTTACATTTAAGAACTCTGGGAGACATTACCTTCATGGTGTGATCAAAGCTAATGTCAATAATAATGAGACATTATCATGTGTTTCCAATTAGAAAGCACTAAGCAGGCCACAGCATTATTTCTGGGGCATTCTTGCCAAAAACATATAACCTGAATTTAATCTGAGGAAACATCACACAGACCTAAATTGAAGACGTTGTGCAAAATAATGGAACAGTCTCTTAAACTGTCATGAAAGACAGGAAAGATGGAGGAACTGTCCCAGACTGGGGTAGACTAAAGAGATATGACAGCAGGATACAATGTGCGAACCTGGCTTGGATCCTGGACCAGAAAAAGAACATTAGCGGAATAAATGAGATAAGGTCTGTAGAAGAGTTAACAGTATTGTATCAATGTTAATTTCCGGGTTTTGATAATGGTCCAGGATTAAGAAATATGTTATCACTTGGGAAAAGTAGATGATGGGTAGACAGGAATTCTTTGTCCCACTTTTGCAATTTTTTTGGTAAAGATGAGATTATTTCAAAATGCAAAGTTACAAAAATATATAAAAGAATATTTGTTCCCCTCAGGGGAAGTACCAACTGGGAGGGATATAAGGAAACCTGGGGTACTAGATAATCTCTATCTTGATCCTGGTTGGGAGTACAGGGGTGCATACATATGTAAATTTCCTTGAGCACTATACTTAAGATGTATGCATTTTGCTGTAGGTATGTTATTCCTCAATTTTTTTAAGTGCTAAAAAAAAAAGAAGAAGAATCAAATCAACTTTAAGTAAAAGAGATGAGCCAGCTCAGTGATTTGCATTGGGCTAAGCTCCTAATAAAAGTCCAGACATGTACTATTTATCACCATGGTGCTCTCAAAGAACACAGCAAGTCCCCAGGAGAGACATCAGATGTTAAATTCACAGCCCAAATCAGCACTTCACATTAGGTGAAGTGATTCTTCTTTTCATTGATTTTTCATGACAAAACATTGAAGGAGATTTTAGTAGCCTTTCTGAGATGAGGAAACCAGGTCTCAGAGAAGCAAGAAGACATTGACCACTCAGGCAGATACTGGCAAAGCCAGTCTTTAAAGACAGATGCATCTGCTTCTAAGTCTTGGAGGTTTCCTGCTATCCCACACCGCCTTAAACAGGAAGATTTTGATTTGTATTTTAAAAGAATGAATTCCGGGCTTCCCTGGTGGCGCAGTGGTTGAGAGTCCACCTGCCGATGCAGGGGACACGGGTTCGTGCCCCGGTCTGGGAAGATTCCACATGCCGCGGAGCGGCTGGGCCTGTGAGCCATGGCCACTGAGCCTGCGTGTCCAGAGCCTGTGCTCCGCAACGTAAGAGGGCTGCGTATCGCAAAAAAAAAAAAAAAAAAAGAATGAATTCCAAGTGATTTAATAGTTATATTTCTTAGTACCTGGATTATGGTCATGATTTTAGCTGCACTCTATCCCCCCAAAATACCTAATTTAAAAAGGGTTTGGACATGACACTTGATAAAGAAAATGTGACTTCAAATGTTTGAAAAAAAATCTTCCAGTTTAGCTTTTTATCAGCTTGATTTATTCTTCTCCTTTTGCTAACTTTCGGACTTCACTTCATTAACTTTCCCTTGAATTTAAGTTGAACGTCTATCACTAATTGTAATAAAATAAAAGAACAAGTTCAGACAGACTCATCGTCAAGTCAACGGACAGTGACAAAGCACAGTAATTCCTTCTCAAAGTGCTTCTTGGTATCTCTTTGCCACGCATATTAAAGACGGATCTACTGCACCTTGAATATCACTTATTCCCATCAGTCCAGGGATCCAGAAATCACCTGCTTCTATCCAGATTTCAGCAGTCCCTCTGTGGGTAATACAACCTGGTGTTTGAGACGACAGCCCTTCAAATCTAGACACCTGGGTCAAGTCCTGGCTTTTTCATTTTTCAGTGGTATGACCTTGGGCAAGTTACTGAACTTTCCTGAAGTCCAGTTTCCTGATCTTTCCTGAAGTCCAGTTTCCTGATCATTAAAATGAGGTGACTGCTGCCACTACCGCTACTACCACCTACAGTCCTTGGATTTGGGGCAGGTGGAGGAGATCAAACAGGTAAAACACTTCGTATATCCTTCGGCACGTAATCATTGTTAACTATTATTATTTTCTGGCACGAACCCACGCTGACGGATATTCTGTTCATGGTTCAAGCGTTCACTCCTGGTATCTGCATTGAGGACTTACTATGCACAAAGCACTCTGAGGGACACAGAGATGAATTCTTTCAGTCCGTCAAAGCGAAGTAATTTTACTCTGGAATTCATTCTAAAGATATGGAATGGGCCTCTACAACATGCCAGCCATCGTATCAGGTACAGGAGAAACAGTGGCAAATAAAACAAAGTCCCCAAACTCCTAAAGCTTATATTCTTTGGGGAGGAAACAGGCAATAAACAAGAAAGACGCAAGATGATTGTAGCTTGTGCCAAAAGTAAAGCAGTTTCGTGGGGCAGAGAGCACCTGAGGGAGTCACCAAGTGACTTTGCTCCTTGCCCTCTCTGCCCTGACCTTGCTGATCGCTTAACTGCCCACAGAAACAGAGCATCCCTACTGGACAATAAAGTGGACGTGGGGGACCCGAGACAGAAGGAGCCTCCATCCCGGGCGCCAGGCTGCCCCAGCTGCTCTTCTCCGAGCCACTGTTGGTCCATGCTTTCGTCACTCCCAGCCAAAACAATGTCGTACTCTCTGTGGAGGATGTTTCTGTTTCCCACCTTATCAAAAAAGGAAGTCTGGAAGAAACTCAGAATTTGATTCATAAAAGTAGAGTTCTCTCCAGAGACTACAAACCAGTAACAATTTAGACTGATTTTGTACATTTTTTTTAGTACTTATTGAGTACTAATTTGTGAAGCTTCATTCATACTCGTGTGTAAATGTCACAGTAACTTTTGATTCTCTACCTCAAGCCTCATTTGCAAGATCAAACACAATTCCAGTAGTCAAACACTTAACTAGGTGACTGAACCAAGATTCAAACCCAGGTGTGAACTAGCGTCAAGGCTAAACTTTTACCCCCTGCCCCATACCATCTCCAAGGTCAGCCAGGAAAGGCGAGAAAGTAAACTGAAAACATAGAGGCGCATGACAGAAGAAGGCTAAAAATAAAGAATCGGTGTTAGACCCACCTCCAGAGTCCTCTTGGTGGTGTCCAGTTCTAATTTTGTGTCCGGAGGCAATCACATTTACAAATTTTTATAACTTGAAGGTACTGCCCAGAGCAGGATTCCCCACCTAGGGGAAGAAAGCCCTCACACTCTGCTCTATGGCAAACTTAGGGATGGCTCTCGGGCCCAGCCCTGCCCATTGACTGTTTTTTTTTAAATAAAGTTTTATTGGCACAGAGCCACTCTTGTTCATTAATGCGTTGGCTGTGGTTGCTTTTGTACTACAGTGGCAGAGGTGAGCGGTTGTGACAGAGCCATTTAAAGGCTTAAGTATTCTCTACTCAATACTCTGTAATGACCTATATGGGAAAAGAACCTAAAACAGAGCGGATATATGTATATGTATAACTGATTCACTTTCCAGTACAGTAGAAAATAACACAACATTGTAAATCAACTATACTCCAATAAAAATTAATTTTTAAAAAGCCTTAAGTATTGACAATCTGTCTTTTGTAAAATAAAATGAAATAAATAAATACATAGGGCTTCCCTGGTGGCGCAGTGGTTGAGAGTCCGCCTGCCAATGCAGGGGACACGGGTTCATGCCCCGGTCTGGGAAGATCCCACATGCCGCGGAGCGGCTGGGCCCCGTGAGCCATGGCCGCTGAGCCTGCGCGTCGGGAGCCTGTGCTCCGCAACGGGAGAGGCCACAACAGTGAGAGGCCCGTGTACCGCAAAAAATAAATAAATAAATAAATACACAAACAGAAACCTCAGTTAAATAGTCAGGAGACCAGAAGGGGGAGCCCTCATGCCCTACAAAGAAAGACTTTTCCTGTTTCCCGGCAAGGACTCAGCCAGTGAAAAGCCATGGACCCTTTGTTTACTCTAGCCCTCCCAACTTCCCTTTCACCTCTATAAAAGCGGTCTCCTTCCCTGGCCGAGCACGGGACTTGTGCACGGCTTGCCAGAGTTGTAGACCCCAAATTGCAGTTCTCTGCTGATCCCAAGTAAACCCTTTTATTTTGCTGGAGAAATATCCAGCAGTTTATTTCAGGTCAACACCTTTTACAGAAAAGTTTACCAACCTTTGCTCTCTCATGTGGCTACAGTTCAAAGGTCTTCCTAGTTGCACTACACCAGCTCCCCTGTAACATCAAGCTAAAGACTTGGGACCAACACTAAAAATCTGTTTCCAGGGATTTTTCCACTGCTGAACCCACACATTCAGGGGAAATGCTGGACCTCTGTATCTTAATGAAAACTTCAAGTAAATGCTCGGCAAAACCAAACCTGTTCAGACCAACCCCCCTCCTGTGTGAATGATCAGTCTGTACACCAGGAAGGAGACACTCCCTGAATCCTGTTAGCACACGCCCTTGTGCACGGCCTGCTACCTCGCTGAAAAACGTGACGGTGGCCTTAATTAAGTTTAAATCCACTTGATTCATATTTTATCAAGTCATAATAAACGAAAGTGAAAGAAAATGAGGAAAGTCGCCTTGGGGAAGATGGCTTTTAGAACGTGGTTGGGAAATAGAGGGAAAATGGGCATCTTGGCTGTCTTTTTGAACTGGCAGAAGACTGCAGTGATTACATTATTCAGCTAGTAATGAAATGTTCTCACACACTTATTCTCGGAGGGGAGAACCTGGGATTTTAATCAGCTGGTAATGCACTTCCCTCAAATCTTGCAGATTTGTCAAATGCTATAAATGAACCACAGTTTTCTCTCTTTCCATCTCTGGGGGCCAGCTCTATTTTTTCAATCATAGCACAGGCAACTTTAAGCAGACAGGACAGCTTAAAGGGAAATCATCCTTCCACGCCTGAGCGCCCCGTGCTGGCCCCAGTTGTGTGAGAAGGACTAAGTGAGGGGCTGCCGACCCTGCCAATCACTCAGGTTTTCCTGAAGCCTCCTTTAAGGCAGCAGAGGCAGAAGGAACTGCAATATGTAAAATTTGCCTGGGCTCCTAACGGGACGGCTCTCTTGGTAAAGTCTGGTTTCTGTGCTCAGTTCACAGCGGCCACACACATGCTTTGATGCCTGACTCGGTGTGATCCTTTTCCTGTGTAATTTCAGCCACTTGTCATTTCTGTTTCCTTTTGGCTTCAGATGCATTGTGGCAATCCTTTCCTGGGGGCGGGGGAGGGGAGTACCATCAATCTTCCTGTGGATTATTCACTGGGTGGATTATGCAAGGCATGTTTCTAATCCCAGCTGGGCTTCCACATGCCACCCAGCATGATCTCAGCAAAACCCTCCTCTGTCATCTTGCGTGCTGGGTAAATGAAAGCCACTTTGAATTAGTTAATTCTGGTCTCTGCCTAAGAGAAACCGTACTACTGGTGGATTAAGAGGAAAGGCTTTTGGAGTAAGACAAACTTGGATGTGAGCGTCAGTTTTGCCCCTTCCTGGATGTATAGCCTACAGTCAGTGGCTCAGCTGTTCTGAATCTCAGTTTTCTCATTTTTTCTTTCTTTCTTTCTTTATGGCTGTGTTGGGTCTTCATTGCTGAGCGCTGGCTCTCTCTAGTTGTGGCAAGCGGGGGCCACTCTTCGCTGCAGCGCGTGGGCTTCTCATTGCAGTGGCTTCTCTTGTTGCAGAGCACGGGCTCTAGGCGGGTGGGCTTCAGTAGTTGTGGCGCATGGGCCCAGTAGCTGTGGCTTGCAGGCTCTAGAGTGCAGGCTCAGTAGCTGTCACGTACGGGCTTAGTTGCCCTGAGGCATGTGGGATCTTCCCAGACCAGGGTTTGAACTTGTGTCCCCTGCATTGACAGGCGGACTCTCAACCACTGCACCACCAGGGAAGTCCCTCAGTTTTCTCATTTTAAAATGGGGTGGCAATACTCAACTCCCAAGCGTGTTATGAGGATTAAACGAGGGCACATATGAAGAGGACTTGGCTCAGATCCTTAAAATAAATGTTCATGGGGCTTCCCTGGTGGCGCAGTGGTTGAGAGTTTGCCTGCCGATGCAGGGGACACGGGTTTGTGCCCTGGACCGGGAGGATCCCACATGCCGCGGAGCGGCTGGGCCTGTGAGCCACGGCTGCTGAGCCTGCGCGTCCAGAGCCTGTGCTCCGCAACGGGAGAGGCCACAACAGTGAGAGGCCCGTGTACCGCAAAAAAAAAATAAAAATAAAAATAAATGTTCATAAGTAAGAGTAAATCCGCCCAGAAACTGTGAAGAAGAAAATATCAGCAAAGCAAGAGAAATATGACAGGAACACTGACAGGTCACAGAAAAATAAATGGCTCTTACCCATTTGAAAAGATGTTTGACCACCTCACTTGTAATAAGAAAACTGCAAGTCAAAACTACACCAGTACATAATTTTTCACCTATCAAGTTGACAAAAATTCAATTCAAAAATTTTACCCATCGTGTCCTGTAATAAATAGCAAAATAAAGCATTTTCACACGTTGCTGGCAAGAGTGCAAAATGGTCCACAACACTTTGGGGAGCTCATTGGCAATCCCTATCAAAATTATGAATGCATTTTCGTTTTTACTGAGCAATTTCACTCCTGAGAATTTTTTTTTTTTTTTTTTTACAGCTCTATTTAAACCAGCATGAAGTAAAGTGACATAAACCCCATTACTGATCACAGGGCTGTGTGCATGCATGAGCAAGTGACTGGAAATACCCAAGTGTCCATCAAAAGACGAGTAGATAAATAAACCACAGTACTGCCACACAGTATCACACAGCTGTGAAAAGGAGAATGCAATTCTCCACGCTCTATGGAAATATCTCGGGAAAACTATTAAGCGAAACAGGATGCAAAACAATACATGTAGTCTCCTAATTTCTATGTAAAAATGGGGTAAATAAGAATGTATTTATATTTGTTTATATCTGCACAAACACAAACACTAGAAGGCTATCCAAGAAATTAATGAGTGGTTACATACAGGAGGC